>NC_022016.1:57847889-57865358 GCF_000317375.1 Microtus ochrogaster | reverse complement strand
TCACAGAGATCCGCCTGCCTCTGCCTCCCGAGTGCTGGGATTAAAGGCGTGCGCCACCACCGCCCGGCTATATTTATTTATTTTATTTTTGGGCCAAATATCTTTAAAGATGGCTATGAGCCACCATGTGGTTGCTGGGAATTGAACTCAGGACCTCTGGAAGAGCAGTGAGTGCTCTTAACCTCTGAGCCATCTCTACAGCCCCCAACACTTTTTTTTTTTTAATTGGGGGATATGGCAACGACCCTGGAACTAAGTTGCTGCAAAGATCACGGGCTTCTGGGCCCAGCCACATCAACATCTGGGTTCATGAACCTGTTGGACGAGGGCAGAGTGTGTCTAAGATTTCCCTGCATGTAAAAGCAGAGCTATGGTGCTTTTCTGGGAGATGAATGAGAACATCTACTCAGTGATCAGGACATGCCCTCAGCAGGTGGCGGTGGGCATCTTAAGTCTGAAGGGCACAGAGTAGGTGCAGGGCAGACCAGAAAGGCGGCTTCTCATCACCAATGAACATTTATTGAGTGTCCACATGTGCACAGCTTTGAACTTGGCGATCACAGAACGCACTGGGGGGAGGGGGAAGCAAGGGGTTGGGTGTGTGCGGGTCTCCAAGGGTTCAGAAAGGTAGTTCCTGCTGGAGCCGCCAGTCGCGTCTCCCTGCAGAGAGGAGTCTAAGCAGGGATTAGGGTAGAGGAGCTGAAGCCAGGCACCACGGTGGCAGTGGAGTGCAGTCACTGGGAAAACATGCGATTCTAGGGCGGTGGAACCTCCTGTTCCCGGCTCCAGCCAGGCCAGATGGCACCAGGGGCACAGGGATCTGATGCTCAGGTGTCCAAGCAGGGATAAGGACAAGCAAAATAAATAACCCCCCAACCCCCATCTTCACCCTGCCGCAACATGACACAAAAGCTCAAGAGACCCGGGACCAAGGGCTCTTGGGTCCCCTCAAGGAAGCACAGGTGGAAGGAAGTTCCCCACCCCTCCCCCCACTGGTCTGCCGGCTCCAAACTGCCCTGGAAGGGCAGGGGGCAACTAGGACCCTGGGTCACTGAAGTTGAAAGGAAGAACTGTGATGTTAATGGCCTGAGCCTGCTCTCTGTCCAAGAGGACCAAAGGCAAGAACCAAATGGCCACTTTAAAGGGCGCGGACCTTGGGGAGCCAGAAGGGGCACCACAGCCTTGGGGAGGCCACGCCCTGGCCGGCAGGGCACACAGGCTGAGGCAGTCAGCGCCTGCCAGCCCGCTCCTACCCTGGAACCTCCCTCCTGTCAGGGAGCCAGACATTGGGTATAATGACACTTAGATGCCCTCTTTCTGGGGGCTGCTCCAACCTTCCCCGGCCTGGCGGGGCAACCTCTGTTCCAAGCCAATCCCTGCCCCAAGGGGGCTGGGGGCAGGATGCAGTTCCTCATACTTGAGAGGTGGGCATCGTGCCCTAGCCCTCAGAAAAGCCAGAAAGCTGGGATGTTTGTAGGGGAAGTCTGAAGAAGGGGTCCAGTTTGGGGGCTTCAGGGAAGATGCCTCCTCCCTCCTTCCCTCGCTGCCCGCCCCTGGGTCTGTCCCTACTGGATGCCCCTCAGGGCTCTGACAGGCACTGCTCCAAGGCAGCCATGCGGTAATGGCTGGCTGTTTCTTCACCTGCTTGCAGCCTCATGGCCTCCCGGCAGAGCCGGTTGGCCCGCGCCAATTCTACCAGCACACCCTGGTAGGCAGCCACCATCTCAGGCTTGACGGAGTTGGGGCTCACACTACCTAGCAGTTGTAGCAATTCCTGCGGCCAACGGGAGCGCAGGGCGGCAGGGGCCAGCCAGGGCAGCAGTGGCACGCAACCCGTGAACGCCTGCATGCCCAGGAACCAGAGCTCTTGCAAGTCAGCCCAGATGCCCTCATAGTCAGGGGACAGGGCCAGCACCGCCTGGTCAGAGCCAGGGGTGGCCCGTGCCACATGGGACTGTGACAGAAAGAGGATGGCAGCCGCGAAGAAACCTCGGGAGGCTGGGGTTCCCTGGAGAGCTGAAAGAGCGGAGAGAGCAGTGCATGACCCAGACAGGCACGGGACCAGTGCCTCCCCTCCCTCCCATGTGGACATGCTCAGAGAGCACAAGTATCACCTGGACTCACTGCCCAGGTTCAAAGTCTGCCTTTGACACTTACAGTGTGACACTGGGTGTTTACATTTTTCTGGGCCTCAGTCTCTTCATTTTAAGGTGGGGTCAGTAGCACGCTAATCTTAGCAATTGCTTGTGAGAATTAAATAATCTAGGTACACTCATCACCAAGACTTTTTTTTTTTTTTTTGGTTTTTTCGAGACAGGGTTTCTCTGTGGCTTTGGAGCCTGTCCTGGAACTAGCTCTGTAGACCAGGCTGGTCTCGAACTCACAGAGATCCGCCTGCCTCTGCCTCCCGAGTGCTGGGATTAAAGGCGTGCGCCACCATCGCCCGGCTATCATCAAGACTTCTAAAGGTACAAGAGGGAGGAGTAAGCCTCATTCATGTCAGATGTGAGAAAGAATATTCCTTGGGGTTTCCACAGCAGGGACCCAAGCACCCCTTCACCAGGCTGAGAATGAACTAATTTGACATCTGGCCAGAAGAGGGCGCCAAAGGGGATGGTGAGCAGTGACCCAGCTCTGGCCCACCTGCCATTCAGGGATTCAAAAGCCCCCTCTTCAGATCTTCAGGAAGATGTTCAACTAATGTAGTAGCATTTGTGGGTAAGCCAGCATTGGATCCATAGTATGGTGACTCCCCTTAGGGGCTAAATGCAAGGGGTCTCTAGTTCAGAGATATGTTCCCCCTTCCACGGCAGGGTACCCTGCTGGGATCCCCACACAGAAAACAGGCAGCTGAGGGTATGGGCACATTACACCCTGTTCCCAGGCATCTGCTCTGTTCCTCCAACCTGACAGATGGGGCACAGGGAACAGGCGGGGACAGAGGGACCCAAGCAGACACCCACGGTCAAAGTGGGAGACACTGAGGGCTGTCAGGGGCTGGAGGGGACGCCCTTCCCCCTGCACACAGCCAGGGGTAGGTAGGGCAGGGAGAAGCTGTGCAGAGAGAGGGTAGTGGCGATGTGTATCACTGAGCGGGGTGGGGTGCTAAGTGGTAAAAATCTCAATGCAGCAAACTGGGTCTGTGACTCAGGGCCTGGTGGGGGCAGCTCCACCTTGAAGACACGGGATTCAGAGTTCCCAGGCTGACAGGGATTCCAGGTGCCTATGCTTGTGCCTCTGAACAGGTTTGTACCAAACACCCACCAGGCCTTGCCTTAAAAGTCTTTAAAAGGAAGGGACTATTATCATTTAGAGAAGGGTGGGGTGGAGGATGGGGAGATACTGTAGAAACTGCCTCTGAATGGGAAAATTCTGCTAAACCGTGTTCTGAAAGTGAGGGCTTAGGTTTGGAACACAGAGAGTCCACTCACATGTTCTGTCCCCAAGGCTTACCTGGAGAGGTGCTAAGAAGCCGGGCCATCAGGAGGCCCAAGGTGGCCACATTGGCAGCTAGAAGCAGTCTCCCTTGTTGCTGCACTAGCGAGGGCAGTGACGTCATCAGGGTGTTCATAAGAGATGTGAAGCAGGCATCACGCCTGGGGAGAAAAGGAGTGGAGAGAGGGGCAGGCAGAGGGTTAGCCGGCCTTGTCCAGCCCTTCGGAAAACCTGGCACCTGAGGTCTCTAGCTTCACTGGGCCAGAGCTTGCCAGGCCTTCATGCGGCAGAGTGAAGTGTTAACTTTCGACTTGCAATCCTGCCATCTGGGTTGGTCAGATGCCAACTAGCTGCACTGAGCGATGGCTGGAGCAGACAGGCATGCCCTGAGAGATCTGGGGTTCTGGATCCTCGGGTGGTACTGGCTCGGTCTATTCTGCAACCCACTTATACTAACAAAGAGAAACCTACAGCTACAGGGAAACTAAGCAGAAGGTTGAGGATGGGGTGACTGGGCAGTCCCCTCTGGCTTCCTTGGCTCTCCTCCCAGCCTCTCCTGAGCCCCTCACTTGATCAGGCCTGGCGCGGTGACCACCAGGTTGAGGAAGATGTGACAACAGGTTTGCAGGCCAATCTCCACACTGTCTGGCAGCACCGAGGTGTCGTGGCCAGGGGACGTGAGTTCCCACTGCTGCAGGAAGTACTTGCACAGAAGCGAGGGGGCCCCTTCCTTGATCAGGATCTCCCGGGGCCCATCTTCAACCGTCAGGTGGCACCAGCCGGGCAGGAGGAGCCTGGGCACGTGGAGACAAATGAAGGTGAGATCGGGAGAGATGAGGAACACTGAAGCTAGGGGAAGAGGACCCGCTTTCACACACTTCAGAGAAAGCTCAGATGGCAGTCACGCAGGCCGGAGCTCACGGGGCTCTACAGGGCACAATTATGGCCTATGTGTTTCTCAACCTCTGAAGCTCATTTCCATCATCCTCCTGAGTGCTGGCATTAAAGGTGAGAGCCTCCAACCGTGGCCATTTGTATTTTAAAAAGGTGGCAAAGATTTGTTATGTGGACCAAACGAAATTGTTCTTGAGAAGTATACAGCAGAACGCCTGGCTTTGTAGCAGGTGCTCAGAAAATCTAAATTCTGTTTCTAACAAAAATCTGGAGATCAGCTGGGCTGATGAAGCTGGTGGTGGCGCACGCCTTTAAATCCCAGCACTTGGGAGGCAGAGGTAGGTAGATTTCTGTGAGTTCCAGGACAGCCAGGGCTACATGATGAGACCCTGGTTTTGTTTTTTGTTTGTTTGGTTGTTGTTTTGTTTTTATTATTTAAAAAAAAAAAAGAAATCTGGGAATGGCAAGTGGCACATTATAGCTCAGGAGTTCTGTGAGAAGCCCAGAAACAGAAGAGTCAGAACTAAGAAACAATCCCAAGGGAATGCTCATGACCTGTCAGGGAGCCCAGTTTAGGGGAAACAGGGTGTTCCTATGTGATCCTTGTCTCTTTCTTTGTTTTCATTTATTTATCTATCTATTTATTTTTTCCTCTTTTTTGGAACAGGGTTTTGCTCAGGGACTAGCACTTTCTATGTAGCCCAACTAGGCCCTGAAATCTCAGATATTCCTGCCTCAGCCTCCTAAGTGCTGAGATTACAGGCCTGTGTCACTACGCCTGAAATTTTTTTCTTTGGGATGGTTTGACTGGACAAGCCACAACTACAAACTCACCTGAGAGCATCCCCTGGCCAGGAGGGCCCTGGGGTAGTGGGGGAGATGGCCAAGTTAGCCACCTGCTGTGAAATGTCACTGGCCTCCTCAGCCTCCTCGTAGAGGGTCTTGGCATAGCGGACAAGGAAGGGCAGCAGCTGGCACACCTCCTTTCGCAGGGATGAGGTCTCCTCAGCCAGCCAGGCACCCAGGATCCGCACGGAGGCAAACACGAAGGGCTCTTTCTGTTTCTCTGGCCCCACCTGTTGTCACAAGACCCGAGTGAAATGAAGTAGAAGTAGAAATTCCCCTCTACCTCTCCAGCCTGCCAAGAACACTAGAGGGGAATCCTGGCCTGCATGCCCATCGAAGATGGGCACCGAGATGGCTCAGTGGGCAAAGGTACTTTACAACCTCAGTGTTAGTCCCAGGAATCACATGGTATAAGGAGAGAACTGACTTGTCTTCCAGCCTCCACACGTGTGCTGTGGCATGCATGCACTGCCCCTTCACCCCGTCCAAGAAACAGATAAATAAATGTAACTTAAAAAAAAAAAAGCCAGGTGGTGGTGATGTACACTTTTAATCCCAACACTTGGGAAGCAGAGGCAAGTGGATTTCTATGAGTACAAGGTCAGCCTGTTCTACAGAAGGAGTTCCAGAATGGCCAGGGCTATACAGAAAAAACAAAAACAAAAACCAAACCAACGAGCAAAAAATTCTGAACAAAACAAACCTCCCTTCCCACTCCCAAGAAGGGCACCAAGCCTACTTCCACCTGAAACCCAGCACACAGGAGGGGCTCACCCCACAGGGGCTAGTCACCTAGCAGGACCCCAGTGTAGACAATCAGTCAAGCTGGTCTCAGACAACATGCCTGATGCTGAGACTCAAGTCACACACCCCCAGTGCTCTACCTCTAAGGTAACAAGGGAACCAGGGGAAACTCGGGGTCCACAGCTAAATGGTAGTCCTTTAGAGAGGCTCTGAACTGAGGGGCTGGAGAGAGACTTGCATTAAGTAGTGAGGAGTCACTCCTATTTGGGTTAAATCGGAAAAGGAGACCAACCAGAGCGTAGCATAAGTTACTACGTAGAAGGCTGTTAAGTCCACTGAAGAGACCATTCACGTCTCAATCCTAACGGAGCAGAAGAGGCGGCCTCTCAAATACACAGAGTGGACAGGAGGGTGGGGGAAAGAGATTTAGCCGAAACTCTACAGAGGCGGGAACCATGCCATTCCCTGCCCCCCCCCCACCTTTCTCCTGCATTCCAGAAGTTTACATGTAAGACACATAAATATGTAGGCATGCTGATATGTAAGACAATGGTGTAGCATGAGCAGAAGAGACTGCTTCGATTTTGATGTGTAGAGTGTGTGAACCGGGAGTATATGTGAGTGGGAGGTTACTGTGTTGTGTGTGTGTGTGTGTGTGTGTGCTGTGATCAGAGAGCACATATGGTGTGTGGTATGGTGCTTGTGTGGAGGCCCACGGCAGGGAGGGAGAGGGAAGGAGGCTCGGCCACACACTACTCCTAGAGTGCCTGCTATAGAATCAGCCAGCGTGTACGAAGGCATGCCATCTCCCTATTACACTCCTAGCTTCTCTGTAGGCCCGTGGCCCCTTACCTGCAACAGGTAGTGAATGACAGCTCCAATGGCCTCCTTCATAATGCTGACAAGCTGCACTTTCTGCGGCTCCTTCAGCAGGGACTGCTCACAGCGGGTACACTCCTGAATGCCCAACTCCATGAGGGCATAGCAGGCAGTTACCACATCTTCCTTCACCTCTGTGCCTGTCTCCTCCAAAGCCAGCCTCACCTCCACGCACGCCAGATTCACCAGGAGGGCCAGAAACTTGCTCCCAGAGCTGCCCACTGGGATCCAGTCGGAGCCGCAGGCATGAGCCAGGCGGGCTGCCAGCTTCAGTGCAGGGTTGCGCTGCCAGGAGCTCAACTTGCTTCCTAGGATGCGTGCCAGCCCGGCCTGCAGATCCCGGTGGCATTCAGGGGGCACAGTTGTTGGGGGCAGAAAAAGGGGCAGCAGCTGGCAGAGCTCAAACTTGCTGGCATCCTCAGCTCTTTGGAAATCCTCACTGAGGCCTCGCAACACAGCCAGCAGGTCGGGCTCCGCCTCCTTCCAGCACTGTGTCTCTGCAGCAGCCAGCAGCCCCACTAGGAGTGCCAGGGCCTGGTCAAAGCCATAGCCATGCCCCAGGTATGCCTGGCACAGGGCAGATACTGTGCCACCAGCAATGAGGTGCCGGGGCCCTCGGGGTGTGCCTGCAACAGCTGTCAGGCACTGGTAGGTGTCATCAATCATGGAACGGCGGGCAGCATCGTCAGGGTCCCCCCGGGCTGTAAGGAACGTGCTAAGGATGGGGATCTTGTTTAGGACCTGGGGATGGCTGGCTAGTTCAGGGTCGCTGCAGAAACAGGCCAGCAGGGCCACACCCAAGGCCCGGAGAACGTGGTCAGGGCAGCCATCAGGCGCCTCCTTAGAAGTCAGGAGCCGATTGGGAAAGGTGAAGCCAACGGCATCAAAGATCCGCCGTCGAGTTTTGGCATCAATGTCACCTGCTTTGACTGCCTTGGTCACCTATGGTGGGTGGGAGGTAACACACCATCAGCAGGATGAAAAGACACATAGCACAGACTGTCCTTTCCCTGTTCCCTGGGCACTGAGGGCTAGCAGCAACGGGTTATGCAATGGGATCCATCCTGGGGTCATTTCATCCATATCCTCCTTTCTCCTTGGAGCCAGACAGGTGTGACCACTGGGATCCCTGTCAGCTATGATTATCTTATGGAAAAGGGGAGAGGGGTCCAGTGGCCCCTTGACCAGTCATTTGGGCAAATGGTCACCAGGTGTCAAGTCCATTAATCCATATGCCCACAACCTGGGATGCAAGGGGCTTCAGAACCCGTGTTTAAAATCCTTGAGGGATGCAGGGTCCTTCCCTAACTACTTGTCTCCAGAGAAGTCTCTGATCCATTTCCGCCACCTTCTCATAGGAAATGGCTCCTGTGTCTCGCTGCTCCGCATGTCAAAACATTTCCCCTTACGTTTCACCTAAACACCTCCTCTGCTGCAGTGTGAGCCCTTGACTCCAGAGCCTTCTCCCTGTTGCCATGGCAAACAAGCAACTGCTGCACTCCCTCCTCCCTTCACCCCCCACACACCAACTCACCCCCCCCCCCCCCACCCAGCACTGCAGCTCCTGCTCCGCTGTCCCCAGCTTGGGTTCCTCTAACAGGCTAAGACCCACACCACTGCTTTACTTTTAACACACCTATGGCCACTCTGGCCGTCTTCTAGAACCTGTCACTAGTTACTTCTAATCCTGTTACTCTTTCAGGTCCAAGAAAAGCCACCCCAGCCCTCAAGTACTCTGCACTAGTTACAACCTGCTGCTGTTACCCTATGAGTCAGCTCCCATCTGCTCTGGGACGCCCCAGAAAGCAAACCCAGGCAGCCTCCTCCGTGGGCCCAGTGCCGCAGCCTTGTTCACCTCCGGCCCCCTCCCTCCCAAGGGAGAAGAGTACAAAGGTAGAGAGCTCTTGGGCCTTTCTGGTACCTCCAGGTTGCTAATACCACTTAGATATCCCTGGGGACTTGCTGACCCCATTCTCTGGGTGCCCTCCTGTCCAGCCCTCCCACCTTCCAATTATCAGTCAGGTCCTTACTAGCAGCAGGGCTGCAAACTGCTCGCTGTCATTCTTGGCCTCACGGAGGGCTCCCAGGTAGCGCTCCAGGGTGGGGTTTCGGCTCTCTGCCTGGTTCAGAGCTGGCTCACAATCCGAGGCCATGATGCCCGCCTTGCCCAACTGTGAACACAAGAGGGACTGAGCATCCCTCTGCAGAGGAGGGGCGGGGGCGGGGGTGGAAGTGGAGGATGTAGGGAGGGATTAGCACAGAGGGAGGGGAGGGTGGATTTGAAAGGGTGGCTTCCTCATGACTGACCTCCCTGGGGGGGGGGAGCCCCTTTAAGAGGTTGGACCTGCAAATTCTTTAGGATGAAGGGACCCTGGTCCAAGGTCACCTCCAGAAAAGTGGGAAATGTGGACCGCGCACGCAGCTACTGAGCTGGACAGCTCTCCCCACCATCTAGAAGTGGGAAAGAGCTGGCCCCACTGTTCAGCAGCGCCTGGCTCTAGACACCGGGTTTTATCTCTCTCCAGGAGGCACATGGGGAGTGAGTGGTGAGGACAGACAGGGAGGGATGAAGACAAACATGGGTGAAGTTCGATTATCCGGACTCACACTGACAAGAAAGAAAAGGACATTCTAGGGTTCCTTTCCCCTCCCTTCTTCAGAGAAAGTAGACTGGTTTCAACAGAAGTGAGAAGGCAAGCTCTCCAGAAAGGGCTCTGAAGACTCCCCTGAGGACCCACCCCTCCAGCCAGGACTCATAATCGCCCCCGCAGCCTCCCTGCCTTCTCTCTTCCCTCCCTCGGGCAGAGGCTGCAGAAGCAGGAGCTGGAGATGCAGCAGCAGCAGCAGCAGCAGCAGCAGCAGCAGCAGCAGCAGCAGCAGCAGCAGCAGCATTAACCCTTTATGCTCCCTGTACTCTCCCTGCCCATCCCGCTACCGGCATTGGCTGGAGAAGGAAGGAGGGGTCAGGTAGCTCTCAGGATAACAGACTCCAAAAGCCGGATAATCGAAGCGGGGCTGCTGTGATGGAGAGATGAGAAGGGGAGAAGGGATCCTGGCGGTCACCACCTGTCCCGCCGCAGCCAGGTCACAACACGACATTGATGAAGTCGAACGACAGAGCAGCGATGAGATCACACTTCACGATGGCGCGGTGATGTCACGGAGAGATCACAGCGAAATCACGACATGAAGGGGGACAGCCCCCAAATATGATAGGGCAATTTTTAAAATTATAGATAGATAAATACTGAAAGGGGCTGTGACAAAATGGAGCCTCGACAGGGCACGAGGATGTCGCGATATGGCGCGATGGAGTCGCGATAGGGTCCCTGGGGAGCCTCGGCATCGATCAGCGCCGGCTCGGAGAGGCTCCGGCTGAGATGCAGGGAAGGGCTTGAAGGGGGCTGAGCTCACCAGGCTGCGGCCCCGAGCGGCGAAGTCTTTCTCCGGGCGCGATGCTCTGGGAGCCTGGGGCCGCTGCTCACGCCGCGTTGCCCACTCTTGGCTCCAGACGGCTACAGCTCCACCCCCACCCCCGCATCGCTCTCGACCAATCAGCGCTGTCCTCACTCCTCCCCCTGGCCAATGGCGCGGCAGGGCGCTAAGCAGTAGCGGGGCGCCTCCGGTGCGGCCATCTTACTTGTGGGCACTGCCCGAGACTGAGGGCTCTGTGCTCGTGCAAAGGAGGCAAGGTGCAGCCCGTCTCGAGACGAAAGGCTGAGGGCCTGGACGTCCTCGCTTGTGCGTAGTCCTCTCCTCAGCACTGCCCCTCCTCCCATCCCGGGCTCGCGGCTGGAATTGCGCTTCCGGAGGGTGGGGGCGGGAGGGCTGGATCATGAGGAGTCTGTTTCCGGGTCGAGCCCCGGGAGGTGGGAGGAGGCGGCGTTTCCGGCCGCGGTCGCTGTCCAGGGAGGCTGAGGCAAGAGGGAGCTGTCCGGGTGGGGAGCCAGCACTTTCTTCTTTCTCTTTCTCCTCCTCTGCATGAGGGGAGAGAAGGTTTGGGACCCCCGAGCCCATGGACCGGGAGGAGGCGGAGGCCGCTGAGAGCCGGCACCCCTCTATGTGGTCCTGAGCCCCGGTAGGTGTCCCGGGCGGCTGGCTGCCAGGCCGAGGACCATAAGCTTAGGGGAGGGGCAGAGGCGGGATGGGCGATGCCTAGGGGTACGCTGGCCCGGCGTTGGTACCCGGAGGTGGCGCTCCTGAACGGGCCAGGGCAAGTCAGCTGCTTCTGGCCTTGCAGGTACCAGAGTCTCAAGCTGAACCCCCGCTTTGGGGCTCCGGCCTGTTCAGGCAGCTCCCTCCATTCCCTGACAGAGTGGCAGACCAGGCGCTGCGGTCTTGACACCTCGACCTCTGTAGCCTCGCCTCAGTTGCTGTCTCTGGTGTTTGATTATCTTCCCATCGGGATTAAAAGGGGAAAAAAAAAGTTGATACAGGATAAAGGGGGCGGGGTTGGGCACATTGGCGAAACCTGCCTCCGTGAGATTTTTGACAATTATGCCCCACAGAGGGTCCTGCGGTGGCCGCAGTGAGCACAAAAGCCAAGTGAAGGGAATCAAAGTAGAAAATCTCAGGCGGGGTTTCAGGAGTGCTCTGCCTGCTCTTCACCTCCTGGTGGTTGTGGCCCACCGACAATAGATGCTGTTGAAGCACAGCCGACTCTCCTTGTGCTTTCTTGTGATTAACAGACTGGAAACCAGGAACAAGTTGGAAAGACGACCTCCTGGAACAATCTGTTCATTTTTTCAGCTATTTGGAAAACAGTGTCTGCAAATATAAGCAAAGCTATTCATGGCAGTCTGTTCTGTAACTTTCTCAAATATGTAAGACCTTCCCCCCCCCCTTAACGCTTTCTTCTTGATTACTCACACCCGCTGAATAGACGTGATCTGTCGTTATTCAAACATATCTTATCGCTGTGTACATAAAAGGAGTTCCACGTACGTAGCTGACAGACTGAACTATGATACATTCCCCATCAACCTGAAGTAATAAGTAAACATTGCCCCCTGCTCTGTCAGAACAGCTGCTGCAACAGAGTGCTTTTATTTCGGGTGTGCTTGTAACGCCCTAAATGCCAGAACTACTGGGAGCTTTTCATTTGTCAAGTATTGTGGGGGTGTGTGTTCTCGCTCTGGGTTGTCACGCTTTGATTTGATAACAAACACTTTGGATCTTAGTGGTGTTTTGTTGTTCCTGACTCTGGCCAGCAAGTCTTTGGAAACTGGACCCTAGCAGCGATTTGTGCCCATAGGCAATTGTAGGTTTCAACCAAGTCAATGGCAGGGAGTGCAGATGAAATTAGCTCTGCCTTTCTCATGCACTTGTAACCAGTTTGCTAGTCCAACGGTGTTTATTACTCCTGTTTTCAAAAGCCTATTCCTTTCTTTCTTGCTTTTCCCACCCACCTGCCAGGATATTGATGACAGGTTTTGAGTCCTTTTGTGGTAGGCAGAAATGGGTTGGGTAAGGGCCACACACTCACACACACATACTCACACTCCATCCTGGGAGGCTAGAGAAGTTCCTGGGTATACTCTCTTGGGCTTCATGTCACAAACTTTCTGAATGTGTTTGTGGCCACATACCTCTCTTCCGCTCCTTGTACAATTACAGAAAAACTAGAAATAGGAATGGGTGGGAGAGAATGAGAAAGAAAGTCCTTCAGGTGCCTATGGCGCAGTGAAAGACATTGTCTCAGTTTGAAGTGTTGTGTTTGTGTCTCTTCATTTCCTGGCATTGAAATCCATTCCAGGCAATTCTGGTGTTCCTGTATGCTGGCTGGAGGTGAGGGCTAGGGTTATCAACTTGTGTCATTTGCCAGGTGTGGATAATATTTAGAAAGATTTTTAATTTTTTTTTTTGGAACAGATGTAGCCTAGGCTGTCTTAGAACTCACTCTGTAGACCAGGCTGGCCTTGAACCTATAAAGAGCCACCTGCCTGTGCCTTCCAAGCACTGGGATTACAGGCATTCACCACTACTACCAGCAGAAGATTTAAAAAAAAAATTTTTTTTTGAAACAGTGTCTAGGCTGACCTTGAAGTCCTGGATTTAAGCAATTCTTCTTTAATCTTCCAGGCAGCTAGCACTTTGCTATGAGATACCATGCTTAGCCAACAGATTTTTAATTGCCTTTTCAAAACCCTATCAAACTCATATGTTGTCAAGATTTATCCAAGAGGGAAGAAACTTCTGGAAAAATCGGTGTCATTCTCCTCTCCTCTACCCCGTATGTCCTACAGCCACTAGATTACAGAGTAGCCAGCACAGTACAAAATTTACTATGTGGGGAGCAGTGTACAAGGTTTGAAGAGAGGGATTGCAAGTGATCTGGAGCCAGCAGATGATGTAAAAGCGTAAGTCGGGTAGACTTGTAAGATAATGATGGTGGGGCAGGAAGCAAGCTGGATGGTAATTGCTGTGCCTGAAGAGACTCATCTTGAAAATCAGTTAGAGGAAGTCCAACCTCTTTGTAGATAGCAGAGTACTTTGGTCAGAGTCACAGAGCAGTGAGGAGTAGAAGTGGAAAAATCAAAGCTGCTTCCTCAGGTTGGTGTTCTCACCCATTCTGTCACAGATCTGCTGTTAGGTTAGACAATCGTGGAATGTAAGTGCTCCTCTTTAACAGCAGATTCATTTTATATTTCTTGCTCTGTTGTTACACTGATAATTACAGGCTCTGCCAAGGCTCGGGCTGAAAACTTACTGGCAGGGATGAACAATTGAAAGACACACTTGAAATTTCTCTTTCTCCTGATCTGTCACATTTTCTAGCATTCCACATTTCCAGGAATCAATTATTAATTACTTGGCATATAATTTTATCTCCTGTCTTTCTAGTGTATTGGTTCTGCCTCTCTGGAAGGCCATGGAGAAGAGGCTGGGAGTCAAGCCAAGTCCTGCTTCCTGGATTTTGCCAGGATATTGCTGGCAGACATCAGTGAAGCCGCTGAGAAGCCTGTACCTGCTCTATACTTTCTTCTGCTTCGGCGCTCTGTGGTTGTCAACAGGTATCATTTTTGAGCTTTAAGATTTAACCACTTCCGCCCTGCCCCCTCTCAAACAATCAGCATCCCAGATTCCTGGGTACGGTTTAAAGACCTACCAGAAAGCAGGAAAGCAACGTGCTGACAGGAATGGTCATCATTTTTGGTGGGTGTTTGTTTGTTGGGTTTGTTTTGTTTTGGAATCATGATAAGAATTGGATTTTTTTCTCATAAGAGAGAATTGGTATTCATTTTGTCATTTTAAATTTTTTATTTTTATCTGCACTGGTGTTTGACTTGCATGTCTTTGTGAGGGAGTCGGATTCACTGGAACCTGAGTTATAGACAGTTGTGAGCTGCCATGTGGGTGCTGGGAATTGAACTCTGGTCCTCTGGAAGAGCAACCAATGCTCCTAACTTCTGCGCTATTTCTTTAGCCCTCATTTTCACATTTTATAAAGGCAGATGAGCAAAACAAAGTAAACAAACAAAACTTTTCAGAGTTGGGTAGATTGGGGTCCTGGAGCTGGACATTGCCATGTAATGACTGAGACCTAGGGCTTATTACCTAATGGTTTCTTTTTTCTTTTTTTTTTTTAAATGAATCTCACTTATGTGGACCAGGCTGGCCTTGACCTCATGATACTCTTACCTCACTCGATTTACCTTGTTGAAATACAAGATCTGCCTTGTAGCTTGACCTGAGAGAGAACATATAAAAGCACGTGAAGCTCTGTGAACATACGTGCTCAGGGAACGATGCTTTGTTTCCTTTCCTAGAGGGATGCACATTTGGTTTTAGTTTTGAGACAGGGTACCACTGTGTAGCCCTGGCTAGCCTGGACCTGGATAAGTAGACCAGCAGGCTATAAACTCCTAGAGATCTGCCTGCCTCTGTCTCCCAAGTTTAATGTCAAAGGTGTGAGCCACCGGGGATGCCTGGCGACATCTCACTTTAACAAGTTGTATTTTTTACTTTTATTTATTTAAGTTTTGAAGAGGCTGTATGTACATGCCATAATGGTGTCTGTGTAAGGTTAGAGGACAGCTTTTGTGGAGCCTTCTCTCCTTCTACCTCTGTGTGGATTCTGAGGATCAGAGTCAGGTGGTCAGGCTTGCTAAGCTGAGCAGTCTCACTGGCTCTGCTTGTTGTTCATAGAAAGGAACCATGTTGACAGACTTCACAGAATATACTTTCCTCCTCAAGACTACCTTAGAGCCTCTTGTCAAGAGTTAGTGTCAAGAAGGCTAAATGTCAAAAGCCAAATTTCAAAATACCCTTGCTTGCCTGGCAGTGATGGCGCATGCTTTTAATCCCAGTACTTGGGAAGCAGAGGCAGGCAGATCTCTCTGTGAGGTTGAGACCAGCCTGGTCTACAGAGCGAGTTTCAGTACAGCCTAAGATACACAGAGAAACCCTGTCTCGAAAAACCAAACCCAAACCAAACCAAACAACAGACCACTTTTTGTCCTTACCCTTTCAGTGTTTTTGTTGACATGGTTCCTCGCTAAGTACGGAGTGTGAGAAAACAGCAGCTTGAGAAAGTCTTTGAATGTGCCTTTCCTCTGGGTGGTGACCCTTCTGCCGTAGGGACCGCTGCTACGGCTAATTGTTCAGCTTGTGCTGAATGGCTGTGAAGATTTCTGTTGTTGACATGATCTTGAGAATCAAGTAATTACTGTATTTAGCAATTTTAGTAGCACTGACTGTGAGTTTTGTTTTCTGGCTGTGGTAGCTGATGATTGCATGATTATAGTGGTGGAGACTGAGTTGATAGAAAGCTGACCCAGATTTTTTTTTTATGGAAGATGATGCTTTGTTGACTAGTTCTTGGTGTTCTTCTATGTAAGGTAATTTGAGTGAAGTAATTAATTTGATAACATCACATCAGGAGACTCACTTCTTTGGAAGTGCACCTACCCCTGCCAGGCTTCTAGAAACATCACATACCTTCTCATTGAATTTTTATGATAACCCTGAAATAGATAGTTTATGCTCGTTGTATTAATAAAGAAATTGAGACCCAGAGAGAGAGAAGGGCAAAGTGACTGACTAAAGTCACATAGCAAGAAGTCACACAACAGAGCAAGATGCTAACTCAGCTTGTTTGCTGATGCTTGTTTTCGTTTTCTCTTCTGCCGGTTTGCCTTCTGGCTTGCCTTCTGGCTCCAGGTGGTCCTTGGAGGACCAAGTTGTAGTAGTAATTGTTGTTGTTGTTTTTCCCAGAACCATGACAAGAAGCTGAAAGAGTCAGAGCACCAGGGGAGGACAACGTGATTCTGAGACTTTCTGTGTTTTTCACTTACACTTGGGTTCAGAATAGAGCTGTGGGGGAATTTCAGATTTAGATAAGAAATTATTTAACTTAGCCTGATGAAGAATAAAGTGAAAATATCTAGGGGCTTGGGATCTGGGCAGGTGGAAGAACACTTGCCTAGTATGCAAAAGACGCTAGGTTCAACTCCACACCACAAAACAAAGAAATAAATAGTACAGTTAAGAAAGATGAGCTGCCCTCAAATAGTGCTAGAAATTTTGAACAGAAAACATTTGGCATAAATATCAGGTTATCTAAAAAGTTTATGGTTCTTAACTTAATTACCCTTTCAAGAGTTTTGGGGTTGGAGAGATGGCTCAGTGGTTAAGAACACTGACGGCTTTTCCAAGGACACAGAGTTTGCTTTGAACCTGTATGGTGGTTCACACCAATCTGTAATTCCAGTTCTAGGGCATCTGATGTCCTCTTCTGACCTCCGTGGGTCCCAGGCATAAAAGTGATACACATGCATGCAGACAAAACACTTGCCCACATAAAATTTTAAAAAAAGAATTATTGCTTTTGTTGGGAATTAAGGGGAACTGGAGAGATAGCTTAGTGGTTAAGAGTATTTGTTGTGCATGGGGCATGGTGGCACATGCCTTTAATCCCAGCACTCCGGAGGCAGAAGCAGGTGGATCTCTGTGAGTTTGAGGCCAACCTGATCTACAAAATGAGTTCCAGGACAGCTAGGGCTGTTACACAGAGAAAGCCTGTTTGGGAAAACAAACAACAACAACAAAGCTTTTGTTGCTCTTCCAGAGGATCTGAGTTTGGTTCCCAGCACCTATATCAGGTGGTTAATAACTTCTGGTCTCTGAGGGCACCTTCATGTATGTATGCATACTGACACACAATCACACTTAAATAAAACTGAGTTTGTCTCAAATACATAGCGAGACCTTTGCTTTAGTGTGTTTGTGTGTATTAAAAACTAGGCATGGTGATGCATGACTGTAGTGCAATCCTTTTGTTTGTTTTCCGTGCGTGTGTGCATGCGTGCGTGCGTGCGTGCGTGCGTGCGTGTGTGTGTGTGTGTGTTGAGACAGGATCTTCTTTCCTCTGTAAGGCCAGCTGGTGAAGATACAGTGTCTTTACTCAGACTCTGCTCTCTCTTCTCACCTGGGTCACCACAAGAGCTTCCACGCCACCCACACTCTTGGTTCTCAACTCTCCGCCTCACCCATCCTCCGCTGGTAGCCATCCTCCTGCCTGGAACCTAGGCTCCTCGTGGACTGAGGGCTCAGATCCATGCCCTTCAGCAAACGTATAGGCTGCTGCTCCTGACTTCTGCCCACTCACTCCCTTCCCCATCAACAACCCCCTGTCCTGAGCTCAGGAAGTGTGTGTGTGTGTGTGTGTGT
>NC_022016.1:57837123-57847789 GCF_000317375.1 Microtus ochrogaster | reverse complement strand
TGAAACAGTGTCTAGGCTGACCTTGAAGTCCTGGATTTAAGCAATTCTTCTTTAATCTTCCAGGCAGCTAGCACTTTGCTATGAGATACCATGCTTAGCCAACAGATTTTTAATTGCCTTTTCAAAACCCTATCAAACTCATATGTTGTCAAGATTTATCCAAGAGGGAAGAAACTTCTGGAAAAATCGGTGTCATTCTCCTCTCCTCTACCCCGTATGTCCTACAGCCACTAGATTACAGAGTAGCCAGCACAGTACAAAATTTACTATGTGGGGAGCAGTGTACAAGGTTTGAAGAGAGGGATTGCAAGTGATCTGGAGCCAGCAGATGATGTAAAAGCGTAAGTCGGGTAGACTTGTAAGATAATGATGGTGGGGCAGGAAGCAAGCTGGATGGTAATTGCTGTGCCTGAAGAGACTCATCTTGAAAATCAGTTAGAGGAAGTCCAACCTCTTTGTAGATAGCAGAGTACTTTGGTCAGAGTCACAGAGCAGTGAGGAGTAGAAGTGGAAAAATCAAAGCTGCTTCCTCAGGTTGGTGTTCTCACCCATTCTGTCACAGATCTGCTGTTAGGTTAGACAATCGTGGAATGTAAGTGCTCCTCTTTAACAGCAGATTCATTTTATATTTCTTGCTCTGTTGTTACACTGATAATTACAGGCTCTGCCAAGGCTCGGGCTGAAAACTTACTGGCAGGGATGAACAATTGAAAGACACACTTGAAATTTCTCTTTCTCCTGATCTGTCACATTTTCTAGCATTCCACATTTCCAGGAATCAATTATTAATTACTTGGCATATAATTTTATCTCCTGTCTTTCTAGTGTATTGGTTCTGCCTCTCTGGAAGGCCATGGAGAAGAGGCTGGGAGTCAAGCCAAGTCCTGCTTCCTGGATTTTGCCAGGATATTGCTGGCAGACATCAGTGAAGCCGCTGAGAAGCCTGTACCTGCTCTATACTTTCTTCTGCTTCGGCGCTCTGTGGTTGTCAACAGGTATCATTTTTGAGCTTTAAGATTTAACCACTTCCGCCCTGCCCCCTCTCAAACAATCAGCATCCCAGATTCCTGGGTACGGTTTAAAGACCTACCAGAAAGCAGGAAAGCAACGTGCTGACAGGAATGGTCATCATTTTTGGTGGGTGTTTGTTTGTTGGGTTTGTTTTGTTTTGGAATCATGATAAGAATTGGATTTTTTTCTCATAAGAGAGAATTGGTATTCATTTTGTCATTTTAAATTTTTTATTTTTATCTGCACTGGTGTTTGACTTGCATGTCTTTGTGAGGGAGTCGGATTCACTGGAACCTGAGTTATAGACAGTTGTGAGCTGCCATGTGGGTGCTGGGAATTGAACTCTGGTCCTCTGGAAGAGCAACCAATGCTCCTAACTTCTGCGCTATTTCTTTAGCCCTCATTTTCACATTTTATAAAGGCAGATGAGCAAAACAAAGTAAACAAACAAAACTTTTCAGAGTTGGGTAGATTGGGGTCCTGGAGCTGGACATTGCCATGTAATGACTGAGACCTAGGGCTTATTACCTAATGGTTTCTTTTTTCTTTTTTTTTTTTAAATGAATCTCACTTATGTGGACCAGGCTGGCCTTGACCTCATGATACTCTTACCTCACTCGATTTACCTTGTTGAAATACAAGATCTGCCTTGTAGCTTGACCTGAGAGAGAACATATAAAAGCACGTGAAGCTCTGTGAACATACGTGCTCAGGGAACGATGCTTTGTTTCCTTTCCTAGAGGGATGCACATTTGGTTTTAGTTTTGAGACAGGGTACCACTGTGTAGCCCTGGCTAGCCTGGACCTGGATAAGTAGACCAGCAGGCTATAAACTCCTAGAGATCTGCCTGCCTCTGTCTCCCAAGTTTAATGTCAAAGGTGTGAGCCACCGGGGATGCCTGGCGACATCTCACTTTAACAAGTTGTATTTTTTACTTTTATTTATTTAAGTTTTGAAGAGGCTGTATGTACATGCCATAATGGTGTCTGTGTAAGGTTAGAGGACAGCTTTTGTGGAGCCTTCTCTCCTTCTACCTCTGTGTGGATTCTGAGGATCAGAGTCAGGTGGTCAGGCTTGCTAAGCTGAGCAGTCTCACTGGCTCTGCTTGTTGTTCATAGAAAGGAACCATGTTGACAGACTTCACAGAATATACTTTCCTCCTCAAGACTACCTTAGAGCCTCTTGTCAAGAGTTAGTGTCAAGAAGGCTAAATGTCAAAAGCCAAATTTCAAAATACCCTTGCTTGCCTGGCAGTGATGGCGCATGCTTTTAATCCCAGTACTTGGGAAGCAGAGGCAGGCAGATCTCTCTGTGAGGTTGAGACCAGCCTGGTCTACAGAGCGAGTTTCAGTACAGCCTAAGATACACAGAGAAACCCTGTCTCGAAAAACCAAACCCAAACCAAACCAAACAACAGACCACTTTTTGTCCTTACCCTTTCAGTGTTTTTGTTGACATGGTTCCTCGCTAAGTACGGAGTGTGAGAAAACAGCAGCTTGAGAAAGTCTTTGAATGTGCCTTTCCTCTGGGTGGTGACCCTTCTGCCGTAGGGACCGCTGCTACGGCTAATTGTTCAGCTTGTGCTGAATGGCTGTGAAGATTTCTGTTGTTGACATGATCTTGAGAATCAAGTAATTACTGTATTTAGCAATTTTAGTAGCACTGACTGTGAGTTTTGTTTTCTGGCTGTGGTAGCTGATGATTGCATGATTATAGTGGTGGAGACTGAGTTGATAGAAAGCTGACCCAGATTTTTTTTTTATGGAAGATGATGCTTTGTTGACTAGTTCTTGGTGTTCTTCTATGTAAGGTAATTTGAGTGAAGTAATTAATTTGATAACATCACATCAGGAGACTCACTTCTTTGGAAGTGCACCTACCCCTGCCAGGCTTCTAGAAACATCACATACCTTCTCATTGAATTTTTATGATAACCCTGAAATAGATAGTTTATGCTCGTTGTATTAATAAAGAAATTGAGACCCAGAGAGAGAGAAGGGCAAAGTGACTGACTAAAGTCACATAGCAAGAAGTCACACAACAGAGCAAGATGCTAACTCAGCTTGTTTGCTGATGCTTGTTTTCGTTTTCTCTTCTGCCGGTTTGCCTTCTGGCTTGCCTTCTGGCTCCAGGTGGTCCTTGGAGGACCAAGTTGTAGTAGTAATTGTTGTTGTTGTTTTTCCCAGAACCATGACAAGAAGCTGAAAGAGTCAGAGCACCAGGGGAGGACAACGTGATTCTGAGACTTTCTGTGTTTTTCACTTACACTTGGGTTCAGAATAGAGCTGTGGGGGAATTTCAGATTTAGATAAGAAATTATTTAACTTAGCCTGATGAAGAATAAAGTGAAAATATCTAGGGGCTTGGGATCTGGGCAGGTGGAAGAACACTTGCCTAGTATGCAAAAGACGCTAGGTTCAACTCCACACCACAAAACAAAGAAATAAATAGTACAGTTAAGAAAGATGAGCTGCCCTCAAATAGTGCTAGAAATTTTGAACAGAAAACATTTGGCATAAATATCAGGTTATCTAAAAAGTTTATGGTTCTTAACTTAATTACCCTTTCAAGAGTTTTGGGGTTGGAGAGATGGCTCAGTGGTTAAGAACACTGACGGCTTTTCCAAGGACACAGAGTTTGCTTTGAACCTGTATGGTGGTTCACACCAATCTGTAATTCCAGTTCTAGGGCATCTGATGTCCTCTTCTGACCTCCGTGGGTCCCAGGCATAAAAGTGATACACATGCATGCAGACAAAACACTTGCCCACATAAAATTTTAAAAAAAGAATTATTGCTTTTGTTGGGAATTAAGGGGAACTGGAGAGATAGCTTAGTGGTTAAGAGTATTTGTTGTGCATGGGGCATGGTGGCACATGCCTTTAATCCCAGCACTCCGGAGGCAGAAGCAGGTGGATCTCTGTGAGTTTGAGGCCAACCTGATCTACAAAATGAGTTCCAGGACAGCTAGGGCTGTTACACAGAGAAAGCCTGTTTGGGAAAACAAACAACAACAACAAAGCTTTTGTTGCTCTTCCAGAGGATCTGAGTTTGGTTCCCAGCACCTATATCAGGTGGTTAATAACTTCTGGTCTCTGAGGGCACCTTCATGTATGTATGCATACTGACACACAATCACACTTAAATAAAACTGAGTTTGTCTCAAATACATAGCGAGACCTTTGCTTTAGTGTGTTTGTGTGTATTAAAAACTAGGCATGGTGATGCATGACTGTAGTGCAATCCTTTTGTTTGTTTTCCGTGCGTGTGTGCATGCGTGCGTGCGTGCGTGCGTGCGTGTGTGTGTGTGTGTGTGTGTGTGTGTGTGTTGAGACAGGATCTTCTTTCCTCTGTAAGGCCAGCTGGTGAAGATACAGCGTCTTTACTCAGACTCTGCTCTCTCTTCTCACCTGGGTCACCACAAGAGCTTCCACACCACCCACACTCTTGGTTCTCAACTCTCCGCCTCACCCATCCTCCGCTGGTAGCCATCCTCCTGCCTGGAACCTAGGCTCCTCGGGGACTGGGGACTCAGATCCATGCCCTTCAGCAACATATAGGCTGCTGCTCCTGACTTCTGCCCACTCACTCCCTTCCCCATCAACAACCCCCTGTCCTGAGCTCAGGAAGTGTGTGTGTGTGTGTGTGTTGAGACAGGATCTCTCTATGTAACCTTGGCTGTCCTGTAACCCAGTATGCAGATCAGGCTAGCCTGGAACTCACAGAGATCCAGCTACCTCTGCTTCCCAAGTACTAGAATTAAAGGCATGTGCCACCATGCCTTTATGTCTGTGTGAAGGTATCAGATTCCCTGGAACTGGAGTTATAGACAGCTGTGAGCTGCCATGTGGGTGCTGGGAACTGAACCCAGGTCCTCTGGAAGAACAGCCAGTGCTCCCAACTACTGAGCCAGCCCTCTTTTAATGTAATCTTTAAAAATTTCTATGAGTTCCAGGCCATACTGGCCACAAAATAAAGCCTTGTCTCAAAAACAAATAACTGGGCTGGAGGGACAGAGATTTGTTGCAAAGCCTGACAGCACTGGACCTCCATCTGATGTAGAGGATTCACAAGTGTCCTTTAACCTCCGCACACACGCTGTGCCATGTGCACATCCAACATAGGCCCACACAAAATAAATACTAGAAAATACAAACAGTTTGCCATAAGCATATCTTTAGATAGTTCTTGTGAATAAGAGCATTCACCAATACTTGTTTATTCTGTACTGTGAAACATTGTGTTTGCCTGCCCAATAGCACAGCAGTAATGTTTTTCATATTTATGTGATGGATGTTGTTATAGTTACTTTCATTGGTCAGTGTGACACAAAACTAGAATCACCTAGGAAGATTGGCCTTTGACTAGTCAGTGAGGGGTTTTCTTACTTGCTAGTTGATGTAGGAGGGTCCTGTCCACTATGAGGGTTGCCATCCCCTAGGCAGGTGGGCCTGGGTTGTATAAGAAAGGTATCTGAAGCCGGGCAATGGTGGCGCACGCCTTTAATCCCAGCACTCGGGAGGCAGAGGCAGGCGGATCTCTGTGAGTTCGAGACCAGCCTGGTCTACAGACCTAGTTCCAGGACAGGCTCCAAAGCCACAGAAAAACCCTGTCTCGAAAAACCAAAAAAAAAAAAAAAAAAAAAAAAAAAAAAAAAAAAAAAAAAAGAAAGGTATCTGAACAAGCCAGTAGGCAGCTCTGCTGCTTGGTGTCTACTTTGAGTTGCTTAGGCTTCCCTCACTGATGTGACATGTAAGCTGAGATGAGCCCTCTCCTCCTGAGCTGCTTTTGGTCATGGTGTTTATCACAGCAGCAGAGAGTGACTAGGACAGATACTATCTAGTGTTCCCTACTTTAGAAGAATGAGTATATGGGGAGACATCCTAAACTAAATGGTAAAAGCAAGATAAACAACTGCATGTTTGCTATGGCGTCACTGGTATGAAATGAAAAAAAAATCACGTAATAGAGGTCTAAAATAAGATATATAACTGAACGTTTATATTTTATGATCTCTTCTTATTCTATACTTTCCAGTATTTTTTGGATAACAACAACTTCAACTTCTTCATCTTCTTTCTCCTCCTTCTTCTCATTTTGTTTCTTTTTAATAAAGAGATGAAAATCTACCAGATAATGTAGCAACAAAATGACATCAGTGAAAACCTATTTAGGTACCTGAGTTGGTATTTATCTGCTTGTGTTTATTCAGCTTCTACCTAAGCATTTAAGTTTTTTCTCTGATAAAAGATGCTTTTTGTTTTTTTTTCTGTTATCATTTAGCTCACGAATTATATGAATTCTTCCTGACAAAAATAACCAAAAATAAGGGAATTCTGTAGTTACCACCTATTTCTGGGTACCACTTAGTAGTTCCTCCTTTGGTAGATTTCTAGGTACCCATTGACTTCATTTAGTTGGCTCATTTTCATTTCTGCATTGGGCTCAGTAGTGAAGGCCACTGCTAGAAATGAATGATTATGATTTATCTGATAAAAGATACCCTGTTTTCCTTGTGAGCTATTGAGTTAGAGTTTTTCTGTATAATTTTACTGCTATGTGATTTGAAATTAGCATTTTGAACCTTGTAATTGTCATTTGGAAACAAATATCAGATAACCCTAAGAACTTGGAAATTCCTTAGTAGTCAGTCAATTTGTTTATTTGTTTTGTTTTGTTTTTTTAGACAGGTTTTCTCTGGGTAGCTTTTTGAATTTTTCGAGACAGGGTTTCTCCTTAGCTTTTGGCTCCTGTCATGGAACTAGCTCTTGTAGACCAGGCTGGCCTCGAACTCACATAGATCCGCCTGTCTCTGCCTCCCAAGTGCTGGGATTAAAGGCATGCACCACCACCGCCCGGCCTTAGTCATATTCTTTTTTTTTATTTATTTATTATGTATACAATATTATGTCTGTGTGTATGTCTGCAGGCCAGAATAGGGCACCAGACCCCATTACAGATGGTTGTGAGCCACCATGTGGCTGCTGGGAATTGAACTCAGGACCTTTGGAAGAGCAGGCAATGCTCTTAACCTCTGAGCCATCTCTCTAGCCCCCCTTAGTCATATTCTTGAGAGCAGGAATTTGGCCTTTTTGCTTATTGAGATATTATTCTAAGCAAGCATAAAATTTGGCATATAAATGTAACATAAAATTTTTTGTTTACTGAGTAAGTACATTAGCAATAAGGGGATTATCCTTTGAGAATTAAGCTAAAGCCAACATAAAGTAGAGGTCTACAAAGACAACTTAAAGAGACATATACCTTTGAAACCAATCTGAACTATATTAACATATCCAAACAAGAATGGGTATGTCTGAAAAGTTACGTATGCATGGGGCACAGACCTAATTGATCTTGGAATCCTAAAACAAGGATATAAGCCTAAAGGTAGCAGTTGGTTCTGGAAACTTCCTTATCTGCTTCTGAGAAGGAGATTGCATGCCTGGTTAATGATTAGAGAATTTAGTAGGACTCTGGCTCTAATTGAGGCAGATAACAAGGAGTGCAGCACAGCTCCTGTCCTGAAAAAATATGCAGTTTGATGAGAGAAACAGACAGACACTAGTATATGCTAAGGGAAAGGATGGAGGGATTCAGGCACTATGCTACGGGAACCAGAGAAGAAGCATTTTGTGTAGAGGCTTAGTTGGCGATTCTATTGCTGTGAAGAGACACCATGACCATGGCAACTCTTACAAAGAAAACATTTAATTTGGGTGGGGGGGGCTTGCTTACAGTTTCAGAGGTTCAGTTCATTATCATCCTGATGGGGAACATGGTGGCATGCAGGCAGATGTGGTGCTGGAGCCGGGAGTGCTACATCTGGCAGGCAACAGGAAGTCAACTGAATGTCATACTGAGGGAAGCTTGAGGGAAAAAAAAGACTTCAAAGCCTACCCACACAATGACACTCTTCCTCCAACAAGGCCATACCTCCTAATAGTGTCCTTCCCTTTGGGGGGCATTTTCTTTCAAACCACAGAGGTGAAGGGAGTCCTTTCCAAGAAGCTGACACCTAAGCAGTTTTGAAAATTGAATCTGAATGACTCAGAAGGTATTCCCAGGCAATGGGCACTGGAGAGCAAAAGTATAGAGGATGTGGATGAACCATGCCCCACTTAGTGCTTCTGGAAGGGCAGTTCCTGAAGGGTCAGGAGTGGCCAGGTGATAAGGAGTCTTGTTTGCCATGCTTAGAAGCCTCAGTTCGAATCTTTTTCAGAGAGGCTGTCTACAGATTATCTCCTCTGTAGCTCCGGTAGGCCTTGACTTTTCCATCCTTATGACTCAGCCTCAGCTTCTAAGTATCCCAGGATTGCAAACCTGTGTCACAAGGCCCAGCTCAAATTCTGTCTTTTCCAGTGTTTTCATTTCCCATTATTTCTGCAGTGCTTGTGCATGATAGGTAGGTTCTCTGTAACTGAGCTAAGTACCCAGCTCTGGTTTGGGGTTTCTTTGAAACACGGTCTAGCTTTTGTAGCCCAGGCTAGCTTAAAACTGACTGAATAGCCCAGACTAGCCTTAAACTTGCAGCAGTTGGTATCTCCCAAGCACTGGTATTATAAGCATGAGCCACCACACTTGGTTTCAATTCTATTTTTTTAATAATTTATTTTTAGCCGGGCGATGGTGGCACACGCCTTTAATCCCAGCACTCGGGAGGCAGAGGCAGGCGGATCTCTGTGAGTTCGAGACCAGCCTGGTCTACAGAGCTAGTGCCAGGGCAGGCTCCAAAGCCACAGAGAAACCCTGTCTCGAAAAACCAAAAAAAAAAAAAATTATTTTTATTTGCCAAATAGGGTTTCTCTGTAGCTTTGGAGCCTGTTCTGGAATTCATTTTGTAGACCAGGCTGGCCTTGAACTCACAGAGATCTGCCTGCCTCTGCCTCCCTAGTGCTGGGATTAAAGGCATGTGTCACCACTGCCCAGCAGAATTTTAATGTTTTTATTTAATATTTTAGTGTGCAGAATGAGTTTAATACCCTTTTGTACATATATTTTATCTTGTTTATATTCACTCCCTGTTCTCCCATCTCTCCTTCCCCAGATAATTCCATTTACACTTTCATATATATATGAAATTTTTAAAAACTTACATATATATGTAATATATATAGTATATATAAAATCTAGATTCTGCATAAGAAAACAGGCAGCATTTGCTTTTCTGGGTCTGGTGACATAATGCTCTCAGTTCCATCCGCTTTCCTGGAAATCATGTAGTTTCATTCTTTATGGCTGCACAAAGCTCTATTGTGTATATGTGCCTCATTATCTTTGTCCATTTGTCTCTTGATAGGCATCTGGCTAGTTCTCTGTGTTCTGCCTTGACCCTCATTATTTACTTCTAGCTATTACTTTCAGATTTAGATTGTTCTTATTTTTCTAAGAACTTAAATAATTTATTTGAGATGTTTCTGTGTTTTCACATAAGCACTCACAGCTATAAACTTTCATCTTAGAACTGCTTTGCTGTATCCCAAATGTTCTGTAAGTTTTGCTTTCATTTTATTTGCTTCTAGAAACTTCTGAATTTCCGCTCTCACTTCTTTAGTGATCCATTGGTCATCCAAGAGTCTGTTGTTCAGTAATTAAATATTCATATAATACATGTAGTTTTCCTGTTAATTATTTCAAGTTTTATTCCACTGTGTTGTGTTGAAATAGAAGTTATTTCTTAAGATTTGCTTTATGGAACCACGTGGTGGTGGCACACGCCTTTAATCCTTTAATCCCAGCACTCAGGAGGCTCTCTGAGTTCAAGGCCAACCTGTTCTACAGAGTGAGTTCCAGGACTGGCTCCAAAGCAACACAGAGAAACCCTGTCTCAAAACACCAAAAAAAGATTTGCTTTATGACCTGTTTTGGAGAAAGTTCTCTTGGTTGGATGAGAAGAACTTTTACTTTGCTCTTGGATGGAACATTCAGTAAATGTCTCTTAGATCCTCTTGATCTATTGTGCAGATTAACTCAGAAGTTTCTTTTGTTTTGTTTTATATTTTACATTGAGCTGTTTATAAAAAAGTACTTGAACTCATATTTATTCTTTATGAGGGAAGTAACAAATGGCTTTTGAATAAGAAAAATGACAATTTGTTTTGTTGACAGGTTATCATATATCCCAGACTGTTCTCTAACTCGCTATGTAGCTGAGGATGACCCTGAACTTCAGATCCTTTTGCCCTCATCTCTTGAGTGGCGGGATTGCAAAGTGTGTCACAATGTCTGGTTTATGCATGGTTGGGGATCTAAGCCAGGGCCTTGTGTTAGGCAAGCACTCTGCCAACTACGCTGTAACTCAAGTCTTGAACTTTCTTTTCTTTTCTTTTCTTTTCTCTTCTTTTCTTTTCTTTTCTTTTCTTTTCTTTTCCTCTTTTCTTTTCTTTTCTTCCCCCCTTCTCTCTCTCCTTTTTTTGTTTTAGACAGGGTTTCTTTGTGTGTAGCACTGGCTGTCCTGGAACTCATCCTGTAGACCAGGCTGACCTAAGCTCACAGAGATCCACCTGCCTCTGCCTCCCAAGTGCTGGGGTTAAAGGCGTGCGCCACCACCATCAGGGTTCTTGAAGTTTCTTTACTGATTTTTAGTTAGTATGATCTATTTTTGTTTGCTTGTTACATTTCTTTTTTTTTTTTTTTTTTTTTTTTTTTTTTTTTT
>NC_022016.1:57820166-57837023 GCF_000317375.1 Microtus ochrogaster | reverse complement strand
GAACTCACAGAGATCCGCCTGCCTCTGCCTCCCGAGTGCTGGGATTAAAGGCGTGTGCCACCACCGCCCGGCTTGCTTGTTACATTTCTTTATGTATCTCTGTGTGTGTTTGTGTGCGCACATGAACACCCCTGTTTATGTAAATGTTAGAGGGTTTACTTTACTACATGGGTCCCAGGAGTCAAACTGAGGTCGTCAGGCTTGGTGGCAAGCTCCTTTATCCATTGAGCCATCTTGCTGGCTCTTGATGTCCTCCTTCTTAGGAGAGTGAGATGTTGAAGGCACTTACTGTTTCTGTCACGATCTGTCCTTTCATGTCCATTAGTACTTTGTGTTCTAATTGGGAACCCAACATTTGTTGTATGTATATTTATATTTTTTGTGTCTTATGTTTTTTCCTTCTTAATATGTAGTGATATTAGAAAAATCTTTTTTTTTTTTGATTTACTTATTTTTACTTTCTGTGCATTGGTATTTTGCGAGGGTGTCAGATCCCCTGGAGGAAGAGTTACTGGCAGTTGTAAGCTGCCATGTGGGTGCTGGGAAGTGAACCCAGGTCCTCTGGAAGAACCGCCGCCAGCGCTCTTAACTGCTGAGCCATCTCTCCAGCCACGAAAAATCTTTTCTAGTTGGTGGTGCATGCCTTTAATCCCAGCACTCAGCAGAGGCAGGTAGATCTCCATGACTTTGAGGCCAGGGCTACATAGTGAGACACCATCTCAGAAAAACAAAACAAAAAAACCCAAAATCTTTTCTGATTTTGGTTTAAAGTCTGTTTTGCCAGACATAAAACAACTAAGCTAACTTGGTTTTGGCTTTTATTTGCTTGATAAATTGACTTCCATCCTGTCATGCTCAGTCTGCTGGTATCTTTGCCGGGGACATGTGTTTCCTAGAGACACTCACTGGTAGCTGGATTTTTTTTTTTTTTAATCCAGTAGGCTCTCATGCACTTTAATTGCAAGGTTAAGACTGTGTACCTTTATGGTTACTATTGAGGGCGTCTGCTGATCGTGATGGATTTCTCAGCTGTTTCCTGCATACACAGATGTATTAGTTATTTGTTTCTATGACCAAACACTTGACAAGATGTACTCTGACGAAGGAAGGTTCATTTCGGCTCACAGTTCAAGGATACATTACCCATCATGGTGGCTGGGAAGGAGTGGACAGAGTGTGTAGGCAGCTAGGAAGCTGAGAGTAATAGCACTCATTCAGTCTGGTACCCCATGAGGCACTACTCCCCACATTAACCTCATCTAGATAATTTCTCACCAGTTTGCTCAGAGGCTTGTCTCCAAGGTGGATCTGGATCCTGCCAAGTTAATGTTGAGAATAAACAATGACAATAAGTTGTTGTTTGTGTTTGTTTATGTTTTTCTTTCTCTCTCATTTGTATTAGGTGCTTGCTAGTTTATGGTATTGGACATGATGGATTCTTATTTCTCCTTTTCTTGTGAAATTCTTTTTTTTTAAAAAAAAAGATTTTTTTAAAAATTGATTTATTTGTCAGGTAGTGGTGGCACATGCCTTTATTCCCAGCACAGAGGCAGGTGGGTCTCTGTGAATTCGAGTCCAGATTGGCCTACGAAGCAAGTTCCAGGACAGCTAGGGCTGTTACACAGAGAAACTCTGTCTCAAAACTGCCCTCCTGCAAATCTGTGCAGCTTGGCATCTTTGTCTATTTTCTTGAACCCCTGACTTCTCTTGCCTTAAAAGTACACCGTTTTCTTTGTTCTCCTACTTGCTAGTCTGCACTTTTCAATTACTTTCCTTTTCAACCCCTCCTTAGCTTTTCTTTTAAATTTTTTGTTATTGAGGGTTTTGTTTCAAAGCCCCCCCCCCCACTCTTTCACGCACTTTAGCAATCTCGCTCATTCTGTGATTACCACTCCCAGATCTGTCACTGCTGCTGAGCACCAAACTGCCTAGCCACCTGGATGTCACACATCTCCAACTAGATGTCTCATAACTACCATTAGCTTAATATGTCAAAACGGAAGCCAGATCTTTTCTTCTCTTTCTTCTCCTTTATTCCCTATAAACATAAAAAGAGCATCTCCACCCATATTCTGAGGTAGAAATCTGAGTCATTCTCTGTTTCTTCCCTCCTCCATATCAGAAGATCATCATTCATATCATGCTTTTATGCTCCATCCTGCTGCATGTGTCATTATCACTCTGCCTCATGTTTTCTGAATCACATAAACAAGTTTCTCTCAGACTCCGAGACTTCTGGTCTGTACTCCTTTGTGCAGTGCTCTGTGTACCCTGCATTCTGTGCATAGTGCTAGGCTTTAGGAGGAGAACCCAGGCGCAGGTCTTGCCTGTAAAGCAAGTTTTTTTGTGTCGCCACTAGCAGATGATGTAATATAAATGCTTAACACTAGCTGGACTGAATTCTAGCATGCCCCTGCCTCTCTCCTACGCTAAGCACTGCTTGACCCCTAATGATTCTGTTTGCTTCTCAATCCTGCATTGTTCTCCATCTAATAAACACCTGGTGATCTTACTTTACATTGTTTGCAGTCCAGTCCTTAACCTCAGACTGGTTCTCACTGGACTGCTGCCCTACCCCATCTTCTTACAACTTCCTCAATTTTCAGCCAAATGCAGAACTTTGCTTTGTAGCATCAGAGAGACTTTCCTGTCCTGCTTAGGTTCCAGCTTTTTGTGCTACAGTGGGGAAACCATCTTTTAACAGAAAACTGGGTGTTCATAGGGGTCATTTCAAGTTTTTCTTTTCTTAGGGCTGCAGCCTTATTGCTGATTGTTGCAAATATTCTGTATGGTAGATGGCAGTTATGGTGGGGTGATGAGTTCTCCATCCTGATTATGAACAAGAGTCTACTATGATGATTTAACTGTGTATCTGTTCCATGAAACTGTCTTGCTTAGAGTTATCTATCCAGCATGTAGTGTAGAGTAGGTAATAAGTTCTGATGTTAAAGTAACCATAGCACCCCTCTGGACATTTGTATTGTGTTATCTTTTCTGCTCTGTTTTTTCAAGCAGCCTATTATGTGGGTTCTTCATGTCCAAGGAAGAAAATGTCACTATCTTTTCTCTGTCTAGTTCATTTCACAAATGGTGGGAATTTTTCTTTCTGGTTCATGAAGTTAGAAATGAATCCTATTGTGTGGAGTGGGCCAGGCTTGAGGACTTCTTGCTCCACCATGCTCTGCTGGCCTACGTCTCCCAGGATATCCTACATTTGCCTCACTGAGTAAATTTAATTCTGTATGGAAAACAGAAGAAATGTTGTGGCTACACATCCCTACCATGTTCTCCAGCCACTGTTATCATTTGTACTATAAAGGTGATACTTTGCTCTCCATGTATCTTGTATTTTAATCAGTCCAAGACTCTGCATGGAGAGATGAACAACCTCAGAACCCACAAAGACCACAGATGGGACACAGAGATGGCTCCAGGCTCAGCAAGAGTCTCTTCCTTTCTAGTTGCCATTCTGTTCTTTTGTGCTTGTGTTCATGAGCCCAGATACGTGTCCCTAATGCCAGGAGTGTTCCTGGTACCTGGCACAAGAGCCAAATTAGTGTTGGTCTTGAGCCCACTGTCTTTCTTATTCCTTTTTTGTTATACTTTGTGATCTGTAGCCCTCTTATGCCAGTAAGAGCAAGACATATCTTTTTTTTCTTTTTAAATAATGTGATATATTTTGGACATGCATGGGTCTTATTTTCAGGGAAAAGCATTTTTGGGAGCCCCTTTAGGTACCTCCATTTATCTTCTATGTGCCCAATTTAAGGTGGATGACTAATGGAATATCTCTTCCAGCAATGAGCCTTCAGCAGGAACTTTCTCCTGCCAACTGTCTTATATTCTTAACTACATTGCAGTACAGGAAGGTAATGAATTATTAATCCTCAATCCGTCTCCTTAGATTGTAGGGTAATGACTTGAGTGCATGGCGGTCTGGGAAAAGGAGAGTTTTCTGGCTGTTGGCACAGACCATGAAGCCTTTTGATTCTAGAGTTCAGCTAACTGGCATGAGCAAGTCTAGGGATCTTGTTATATTACACTAAGTTGATGCAAGTTTGTGAGATTGGTCAGAGTTCCCACAGTTGGCCTCTCTCCCGATGACATAAAATTGTTTTCTGTGGCTTAAACATTCTGAAGCGAGAGATAGTCATCTTCAGTTCCTCAGCTTGGGAAACAGTATTTTTGGTGGGTTTTCTTTACCCTTTAGAAACTCTATGCAAACATAACGAACTTATTTAATAACCTGTGCAGTTGCTGGGCGGTGGTGGCGCACGCCTTTAATCCCAGCACTCGGGAGGGAGAGGCAGGCTGATCTCTGTGAGTTCGAGACCAGCCTGGTCTACAAGAGCTAGTTCCAGGACAGGCTTCAAAGACACAGAGAAACCCTGTCTCGAAAATAAAAAAAAAATAACCTTTGCAGTAAAGTGAAGAGAGATGAGGAAATGGAGTGATTGGCAGTAAACCTAGCATGATTAAAAGCATTTGTTTTGTTTTGTTGTGTTGAGACAGTGTTTCTTTGTGTAACAGCCCACCCTAGCTGTCCTGGAACTAGGTCTTGTATATAAGGCTAACCTCGAACTCACAGAGATCCACCTGTCTCTGCCTCCCAAGTGCTGGGATTAAAGGTGTGCACCACCACCACCCGGCCCAATGTAAAAACAATTTTAAATTGACTCTTCTTGGGGAGTTTTTAGGAGAAGAAATAATAAGGTGGCAGTGAGGTCTAAAAAAAATAGCCTTTGGCTTGTTTTGTAGGTTTTATAAAAATCTCAGTGTTTGGATTAGCTGCTAGTTTAAAGCATTGTGTCAGAAGTTGCCAGGAATATACTTAGGAGTGATGTGACCAGTGCCCAGACACCTGTTTTCAGCCAAGCAGTGTCAAGAAGTTTGAGTTAAAATTTATGGCTCTTGATTTATTTTTGTTTGTTTATTTAATATGCTGTGTGTATTGGGTCATACTTATTGACAAGCATAGTTCTACCACTCTGCCACTGAGCTACAGCCCTAGACCCTAGGATCTACTTGTTTTGTGTGGTGTGTGTGTGAGATAGAAGGAGGATCTCATAGCTCAGGTGGACCCTGAACTTGAGTATTGCGATTATAGGTATGTACCACACTATTCCTATGGGTCTCCATTTTAAGCTGTCTCTCTGATCCTCCACCCAGAGTTTCCATGATAAGAGTCAGCCCAGTGCTGGCGAGATGGCTCAGAGGTTAAGAGCACAGACTACTCTTCCGGAGGTCCTGAGTTCAATTCCCAGCAACCACATGGTGGCTCACAACCATCTGTAATGAGATCTGGTGCCCTCTTCTGGCCTGCAGGCATGGAGGCTGAACACTGTACATAATAAATAAATAAATCTTTAAAAAAAAAAAAAGAGTCAGCCCATGTGGTTGAGCTCCCAGAGCTACTGTTGACTGCAGGCAGTACTGGATATGTTTCAGAGAGAAGATGTAAGGATTGGTCTTGCTGGGCATGGTGGCCCACACTTTTAGCCAGCACTTGGGAGGCAGAGGCAGGTGGAGCTCTGTGAGCTCAAAGCCAGCCTGTTCTATATAGCAAGTTTCAGGCTGGCTATTGCTACATAGTGAGACCCTGTCTCAAAAAACAATTGGTCTTGACCACCTGCCGGTTCATAAGGTAGCAAGAGGTAGACCTCAGCCAACAGCATGGGCTTGACGAGCCTGACTGCATCCTGGGCTTCTTATGGACTGGTATTGCTAAACTCCATCAGGTTCTTCATCTGTAAAATAGGGATGAAATTACCTCTTGTAGGGTTATTATAGGGATTACATGAAATACTTAGGCAAAGGGCTCACCCTATTTTTAGATTCTGTCAATAAATGTTAGCAGTATTTATTTTCACATGAAATTCAAATTGGTGAAAGTCTTGTTTAATTTCAGAGTGACCCAGCAGCAGCAAGTTTGAGTTCTGTGATGGCTTACATCTCTGTCCATTGGGATCAGAGTCTCCATTTCTAAGTATAATGCAGGCAGTGGCCTTTCTGCATTGTCAGAGAATGTAGGCTCCCGTTCATTTCTACACAGGCTAGGAGTGAATGGACTCTATCAGACACTCTTCATGGTTGTAGTATGTCTCTGAGGGGCACCACAGGTCACCTGTTTACTCTTCCTCCTCTTGAGGAGTGCTGTGTTCTGTTGCCACACCACCATGGTGGCCTCCACCCTGCTTCACTTCTCTCATCGTGATGATGTATTTGTGCTTCACAGAATCTTGTGCCCAACCATGTTGGCTCTATCTTTTGGTCAGGATAGTGGTTCTTATTTTCTGAGAGAGAGTATTGCTATGCTGCTCAAGCTGGCCTCGGACTTGCCACCGTCTTCCCTCTGCTTACCTCAGCACTGGGATTACAGATGTGTAGCACCACACCTGGCTCGAGATATTGCTTTGACTGAAGTTGATTTAGAGTTAGTTTTAGATTTTGTGTTGGAAGCAGATAGCAGAGTTAGTCCCTCCCTCTATTAAAAGGGTAATTTTTGTGTGCCAGCTAGTGTAAGCATTAGAAATGAAGTAATGAGCTGGATTGGTTTCTGCCCTCATTGAGTTTCTTTCTATTGATATCTTTCACATCTCTGGGCAATGAGAATTCTCTTTCCAAGGAATACTTGGAGTTTGGGTTTGGAGAGATGGCTCATCAATTAGGAGCACTGGCTACATTTCCAAGAGGATCTGGGTTTGATTTCCAGCACCCACACAGTGGCTTTGTAACTCCAGTTCCAGGGGATCCAACACCCTCCTCTTAGCTTCCTTGGGTATTGCATGCATATGGTGTATAGGCATACATGCAGACAAAACACCCATACGCATTAAAAAAAAATAGGAGTTTGAGGTTTCCTCATGGTCTTGAGGCAGTGTAATGACAATGACAGCACTGTATAACTTGTAGAATTCTAGAAATGTAGGGAACTAGTCTGTTACCATCATCATCATTATTATTATTAAGATAGGATCTGACTTACAGGCCACGTTAGAACTTGCCATGGAGACCAGGCTGACCTCTAACTCACAGAGATCTACCTGCCTCTGCATCCCCAGTGTTGGGATTAAAGGTGTGGATTGACATGCCTGACCTGAAACTAAGCAATTTGATGCCTCAAGTTAGTTTTAGTAAAGTAAAACTCCGTTAAGAATTATGTGGAGGGCTGGAGAGATAGCTCAGTGGTTAAGAGCATTGCCTGCTCTTCCAAAGGTCCTGAGTTCAATTCCCAGCAACCACATACATGGTGGCTCACAACCATCTGTAATGAGGTCTGGTGCCCTCTTCTGGCCTGAAGGCATACATGTAGACAGACTATTGTATACATAGTAAATAAATAAATATTTAAAAAAAAAAAGAATTATGTGGATAGTGCCAGGTGGTGGCACACGCCTTTAATCCCAGCACTTGGGAAGCAGAGGCAGGTGGATCTCAGCGAGTTCAAGGCCCTCCTGGCCTACAAAGCAAGTTCCAGTACAGCCAGGACTGTTACACAGAAAAACCCTGTCTGGGAAAAAAAAAAGGATTATGTGGATAGAGGCTTGACATTGTAACGTTTGCGTGTAATTCCCTTGGAAGGCTGAGGGGATAATGGGAAGTTGGGGCTGGTGTGGAGTTTTAAGAGATCCTGAACCATGTTGTGTGTCTCAAAAAGCAAACAGGTTGGAGATCTATCTCAGTGGTGGAGCACTTGCTTTAGCATTCAGGAGGCCCTGGGTTCAACCAATTTGTTTTATACCTCCAGTCAGAATTATGCAGGCATGTCTCCAATTCTCTTTCGACCCACTTGCTCTTACCTTGAATAACCTACATCCCCTAATCAGCAGTGAGAATATTTATCTGGAGAGATAGGACAAGAACTATACGTATAGTCTTTGCTTTATTTTTAGATGTAGCCAGTCAATACTGGAAGATCTTACCAGCATCAGGATGTTCTTGTCGCTTTGGTTTCAAGTTTGTTTCTCAGATGAAGTCTCCAGCATCCTGAATTGGCCTGTCAGTCACAAAGGGAAGCTAGACAATGCTTCTTCAAAGATGAGAAGGAATTACCCTTGAGTGGGGAGTTAAACATCACTGACATCGTCTAAAGAGTGTGAAGCAGAGGAATCCTGGCCAAGGCCGGTTTGACGCTCTGGAGACTGTCCCTAAAGATGGTGCTCAGAGTATCTTGCCCCAGTTCACCTTTGAAAACTCACTCAGCAGACAGGGATTTTTAGGAATGCTTGTCATTATGCTTTGATTCTAATCCAACAACACATTTGAGTTTGAGATAAATGTGTGCTCCTGAATTCTCTCACTTGTAGGTAATAAAGGGAATGACTTGACCGTTCACAGGCTTGGTGAAGAGGAGTGGTGTTTACATTCATTTAGTTTTACTTTGGTAGTCTTCATTTCTAATTAGGTTTTACAGTTTTAAGAGAACTGCCATCTACCTGTTAAAAGTGCCTCCCCTCCCCCCCAAAAACCGCAGTGTTTATTGACCGAAAGCAACCTGTGTCAGCTGGAGACTATGGAAATGGGCCTGCCGGTGTGAATGCGTCTCAATTAGCATAAAGGAAGCTGCCTTGTAGGTAGGCAGTCTGTACCCTACCAGGTCAGTTCCGTGGCAGCAGCCAAGTTTCCCTCTACCAGCTTCCACTGCTGGCTTTCAGAGTTGCCCTCCACTGTGCTCCCAGGGTGTGCTCAGAAGCTGTGTGCTGACATTTCTCACAAGGTACTTTTAAAATAACAAGGTAGATTTTAATGTCATTCCTTCTGTGAAAGGTTAAAGGGTGGGAAGCTTAGCCTTTCAGCACAGAAAACCCGACCTGGAACAGGTTTCTTTACCCAGGATGGCTAAGGCAGAAGCAAAAGTTCTCTTGTCTCCCTGGAGTCTTTCTCTGACAAGGGCTCTCTTCTTTCCTTCCCCAAGCTCTTTTGATTGAGCTGTTTTGCCTCCACCCTTCTGTATGTATGTGGGAAGTACTTGAGAGCGCGGCTGCCTCCATCAGTGGGGAAGAAATGGTGGAGAGTGAGAGCCCATGTGCCACAGACTTCCAGGGGTTTCCATGTGCTTCTGTGGGGGCCGGGGAGAGGTTGCAGACACATGACACATTTTGGTGCCCTGCCTAGACTTAATCTTGAAATTTATTTCTTTTGACTTAACACAGCAATGATGCCATGTGTTTAAAGAGAGTTCACGTTAGATAATTAGTGGTCAAGAGCCTTGACCAGTTTATCCAGATTTTTATTTTTGTCAGTAGAATATATAACTTATGAAATTTGAAAGTGGAGGTATAGGATAAAGAACAATGATTTAAAATATATGTCATAAAGTGAAGTCAATGGCCAGGCGGTGGTGGCACACTCCTTTAATCCCAGCACTCAGGAGGCAGAGACAGGGATCTCTGTGAGTTCGAGACCAACCTGGTCTACAGAGTGAGTTCCAGGACAGGCTCCAAAGCAACACAGAGAAACCCTGTCTCGAAAAACCAAAAAGAAAATTGAAAGCCGCTTATCTATACCAGATAAAGAGGCATAAATGTCAACACTGCATCAAGTTACATTTTTCTAATATTTGTAATACTTGGCTCTTATGAGTGTTTGATATACTTAGAAGCTTGAAATACCCTAATTTTCTTAAGTACTGAGGATTGAATTCAGAGTCTCTAGCATACTAGGCAAGACTCTATCACAGACATGTGATCCTGTGTCCCTGTCAGCTACATTTTTAATAAGTTCTCTAAGGTATTTATTATTTTCAATTTTATTTTTTGGTGTGGGGTGTGTGTATATGTGCATGTGGGTGCATATGCATGTGTGCTTATGCAGGTAGAGGCCAGAGGTTGATGCCTGGTGTCTTTTTTTAATGTCTCTAAGCATTTATTTATTTATTTATAGATAAAGTCATCACTATGTAGTCCTGACTGGCCTGAAAAATCACTATGTGGAGCAGGCTGGCCTTAAACTCAACAGAGATCTGCTGCTTCTGCCTCCTGTGTGCTGGGACTAAAGGCACATGCTATTACCGTGCCTAGCCTTACCTATGATTTTTGAGATAGAGCCTCTCACTAAACTGGAGCATCAATTGATTAGACTCTAGACTGACTGGCAAGTGAGCTTCAGGGATCTGCCTGACTCCCCACCAGCACCCCTTCTAGAACTGGGGTTACAGGTTCTGGCCTTCTCATATGGGCTCTGGGGCTGTGAGCTCAGGTCTTCATGCTTGTATAGTAGGCATCTTACCAATTGAGCCATCTCTCCAGACCTTCTCTAAGACATGCCATTTAAATAATTAGTGAGGGGCTGGAGAGATGGCTCAGAGGTTAAGAGCACTGACTGTTCTTCCAAAGGTCCTGAGTTCAATTCCCGGAACCACATGGTGGCTCACAACCATCTGTAATGAGGTCTGGCGCTCTCCCCTGGCCTGCAGACATACATGGAAGGAATGCTGTATACATAAATAAATAAATATTTAAAAAAAACAAAACAAATAAATAAATAATTAGTGAGAACTAATAACTAGTGTTATTACATACTATAGACACTTTTTAGGTCAACAGACACTATACCAGGCTAAAATAAAACCCAGTTCCTGCCATTAGAGTTCACAACATGGAAGCAGAGGAGAAGCAGAAAAGACAGATATATGAAAATTCCAGGATGTGCTGTGGGAGCACAAAGAATAGGGCAAAGAGGAGCCAAGCCCTTCTACAGCAGGTGGCTGGTGAGGCATGGGCTATTTTGATTCCTTTGAACCTCCCTCTCCTGGATCCATCTGAAGTGGTTTCAGTCTGGCCGGCTCTTTTCAGTTTATCTCAGAGGGAGGGTTGGAAGGAGGGCACTGCAGCTCTGTAGCGTCTAGAGAGTCAGAGCCCTGAGAAAATTATTTTTGTACAGATACAGATTGGTTTTGATTTAATTTAAATAAACTGGCTCTCAGAAGTTCTAAGAATACTGACTACTCCACGGCTCCGCTTTCATTTACACACAGATGAGATGGCATCTGCAGCTCTGCACTTCATTTGCTATAAGCAAAAAGTGGTTTGAGATATTTAAGTTTGGGAGCTCTGTTGTATTGAGTCCTCATATGTCCCAGTTCAGCTTACTGCAGATGTTTTATTTTTTTAATTTTTTATGACACTTACATAATGCTGCAAAAAGAGAGTCTTTCAATGGATAAACTGACAAACTTTTTCTCTATTCGCCATACCTGCTGAAATAACACTTTATAGCTAGCTATAGTTTTCTTTGTTTCCTTTCATGCTTATTGCTAATTTATTTAATCTGTATGTCTCTGCTGTAGGCTTCTAAATGACCTTTTCTTTAGAAATAAGAAAACAAACCAGGGGTGGGGGAAAAAAATCTTCTCCAAAACAAAGCAGGGCTCTGATTCAAGGTTCTTTGTGTGGGTTTCAGAGGAGGTTGGTGTGATTGTAGTTGAATGCAAATAATTTATCAGCTCATAATAGCTGCAGTCAGAGACAGCAATCAACTGCAACATCTTAACAATGTCATTGTCAGGGGAACTCACGGAAATTGCTAGATCCTAGGCATTATCTAGATGCTTTTGGTTTTTTGTATTTTTTTTCCTTCATAGAGCCTACCCCTTTTTATACAAACCAAAGCTTATCTGTTATCATTTGATACCTGTGCTTTTTGAAGTACAAAGGCAGCATTACATGGAGAGGTGTGGGCTTCCTTCACGCTGTGGCTTGGAGGCGTGCTCTCCTCGCTGACAGCATTCTCTTGAGAGTCTTTTAGTCATAAAGTGGTGGGAGAAGAAGCAAAGCAGGATTCTGAGTACATCATATGCAGCAATGTAACCCCCAGTTACAGTTTGTTTTTCTTGTAAGTACATGTTTTAATCTGCCTTTAAGTAGTATAAAGCTCTTGATGACTGGATTGTTTCTGAGCAGGTGACTTTATGGTAAGAGCACTATTTTCAGCTATACCAGTGATTCTATTAACACTTGGTTGTGAAAATGTCTCTGGGCTAAACTTTGACAGATGGGCCTTTTGAAACATAATGACAGCTATATCCAATTAATGCAAACTTTTCATTTATTAGTAGCAGTCAGAAGCTGAATTAAAATTGAGATAGAATGGTTCCCATGTTTTCGCTTAGGTGGCCAGAACTTTGGGTTGTTTTAAAATCTTCTTTGTCTGTGTCACTCAGACAAAGGACTGGGTAGTGGACCAGGTGTCAACAGTGGTGGATGACTGTCCGCCTAGGTGAACTAGGAAGCTATTCTCCACTGTTGATTTTGTTCAGAAGTTTCCATGGTGAAAACCTCTCGCATCTTGAAGTGGAGTGGAGTGATTTGAAGTAGATGGCTCAAGGACCTGAAACTTGGCTGGTCCTTTCACAGACACAGAATTGCTCTGTGATGCCGGGCGGTGGTGGCGCACGCCTGTAATCCCAGCACTCGGGAGGCAGAGGCAGGTGGATCTCTGTGAGTTTGAGGCCAGCCTGGTCTACCAAGGGAGTTCCAGGACAGGCTCCAAAGCTACAGAGAAACCCTGTCTTGAAAAACCAAAAAAAAAAAAAAAAAAAAAGAAAAAAGAATTGCTCTGTGATGCGAAAGGACTTTCCAGCATAGGGCTTTGACAAGGAAGCCCGTTTCCTAGCTGGTTCATTGCTCGGTGATCTCTTCAGCCACTTAGCATGTCTTCAGGTTTGTGCTACACAACTCATCGTGCTTCTGTGTCCCTCAGTTTCCTTTCCCCTCCTTCCTTCTCTTTCTCTGAGACAGAGTCTTGCTCAGGTCCTCCTGTCTCAGCTTCCTGAGTGCTGAGGTTGTGGGCAGCATCACCACACCTAACTTCAAAACTTATTTCCAGGAAAATTAATCAGCATTGAAACCTGACTCAAACCCAAGTGATCCATACCGAAGGTGACACCTTTCCTTCAGTTTTACCTCTTAAAATAACAAATTTATTTATTTTAAGCTCACTGGCTGAACTTTAAAAGCTAAGGAGATTCTATGAATGTCTACTGTCAAGAGTCTGTCAAGCCTGTGAATCCAAAGCTACAGGGTACAAGCTCAGCACTTAGAGAAGGAAGACTTCGTGAAATAGATGAAGAGAGGCCATCCAGGAAGGAAATGTAGGGTTACAGATAGCATGAACTATCAAACCTGAGTCTCCTGGAAGAGCAACCAGTGCTCTTTATTTTTGTTTGTTTTTTTCTTTTTCAAGACAAGGTTGCCTTGTGTAACCCTGGCTGTCCTAAAACTCACTTCTGTAGACAAGACTGGCCTAGAACTCAGAAATTCACCTTCCTCAGCCTCCCAGGTGTTAAGATTAAAGGAGGCGCCACCACCACCTAGCTGCAGCCTGTGCTTGTAACCACTGAGCCAGCTCTCCAACTGTGGAAACCTTTTTTTCATTTTACAGATCATCAGAGTTAATGTAAATAGCAGCAAAGACATATGTGTTGCGCATCTGTGTCCTAGGGAGTTTCTCATAACGGCCTATGGGAACATGGAAACACTGCAGTCAAGGAAAGGAATCAAAGCCTAGTAACACTTGTTTAGCGGAGAGTTTAGTTTCAGCAAGTTACCTACACCATAACATTTAACAAACTGTGCTCTTAACAATCTAGGCACACAGCGAAGGCAGTACATAGTAATTATTTTCTTTTCAAAGGACTGCTTTGTGAGGCAGCTGCTACCTCCAGTCTGACGTGTGCAGTTGAGGAAATAAGTGTTGGCCCTTTTGAGAAAGAGGAGAGGGGGCAATGGTTATTACTCTGGCCTTTTCCAAACTTCATAATACCTAATTGCACCCTATGAAGGATTTGTTACCCCCTGCCTGGCCTTCTGAGTGTGCTCTACAGAAGAAAACTGGTGTGGGGAGGAATGTGGCACCATTTTTTTGTATTTGTTTATCAGTAGGTGTGCAGGTAACAGATATCCTGACAGCAAAAGGAAGGTGGGCGTGCCCCTATGTTGGTTTTTGAGCAGTTCTATTAGTGTGCTTGTGTTTCCCAGTTTTCTGTGGTGGCCATCTTGGCGGAGATGCAGCATACCTTTGATGATGACTGCTGGAAGGGAGATGGTATAGAGCCATAGCTCACAGGTTCAGCACCAAATTTAAGGCTTCTGCCTTACTCCTTAATAATAGTTCATTAATAGGTCCAGGGAAAAACATTCGATGAATTCTATACATTGTTACAGAATCATGAGACTTCATAAAAATTTTAGCTTTGATAATTTTTTGTTGTTGTTGTTGTTTTGTTTTTTGAGACAGTGTTTCTCTGTGTAACAGCTCTGGCTATTCTGGAACTAGCTCTTGTAGACCAGGCTGGCCTCTACCTCCCAAGTGCTGGGATTAAAGGTGTGCACCACCACTGCCCAGCTAGCTCTGATAAATTTAAACATTCACTGAAATATGCAGATTTTACCTATAAAATGCCCTCATTGTGCTGTTTTCTGCAGAAAACCCCCCACCCCACAGAAGAACTTAGCAGTTGCTCTGGGTTTTTCTTTTCTGAAGAAACTCCAGTCCCTATTCCTATTTCCACCACCATAGCCCTTCCCTTTGGATGCAGTATGATGGATTTGGTTCAATTCCCCGGGTACATTCTCAAGTGGCTTTTGAGGTAGTGGGTGTTTTGTGCGGTTGCCAGTCAGTGGAGTCTCCAAGTTTGCTCCTGAATTCAGACTTGTTACCTGCCTGAGTTTTAAGAATGCCAGAGGCAATTGCAGTGCTTCTAAATATTTCTAGAATTGTTCACAGCTTACTGAAAGTATTTAGTGAATTTCCTCCTGGCAATAATTCATTTATTCTGCAGTCTCCACTCTGCTACTTGGAATTATGAGACCGGGTCTAGATTTTGTGCCAGATTTATTAGAATTCTGCCTTTTGAGGAGTAATGAGAATAAGCATTGCTAGTTCCAGGTCCTCTTGCTTTGGGGATCATCCAGGTAACACACATGGGAATTCTGTCTTTTTTGCTTTGCCATCATTATAGACGGTGATCAGCTTTGCCTATTGCTCTTACCCTAGCTGAACTTTCTACATGTTTCTACCTACAGTGAGCTCCAGCCGTTCGCAAAGAGTTTTCAGTCTCAGGTTCTACCAACTGTAAGCCCTTTTTTGTAAGCATTTAATATTGCTTTTGCCTAAGCCCTGGGAGCAGAGCCAGCCTATGGAGGCGTGGGCAGGAAGAGGAACTGATCTAAAATTGGAGTTTATTTTCACCTCACCTTTTATCCACATTACTTCTGGAATCCAATATTGACTCCCCCAGTGCCCCTGCCCCCTCTTCTCATAGACTGTTTTCTAAGAGCAACAGCAATTGAATCTTGGAGAAGTTAAGTTGTCCTTCAAAGGTTAAGCTTTTAGTAACTGGTGTTCAGAGCTGAAGTTAGAACTAGTGTCTATTTGAGATGGTTAATTATCTTTTCATCATGCAGAAGAGAACTTACTCTCATCTAATGAACGGCTGGAGACGAAGTGTTTCCTTGTGTTTCTACTTATTGAATACCCAATGGAACCACCCATGTGATGACTTATTTCTGTGGTCAACTTGATTGATTAATAAGCACTTAGCATGTTAATGAGACACACATTTGAGTGTGTCTGTGAAGGTATTTCCAGAGGGCTTGAATTGAAGACCTACTCTGAATGTGGCATTGCCCATGGGCTCCGGCCCCAGACTGCATAAAAAAGGGGAAAAGGAGAAAGCCTGCTGAGTACTGCCATTCCCTTCTGGTTGCTGGTCAGCACCACAGACCATGCCTCTCCATGGTGGACTGCACTCTGCCCAACTGGAGACATATACAAACTTCCTTCCTTGGGTTCCTTTTTCTCAGGTATTTGGTCACAACAATGAGAAAAGTAACTAAGCAACATTAAGTAGCATTTAATAATGATAAAATACTGTTTTGTTTGTGTGTTTTATGTAATTAATGGCTAAACTTTATTTTCTTTTAAAGATAGGATCTTGCTGTGTAACTCAGACTGTCTTGGAGCTCACAGTGATCCCCTGCCTTAGTCTCCCAACTTGTGGGCTTAAAATGTGTACTACCCCTTAGCCAGGTGGTGGTGGCACACACTTTAATCCCAGCACTCAGGAGGTAGAGGAAGGTGGATCTCTAAATTTGAGACTTGCCTGGTCTACAGAACTAGTTCCAGGACAGCTAGGGCTATACAGAGAAACCCTGTCTTGGAAAAAAGAAGAAGAAGAAGAAAAAATATGCACTAACAAATCCAGCAGGCTCAATTTTTATGATAGAAAACCAATGATTTATGCATCTATTAAACATTGAAAAAGAATAATACATTAAGAGCAATTAAGGAAACAAAAAGCAAACAAACAAAAAGACAATAGAGGAAAAAAATCAATGAAAATAAAATGTGGTTTGAGAAATCAATAAATCTAATAAACTAAAACCTATCGCAGGAAAAAAGAACACTGCTACAAAATACCAGGAATGCAAAAAAGTAGGACTAGAGAGATGGCTCAAAGGTTAAGAGCACTTGCTCTGGTCCCAGAATCTGAGTCAGGTGGCTCACAGCTGCCTATAACTTGATTTCAGAGACCTACGCTCTATATGCTCACACACTCAAAATTAAAAATAATAAAAATAAGCATTTTAAAAAGGAAAAGAAGAGCTGAGCGGTGGTGGTGCACGCCTTTAATCCCAGCACTTGGGAGGCAGAAGCAGGTGGATCTCTGTGAGTTGTAGGCCAGTCTGGTCTACAGAGTGAGTTTCAACACAGCCAGCAAAGGATGGACTACCCCAAAGGAGTTTCCACATTTACATGGTGATAGGGCTTCTTTCCTATATGTATTATTTGATGACTAATAAAAGTTGAGGTCACCGGGCGATGGTGGCACATGCCTTTAATCCCAGCACTCGGGAG
>NC_022016.1:57815451-57819212 GCF_000317375.1 Microtus ochrogaster | reverse complement strand
CTCCCGAGTGCTGGGATTAAAGGCGTGCGCCACCACCGCCCGGCTCCAGAGATTTTTTTTAAAGATTTTATTTTTAATTATTATGTGTATATACGTGTATCTGAATATGGGTTGGTGCCCTTGAATGCAGTGCCTTAGAAGGTCAGAAAGGGGTGTTCAGTCCCCTGGAACTTGAGTTACAGGCAGTTATCAGCCACCTTGTGGGTGCTGGGAACCAACCTCTCATCCTTTGCAAGAGCAATACATGATCTTAGCCACTGAGCCATCTCTTCAACTCCAGAGACCCCACCCTCCACCCCAAGGAACCACAAAAGGAAGTCTGGCACATTGTACAGCCACTCAAGAAAAGTGAAGTCAAGTGGTTCAAAATGAGAAACAACTAAAAAGAGATCTATAAGGAACTTAGGAAAACATGCTATAAACCAGAGGGAAGACCTGTTGGTGTGGAGCAGGTCCTTCCAAAAGTACAAGCTGCAGCCTGTGAGCCAGAGTCCATAGTGAGACTCACCACTAGATGGTCTGTGTAGTCCTAACTACTGTGGAACTCACGCCATAGACCAGGCTGACCTTGAACTTACAGAGAGCCACCTGCCTCTGCCTCCCAAGTGCTGGGATCAGAGGCGTGTGCCACCACTGCTTAGCCCTAGACTTCTTTGTACTGATGAATCACTGAGACGTGGTCACAAGTTAGTGATCATTCTTCATGCACATAAGAATAAATGTCTTCCCAGATTCAAACAGTATACCAATATTTCTTATCTAGGAATCCCCATAGAACCCTAGATCCCAGTCCTAACCTGTCAACAGACTGAGCCTATGATTGGTTACTTCATAACTGAGGGAATTTTCTTCTTGGAAATGTTGGATCTGTCTGGCCATCCAGCGATGTGCCAGACTTCCTTTTGTGGTCCCTTGCAAATGTTAGTGTTCTTCTCTTTTGAAAATTGGATGTTTTATTTCCAACACAGCTAAACTTGAGTCTACTGCTGTTTCATCTACTGACTGTGGCTACAGTTACTGGCTCACTTTTCTAGCATTGCCTGGTGGGACTTTTATATCTTGCTGAATCCACCTCCTGCCATTGCCATTTAACTGAATCTCTACCATTCTATTTACCAATAAATACTTGGGAATCAAAGGCTTGGGTGAGAATCTGTTAGCTCAGAGAGATTGAGGAGCAACTAACTGACAGTTAGTTGTGACAGTGTGAGCTTGGCAGTTCACACCTTTAATCCTAGCGCTCAGGTGAGTTCAAGGCCAGCCTGGTCTAAGTAATGGGTTCCAGCCAGCTAGGGTAGGTCGTGAGATTTTGTCTCAATAAAACAACAAACCTGTCTTCAAAACAGCCCCAAAAGCTGGTGTTCCAGCTCATTAAGGAAGAGTAATCTCATCTGGTTTCATCCTAAAGTGTTTTCATTCTTTGTTTTTAGATGCTAATGAGAGCAGATGCCATCAAGGGAAGACACTCTATGGAGCTGGCTTGAGAACTGGGGGAGAAAATCACCTTTGGCTTCTTAAAGGAAGCCTGTCTTTCCAAGCTTGTTGGGCTGCCTGCTGCCAGGATTCTGCCTGTCATGCTCTTTGGTGGCTGGACAGGATGTGTTTTCAGGCTGACTGCAGCAAGCCCCAAAGCTGCCATCCTTTTAGGACAGACTCTTCCAATTCCATGGTGATATTTTTTCAAAAATCCCAAACTGCAAATGGCTTGGGCCTTCTACCTGAAGATGATGAGCCACTTCTTCTGAGGCTAGGCTGGGGCAGGTCGTCTTGGAGGAGGCAGAGCCTCGCCAGGTCTCCCCTCACCCTTGCTGTGTCCTCTGATGACCATCAGAGTTTAACCAGGGCTCGTCAGAAGAGAGATCATCTCGGTGAAGTGGCTCTACCTGGAGCGGTGCAGCATTCTCAGTTGAATGGCTCGGAGGAAGCAGGTGCTGTGAGTCCCAGTGCCTCTGTAGAGGTAAGCAGGTTCCCAGGGAGTAGAACTTAAATCTACTTTCTCTTCCTGCATGAGCAATGGAACTGATACTGTGGCCAGTGCTCACAGGCCCAGTGTATGTGGAAAACTGGGCGGTATTTCTTCCTAGTTCCTAAGAATGTTCATTTTATGCAAGTCTGACAGCTGCTTGGTTAAAGCAGAAAAACTGCTCATTATCTATTCTAAGCTGGTTCTTGGCTACAGGTAAGTGCAGCTGTGTGGGTGTGAGTCTCTACCAATGGCGTTGCAGTGTGTTCTGCCAGATAGCAAAACAGCCGATTGATGTAGCTGCAGTCAGTTTTCCTCCTCCATCTCCTGCCTATAAACACATTCCTTATGAGCTGGGTTCTATTCCAGTTTGAAAAAACTATACCTGGTACTGTGGACCAAAATCTGACCTGCTGGGCTGGGATGCAGGAAGTCTATCAGCTTAGAAGTGTCTGGGGGGAATTCTCACCAAGCTTATATGCTAAGGAACATGCTACCAGTAGAGTTTATTCTGCTGCTTGTTATGTTTCTTCGTTGTTGATCTTCCTGCGCAAATGATTAAGAGGAATGACTCATTCTGTACTCGGTCTGCCTTGATTACTGTGACTTATTTTTGTATTTGTTTTGTCCTAGTTGTCCCTGTCAAGTTGAAACCTGAGTGGGGAGGCTACTACTTGCCAGGCACTGTGTGTCCTAATCACTGTACCGTGTCATTTTGTTTAGTTTTCATGGCAATATTTCCAAATAGGTATTATTAGCCTTGTTCTACCAGTGAGGAAACTGAGGCCCAAAGAGGTTAAGCAGGTTGCCTCATGCAGTTAATGAGCAGCAGGCCTGGGATAGGAAGCCAGCTTTACTGTTTAGGAAAACCTTTAACTGAAGCATTAGAGATGACTGCTCTTGGTTTAATGTACCCACGGCCATTTATGGAAACCTACCGTCAGTGAGAAGTACTTCTCTAAGCACTAGAAGTGTGAAGGTGTGTAAGACAGTCTGTGTCTTTCTGTAGCGTGTGATTATGGCGTTAACAAAACCTAACCATATGCATGTTAGGCACATACTCTATCACTGAGCAGTGGGAAGTCCTTCAGGACTTTAAGCAGGGAAAGACTGCAGTTTCCCTCATTCCAGGGAAGGATGTTCTCAGGACCTCAGTAGACCCTTGAAATTAGTACTGGTTCTCTGGACAGACTGCTGCCTGACATCACCTTATTATTATTTTTTCTGAGATAGAATTTCTCTTTGTAGCTTTGGAACTCACTCTGGAGACCAGGCTGGCCTCAAACTCATAGAGATCCATCTGCCTCTGCCTCCCAAGTGCTGGGATTAAAGGTGTGTACCACCACTGCCTGGCTTTATTGTTATTATTTTTTTTAAAGACTTTTATTTGTGTGAGCTTCTGCTTGCATGTATGTGTGTATATCATATCTGTGCCTGGTTCCTACAGAGGTCAGAGCAGAACATCAGATCTCCTGGAATGGGAGTTCTGGACAATTGTGAGCCACTGTGTGGTTGCTGGGAATAAAACCCTGGTCCTTAGCAAGAACAAATACTCTACTGCTGAGCTATCGCTCTGACTCCTGCTGTTTTCTTCTTTTTATTTGTTTGATCGTTTGTTTTTTTTTTTTTAATTTTTTTTTTGGTTTTGTTTTGTTTTTGTTTTTAAGGCAGAGTTTCTTTGTGTAACGCTGGCTGTCCTGGAACTCCCTTTGTGGACCAGACTGGCCTCAAACTCACAGAGATCCATCTGCTTCTGCCTCCTGACTACTGAGACTAAAGTCATGCACCACCACTATCT
>NC_022016.1:57806113-57811166 GCF_000317375.1 Microtus ochrogaster | reverse complement strand
TACCAGGCTGTTTTCAGTACTGTAGCTCTGTAGTAGAGTTTGAAGTTAGGGATTGTGATGCCTCCAGAAGTTCTTTTATTGTACAGGATTGTTTTGGCTATCCTGGGTTTTTTGCTTTTCCATATGATGTTGAGTACCGTTCTTTCGAGGTCTTTGAAGAATTTTGCTGGGATTTTGATGGGCATTGCGTTGAAAGGCTGAACATTCTTGAACATTCTGCAGTTTCTTCCTCTGTGCACCTAGTTGTGAGTCTGAGTTAATCATCACCTACTGCAAATGGAAGCTTCTCTGATGAGAGGTGCACTAATCTATGGGTGTGGGGCTAAGTCATTAGGAGTTAGTTTAATGCTGTGTCCACTTAGCAGGAGAGCAGTAGTAGTTTTCCTCTAGGGCCTATGACCTGGCTTGCTATAGATAGGTTCTTGGGCCAACAGTGGTGCCAGGTGGGTTTTTTTTGTTTGTTTGTTTTGTTTTGTTTTTTTGTTTTGTTTTTTTTTTTGGTTTTTCGAGACAGGGTTTCTCTGTGGTTCTGGAGCCTGTTCTGGAACTTACTCTGTACATCAGTCTGACCTTGAACTCACAGAGATCGACCTGCGTCTGCCTCCCAGACAAGATAGATGCTTTACTATCAAAGTAAGTGAAGGATACAGAAAAGAGAGTAACCAGGAATTCCCTTAGGTATGGGATCCCCGGACTTTAGCATCATCAACTTCACTTGAAGGCTATGGCAGGTCACTGGGCTCTAACCCAGGGGGGCCCACTCTAAGATTTGATTTTCTAAGTTTCCAGAGAACACTAGTACTCTGGTCCAGGGACCATACCTTAGAGACTCTGCCTGACAGGATGGGTAGGAGTGGGGGTTAATATGGAATAATACAGAGCATTGGTTTAGTCTTAACATGGGATTAGCCATAAGTAGGATAACTCCTTCATTGTGATATAGAGGAAGGATTTCATGGATATAACTAAAGTGAATATTGATAGGTTTGCTAAAGGAAGTCTTTTTTTTTAATTAATTTATTTATTATGCATACAGTATTCTGTCTGTGTGCATGTCTGCAGGCCAGAAGAGGGCACCAGACCTCTTTACAGATGGTTGTGAGCCACCATGTGGTTGCTGGGAATTGAACTCAGGACCTTTGGAAGAGCAGGCAATGCTCTTAACCTCTGAGCCATCTCTCCAGCCCCGCTAAAGGAAGTCTTAAGTCATTTCTTTGGTTTTTCTGAAGTATGGTAGATTATGGAAAATGGAAGCAGAAACAGGTAGGGTAGGGGTAGGTGGGCAATAGACAGGAAGATCAGGGGTTTAGGGAGAGTGGCAAGGGTCTGAAGTAGCCTTTGTGACAGATAGAAGATGGCAAACTAGGTAAGGAAATAGGAAGCCTTCCTTCTAAGTAGTCTTGAAGATGGAGACCGTACAGTAGTGTGCTGATCTTTCCAGTCATGTGCCTCTTCTCAGTAGTTTCCAGCAACCCTGCCAGGAAAAGGCTGGTAGTTTGACTCATCCAAGTTAGGAGATTTGCTAGGTGGTTTGTGCAAAAGGAAATTGGGCATGGAAATTAAGGTTTTCAAGGGAGTGGATGACAGAGAATAAAAAAGATACGAAAGGAGGCAAAGGTAGGATGGGCTCACTGGTAGAATACAGAAGATTGTCGTTTGGAAGTTTCCATGGTCAAGCAGATAACCAGGAACAGTGATTATGGGAAGGGCAAGGCCATATACAGAGCATAGGATATTTGAATTTAGGATTTGGGGTTGTAGAAGTTCTGGTGGTGAAAGGATCTGAAGCACAGCTGTGGAAGATGTTGTTGGAGCATATGGCGAGGTTTAGTTGAAAAACCACAGGAAGCAGCCTCACAGGATGCATCAGTGAGTTGTCTGTTGATCACGCTGTGAACCCGAGTGCATTGTTTACTGGGAACCTGCTTCTAGCTGTGGTGTGGCTCAGTCCTAGCACACACCTTTCATCCAAGAACTGTCTGTTTGAATATTGTAAACAGAAGTAAATAAAGTCAACCATAGTTCTAGAGGCGGAGGGACCAGGCCGTTGACAGGAAGTGAACAAAAAATTAAGAAAAAACCATAGAGAGTAAGATGGACGGATAGAGAGACGCAGAGGGAAGAGAAGCGAGGACACTAAGTTTGAGGAGACTTTTGTCACAGTAGGAGAAAGGAGGAGGAGGAAGGTCAGCTGGTGCTTCCTCTGCCTCTGAACTAACAGGTTTGAGTCTTTATTGATTGAGATTTTGTTAAAAACAACGGTTGTCTGTGTGGGAACTGAGATGGCCGTTAACATGATGGTGTTAACAGCAACAGCTAATGTTCACTGATACTTTCTGTGTACCAGGTGCTATTCTGAGCCCTTTACAGACTGTTGTTCTCAAGCCACATAACAAGTCTATGCGGTACTGTTACTATCCCTGTTAGGGAGAAGAAACTCAAGGGAGAAAAAAAGACCAGCCACCCATTGCTCGTCTGACTCGGGCAGTGTGATTCCATCCAGAGTCTGTTCTCGGAACTCTTTTACTCCTTAGGCAGGACCTGGGATGATGAGGATTTGAAAGGCAGATGTCAACACCATGTGGAAGGCATGAGTGATGAGTGAGCTGGGATGACAGTTGTGCTAAGAATGAAAGCCCAGCAGGTTGCAGGAAGATGTGTGTCCAGAAAGGGGAAGAGTGATGGTTTGCAAAGGACACGGGAGAGGGCAGCCCAGGCTGAGTAGGACCAATGGCATTAGCGATGGGTCAGTAAAGCTGAAGCTACAGTAGATTTATACCAGACAGTCTTTTGGGAGATAGTGAAAACACAACTCAGGCTTTATTGAATACAGTTGCATGCTGGGAGGCAGACCCTGGGTTTGGATCGGCTAGAGGCTTCTTTTTCTTGTTTACCTGTATTGGGGAGTGGCTACGAATTGTTGTTACTGAACAGAATTTCCAGAGCTCTGTGGTCTGATAGAGTGGGTGGTCGTGGAGAAGGACTTGTGCATACCAACTGGGGAGTAGGAGTGGTCTTTGCTGCAGGTAGTGCTGCAGACTTCGACTTCACACAAGGACTGCAAGCATGGCTAAAGATAGGGCAGTCTGTTAGACCCTCCATGCTTTGCTTAAGAGCTTACTTAGTGCTTTAGCCTCAAAGCCATGGAAAACTGTGGAAGGTGGTAAGGTTACCTGTACCTTCTAAGTACTTAACTGGTAGGTGTTTCTTTGAGGAGACAGCTTCAGAGTTCTGTTTAATCCACAAGGAATACTTGAAGAATGTGTATGCACTATAGTTCTTATCCTACTCAGTGCTGACTGACCATCGCTAATGGTTTCTGGTCTATTGTGTTTTTATCGAGGTAGGTCAAGTAGCTCTGTATCCAAAGTTGGGAGAAATTGTCATGTATTGCTCTGGGTTTCCTGAAATGCCTGCAGTACTGTAAAGGCATTGGCTTGTCAGGGTGAACTGTTCATCCTTTTGGCTACACATATATTATGATGCCCAAGAGCAGGTGCTATGGACATTTTGTGTTTTTGAAGTGGTAAGGAGTGCCATTTAAAAGAGGAAAAAGTTAGTCTCGCTTGGCTTGAGCACTGTACTCGTTTTGTGTCAAGAGCCTCTGAATTGTGGCAGAAGGAGCAAGGAGGATGGTTAATTGGGACCTGGAACAGGCACTGTAGGCGTGGTTCAGCCCTTGGCAATTAGCTGCTGCCGGTCCTGCCTTGTGAAGGAGTTCAGGAAGGAAGGTCCACGTGGACCACAGTTTGACTTTAGGAAGAGTCAGGTGTTCGTTCTCTTTCCCATGCTTATTCCCCATTCCAGTCACTGAGCAGCGGCTCAGCCTCTGCACGCCTTTCATCTGCAGCTGTCTGCTGCTTCTCCTGAGCACTTGTGTGCTGACTCCTGGTGCGGCCTGAGCTTCCCTCTTATCAGAAGAGAGGATAAGGCGTGGATGTGGGCAGCCAAGGAGAACAATTACATAACCAGGGACAGCCTTTCCTCTCCAGCAATCCAGTGTTCTTTTGTTGTTTTTGTCATGCCCCGCCCCACCTCTCCATGGTTTTCTGCTTGCTTGCTTGTTTTTGGTTTGTATTTTTAAATTTTGTCTACATCCTTTAGGCTGTGAAATTATTGCCAAGAGTTCGTTTATTCTTCTGGTTATTACTCTGACAAATTTGGAATCCCTTGGGGTCTAGATTTTTTTTTTTTAAATTCTAACTTAGTTACCTAACAGATAAGCTAACAAACTTGACTTTTTTTCTCTTACAGCCCTAGGTCACTTCCAGGCCTCTGCTTTGGGTAGTTTGTGTGGGTCTTTACTCCAGACTTAGACTCTTCTTGTGCGGTCTCTGCATCCCCGCTCCCCATTGTAATCTTACACAAATGGCTTATTACATCTTGAGAAGAAGTGAGTTGCCTGCTTCCTTGCTATTTATGTATGATAGACGTCCCAGCAGGCCCACTTCCTTTTGCATAGCATTGGTTTCTGACCCACAGCACCTCTCATATTTCCCTATCTCAGAAGTGCTCCATTCCCATCTGGTGTTCTAAGGGCTTCTTTAATATTCTGCTTTACTTGTATGCAGCCAGTGAAACTGTTAGCTGCCTCTTGTCTTAGTCCATTTGGCTGTTGAAACAACATGCCACAGAGGGTGACTTCGGAACCACAAAAGTTTCTTTCCCACAGTTCTAGAGGCTGCGGAAGTTCAAGATGAAGGCTTTAGCAGATCAGAATTTCGGTGAGGAGCCTGTTCCTCATAGGCCCCTGCTTCTCCTCACATGGTGGGGGAGATAAACAAACTCCATGAAGCCTGTTTTAGAAGGGTAGCACTCACCTCCCAGAGGCCTCATGCCCTGAATACCAGTTCCTTGAGAGGTTAAGATTTCCAACATATAATCTGGGGTGTGCACAGACATTTATTCCATAGAACTTCTGAATATAATTTGCTCAGAATTTTTTTTTAAGATTTTTTTATTTCATGTGAATAGGTATTTTGCTTACATATGTGGTATGTGTGGTGTGTGTGCATGCATGCGTGTGTGTGTGTGTGTGTGTGTGTGTGTGTGT
>NC_022016.1:57803696-57804975 GCF_000317375.1 Microtus ochrogaster | reverse complement strand
TGAGCCACCATGTGGTTGCTGGGAATTGAACTAAGGACCTTTGGAAGAGCAGGCAGTGCTCTTAACCTCTGAGCCATCTCTCCAGTCCTACAATCTTCTTAATCTACCTCACAGTTCTGGGGTTACAGTTGAACACCACTGTACGTAGTTTATGTGATGCTGGTGATTAAACCTAGAGCCTCATGAATGCTAGTCAAGCATTCTAGAAACTGAGCTACATCCCAGCTCCTCAGCAAGCCCCCTTTTCTGGAGGGACTGAGAGCCTGGACACTGACCATGCTAAAAAAGATCAAGGGCATCTAGGAATTCTCTGATATAATCAGAAGTAAGTAAAGCCACCGTGAGAGAAAATAATGGGCAAGTTCATCAGTGATGTCTGGAGGCATCAGAGAGGTTGTGCTTTATTTTCTGAGTCATGAGTTGTTTTCATGTGAGATGTCTTACCTTCAGGCAACAAGGTGCAGGCAAGTCTTGCTGGTTGCTGTAACATGCATGAACCTCACTGTGCCAGGATTTGTTAGCCTCTGCAGTCAGTGAGACTACTTCATGCGGCAGAGTTCACCGGACAACTTGTGACTAATGAGTCTTGCTGCCAGCAGATGCTTGTTTTGGGTGATAAAATCATCAATGACCTGCTTCCCCTGCCCTGGAGCCTAGATTACGTCAGCTGGCTTGTCTATATGCTCTTTCAAGAACAGGGGAGTAGGGATAAAGACACTGACCAGTAGGCCTTGTTATCTCTCTACCCCTCTCAAGCTGATAGGTACATTTCCAAGTGATACATAATCTTTGTATACAAACAGTCATCTTGTATAGCAGTAGCGTCCTTGTCTCTAATGAAAAAGTGGAGACAGTCTGTTAGCAAGGGAAGGTTGGCCTTGTACAGCCATTAACTTCTGGTGCACAAGTGACCCTCTTGTTACTCCATATAAAGTGAGTGCTTGCTCTTTCTCGACTTCATGCTATTTATTTATGTATTTATTTATTTATTTACTTTTCAGTGCTGGGAATCAAACAATCTAGTACCTTTACATGCTAATACTAATTGAGTACTCTACCATTGGATTATGCTTTTTTAAAATTAAAATCTGTCTGTCTGTCTACTTATTTTTGAAACAGGATCTCTCTACATAGTCCTGACTGGCCTGGAATTTGCTGTGTAGATCAAGCTGGTTTTGAATTCAATGGAGATCCATTTGCCTCTGCTTCCTCCTGAGTCCTGGGATTAAAGGCATTCACTACCATGCCCAGCTCTTTATTATTTATTTATTTATTTATT
>NC_022016.1:57795505-57803496 GCF_000317375.1 Microtus ochrogaster | reverse complement strand
TGCTTACATGTATGTGTGCACATGTGTAATGCCTGTGGAGGTCCCAAGAAGGTGTCTAATCCCATAGAGGTGGAATTGCAGATGGTTGCGAACCACCTGACATGAGTGCTAGGAACCAATTCAGGTCCTCTGCAACAGTAACAAGCTCTCTTAACCACTGGGCCATCACTCCAGCCCCCAACCATATGTTTTTGTTAAGATTTATTAGCTGGGCAGGTGTGGTGCACACCTTTAATCCCAGCACTTGGCAGGTGGATCTCTGTGAGTTCAGGGTCTGCCTGATCTATAAAGTGAGTTTCAGGACAGCCAGGGCTGTTACACAGAGAAACCTTGTCTCAGAAAACAAAACAAAACAAAGGATTTATCTTATTTTATGTATGTGAGTGTTTGGCCTGTATATATGTGCCATTAGTACCCCTCATGCCTGCAGAGGTCAGAAGAGGGCATCAGGTTTCTTGAACTGGAGTTTCAGGAGATTCTGAGTCATCATGTGGGTGCTGGGAATGGAACCAGGGTCCTCTGCAAGAACAACAGATACCCTTAACTGCTGAGCCATCTCTCTAGTCCACTGACCATACTTTTAAGAAGTAAATTGCCATAAAATAACAGTGTTTAAGGGGCTGGAGAAACGGTTGTCCTTCCAGAGTACTTGGGTTCAATTCTCAGCACCCAACATGGTAACTAATAACCATCCATAACTCTAATTCCAGGGGATTTGAAGCCCTCTTCTGGGCCCTGCAGGCTCTGTATGCACCAACTTACATGCAAGCAAAAACATTCATACACATCTTTTGTTTTTATTTTTTATTTTTATTTATTTATTTTGGCAGAGTTTCTCTGCATAACTGCTCTGGCTGTCCTGGAACTAGCTCTGGAGACCAGGCTGGCCTCGAATTTACAGAGATCCACCTGCCTCCCAAGTGCTAGGATTAAAGGCGTGGAGTCTGATTTTTGTAACTCACTGGAACTTTCTGTCCTCCTGCTCAGTCTCCCAAATGCTGGGGACTGTAGGCATATACCAGCACACTAGACAAATTTCTTAGTTTGGCATATGAATGCCCACCAAACGACACCAAACCAAAAGACAATGACTGTATCCATCAGTCTCAGAATTCCCCCTGCCCAGCAGTAATTAATCCATTTCCCTCACCTCCCCCTTATTCCCATCATCTGTTCATTATGGATTCCTGACACATTTCTTTCAACAACTGTTCTGAGACTCAGTTTATACCTCAGACAACTGCCTTTACCCTCATCTCTTCATGCCATCCTTATCTCCACCACTTTGATGGTCATTGGTCTGCCATCTCTGTGAGATTTCCTTTTCTGAACAGACATGCTGGGATGTGACTTCAGTTCCAGCATTCAGGAGGTTGAGGAAGGAGGATCTCAGAGTTCCAGGACAGCCAAGTCTACATAGTGAGTCTATTTGTATTTGACAAAATTAAAGAAAATACTCTATTATCTATCCTGTCTTTGTAAGTTTAAAGTTTTATATCTAGTTTATTTTTTTATCATAGCTAAGGAAAACTATAACTACCTAGTCTTCAACTCCATCAAAGACCCCAGAAGGATATAATATTACCTGAGTAAACAGGAAGTGCATTGTAAGCAATTTCCAAAACTCTATAAATGACAGAGACATCTCGCTGCCTGGACAATCATCCAAAGTTCTTTTGTAATGTTAGGGCATCCCTCTTCAGCCTACAGGCCTAGAGTATCTAGTAGAGGGCATGCTTATACCAGTGTATGTGGTGGTCAGAGGACAGCGTCATGGAGTTGGTTCTGGGAATTGAACTCAGGTCATTAGGCTTACACAAGAAGCACTTTACATACCTTATATCTGCCCAGGATCAGTTTTAATTGAATGAGATTTTCCCTGTAAGGACTTAGTTCCTGCTTTTATCTCCATATCTGGCTATTAATTAGGCACTTGCTATTTTACAAGTTTTTAGGAGGCTGCTGCTGACTTTGTGTTACTGTGGATGTTCTTGAGCTTTGCTCTGGAATGTGTTCAAACTCTTTGAAAAATAATTTGATCTTTTGTTGTGGTTGGTTTTGGTTTTTCAAGACAAGGTCTCATTTGGTAGCCCTGGCTGTCTTGGAACTTGCTATTAGACCAGGGCAGCCTCGATTTCATAGAAATGCCTGCCTCTGCTTCCTGAGTGCTGGGATTAAAGGCATGCACCATCACACCTGGCCAATTTGATCTTCTTGAATCTTACTTTTGAATTTTGTCACTTGAGCTCAGAGGTACATCTAGTTAAGGGTTAATTTCTCCAACTACTGAAGCAATTCCTTTATTACTAAGTTCTCTAACTGATGCCCTGTAAAGCAGAAAGTTCCCTATTCAGTTTTGTGGAGTAAGTGCTGTTCCTAGCCGTTCTCAGTACTGCTCCTCTAACGTTTTCTAGATCCTTCCTTGACTTGGGGTGGTTGGCCTCCATCCAGGAGAGCTCTGCTCCTCTGTATCCCTCTCCTCTAGACTCCAGCTGCATCTCTTCAGCTCAGTTAGGCTGCTGGGACATAGCGTGGAAACTTCTGACAGTCAGATGGGGCAATCACAGGTTAAGGTTTACCTTGTGTGTTTTATCTTGTAGGAATTGCCACTTTCTACGAATGCCATTATTTTATACATTTTATCTGGTTTTAAACATTTTTAGGCAGAGTGTTGAACCTGTTCCTTATCATTTATTTTACCTTTACTATGTATGTCTCCTATGTAGTTTGGGCTGCTGTCAAACTCATGCTCCTCCTTCCTCTACTTCCCAAATGCTGTCATTACAGGTGCATGTCACCAAATCTGGCTTTTCTCATTTCTTTTTAAAGCATTTTGATGACTTGGCATGGTGGTATGGTGGCATTTTCCTTTAATCCCAGCATTTGGGAGTCAGAGACAGGCAGGTCTCGGTGAGTTCAGTACCATCAGGTCTCAAAATTTTTCTTGTTTTTTGGCATTTACAGTAGCAAAGAAATTTCTCATTCTTTGAGAGTCATTCCAGGTTTCCCGACTCATCGTTCAGTTTTCAGGCCACTCAGTAATACCAAATATGTCCTTGGCTGTGTCTTCTTGAGTCCTCAGTTTCTAGTCCAGTCCACTTCCATGCTTTCCACACAAATAGGAAGTGGAGTCTATAGCAGCTTACTCTTCTTCGATGACTTTTATTTAACCCCTGGTCCTGTGGAATTTTCTAGTGAAGTCATTCTTGCTGGGGTCATTGGTAAATTTCCAGCTGCCTATTGCAGTGTGTTTCCATCCGCCAGTATTTGATAGGCCGCTGGTCCTTGTCTCGCATGGCTGCACTGTACCTTGATTCTTGTTTGTGTGCACTTTCCTGCTTCATTTCCTTCTTTCTGACAGCAGTGTGTCAACGTTGGGGTCATTTCATGCATTGGAATTCCCAAATTCTGCTTTGAGCCTCTGTTTCCTTTGCTCATATGCTCTTTCGTTGTGGTTTGCCATTTTCTGTGGCTTCAGCTGCGATCTGGGAACATGAACCCCAGCCCGACTCTTTATTGGCATTTCCTAGAGGTGGTGTAGATTTGATATGCCCATTACTTCCCTGTGCTCCGTCTCAATTCTGACTTTACTGTGCAGCCAGCCTTTCAGTCGGGCTAGAAACACTGGTGCTATTGCATACTTACTTCTCCCCAAGTCCCGGCTCTATTTCAGCTTTACACATATTAGATATTTAATAATTTGAAATTTATCCCACAGGAGGAATTCCAGTGATGATGGCAGAGTGAAGTGGTCTCCTGAACCTTCACAGATAATAATGATAAAATCTTTTTTTCCTCTTTTTTTTTTTTTAAAAGAAAAAGTACATAAAGGAACTGGAAAGAACTTAGAAGAATGTAGAAGCTAGAGGAAGGTTTAATTTTGAAAGATGAAGACTGGAGGTGATAAAATGTACATTTGCAATTTAAAAAGTATTGCCTGGGGTATCCAACAGGCTCCCTACTACTAGAGAAGCATGCCTAGGGGAAGCCTGACTCTCTCATGGCTGCCAGGACCAGGGTGCACAATACTTACTATGTGGACATTTAGCAAGGAGGACCTTTCAAGGAAACAAAATCCTAAACAGTAAACAACAAAGAAGATGAGCCCCAGAAGACTGTAACCTATAATTCCTGACTGAGCCTCTGTACTGTACCCATGTGGGGAGACTGCAGGAGACCTGGTGAGGAAGCATGCAGGGATGAAGAAGGCAGAGCTGATTTGTGAAGACAGTTTGTGCCAGGTTGAGCTTAAACTTTTTGCTCTTTACACCAAGTACATCTAACCATGGGAAAGCAGGTTTGAGATGTCAGAAAATAAAGTCTGTGACTGAAAAGTTAGAGAGGATTCCTTTCTAAGCAAGGAAAACAGTGATGGCTCTCAACAGGACAATTGTATCAACACCTTCAAGACTCAGGGAATGTCTTAGAAGAGGGAGCAGAGGGGCTGGAGAGATGGCTCAGCGGTTAAGAGCATTGCGTGTTCTTCCAAAGGTCCCGAGTTCAATTCCCGGCAACCACATGGTGGCTCACAACCATCTGTAGTGAGGTCTGCTGTCCTCTTCTAGCAGGCATATATGCAAACAGAATATTGTATCCATAATAAATAAATAAAGAAGAGGGAGCAGAAAGAGACCAGGGAGAGTGCTGTCGAAACTGTCTTCTGGACATAGTGTGACAGTTGTCAAAGACTGGCCTTGTCACCATCCTGTCATGTATGGAGGAGGGGCTCATGAAGCCTCACCTTCCTTAAGGAACTGTATAGAGATTTCCCTTTCCTCATCCACTCATAAGTTCCCCATTCTCTAGCAAATAACTGCTGAGCCATGATCATGCAATCAAGCATAGTGGGGGAAAGACATGAGTAGGAGGGGAACTTGCTGGGAAGAGGGGTTCAGTGGAAGAGGGAGGGGGTGGTAGAGGATAATGGGGATATCAAAAATTCATTATATGAATGTGTAAAACTATCAATAATTTTTTTTTTTTTTGGCTTTTTGAGACAGGGTTTCTCTGTAGCTTTGGAGCCTGTCCTGGAACTAGGTCAGCCTGTAGACCAGGCTGACCTCGAACTCACAAGGATCCGCCTGCCTCTACCTCCCGAATGTTGGGATTAAAGGCGTGCGCCACCACCGCCCGGCCAAAGAATAATTTTTTAAAAAGGAAATCAGAGTGACACCAGGCCCAAACTTGAGTGACTGTAATCAGGGATAAAAGGCTATCAACAGAAACTGACCCCATGTTGACTCAGATGATGGACTTAATGATCCAAAATGCACAGGTAGCTGCTGTATATGTATTTAGAAACTCAAGGAAAACTGCCCATTTGAAAGTGCAAGGAAAAGAAATGCAGACCAGAAACAAAGCAAATTACTTATGTCACAAGTGTAATTATACACCAAAAAAAAATTTGTCTGTATTCTACATCGGAGATAGCAAAGTTGTAGGGTATATGATCAATATGCAAAATAATATGTGTGCTATATTAACAATGTATATAGAAACTGAAGTTTTTAAAATGTGCAATAATATTGAAAGTCATGAACTAATTAGGAATAACAGACAAAATAAATCCAAAAGCTATATACTGAGAACTATAAAACATTGCAGAGAAAAACTTGAAGTAAATAAATGGAGAAAAGCCATTTTTAATGGGTTATCTAGGGTATCCTCTAGGACTCCTATTTCTTCTAGTCCTTTTAGATGCTCAACATCCTACCACATTTGGGAGCAGGGTGTTTACAAATGTAATTTAAGGAGCTCATGAAGAGATATTGTTTTGTTTTGTTTTTTGAGACAGGGTTTCTCTGTAGCTTTGGAGCCTGTCCTGGAACTCGCTCTGTAGACCAGGCTGGTCTCGAACTCACAGAGATCTGCCTGCCTCTGCCTCCCGAGTGCTGGGATTAAAGGCCTGCGCCACCACCGCCTGGCTGAAGAGATATTTTTTGATTGACCTTGGAATCCAGTGACTAGTGGCATTGCCAAAGAAAGGAAACAGAGATTTAGATTCTCAAAAAAGGAAGATCTTGTGAAGACTGAGGCAGAGATTAGAGTCAGGTTGTTATAAACCAGGGACTGTTGTCTTAATTACTGTCCTACTGCTGTGAAAGAGACATCACGACCAAAGAAACTCTTATAAAAGAAAGCATTTAACTGGGACAGTTTCAGCGGGTTAGTCCATAATCATCATCATGGTGGGAAGCAGATAGGCATAGTGCTGAATCAGTAGCTGAGAGCCTTACATCCTGATCCACAGGCAGCAGGCAGAGAGAGACACTGGGCCTGGTGTGGACTTTTGAAACCTCAGAGTCCATCCCGAGTGACTCACCAAGGCCACACCCACTCCAACGAGACCACACCTACTAATCCTTCTCAAACAGTTTCACTAATTGGAGACCAAGTGTTCAAACATATGAGCCTAGGGGCCTTTCTTATTCAATCCACCACAGAAGTTAAAGTCTCTGGGAGCTAGACAAGACAAAGATTCTTTAGCACTCTGCTGCAGGAGTGGTCCTGTCATCTTGCCTTCAGAATTATATCTCTAGAACTAAGACAAAGTTCTGTTGTTTTAACTACTAAATTTATGGTAATTTATCATGGCTGTTCTAGGAAACTAATATAGCTGTTCTCATGGATCAATACTGATGAGCAAAAAAAAAATGATTTTGGAAAAAAAAAGAGGACCTAAACTAACTAAAAGATGTATTATAACTAGAAATTTAGTAACCCATTATGCAGTTGTCCAGTAAATACACAGCAGATATTCAACATTAATCAATAGGAAGCTACAGTATAGTGTGTAGCATGAATAATAAAAACCCAGAGACAGATATTGGGACTCAACCTGAGGATCAGAGAAGCAAAGCAGCCAAGCCTCTAGAAAGTCTTCCATCTATGAAATCTTCAGACTGAAAGAGTTCCTGTCTCATTCATAGAGGCAATCACCGCCACCGCCTGGCCTGTATGGCTAAATAGTGTGACTGTTTTGTGTTCTAGTCTCCAGGAGATCTTTATTTACTAAAACACAAATAACATACCACAGTATTTCTCCTTTTTTTCTCAAGAGTAGAAATGTAGTACAGTATGTTTTAACAAAATCTCAGATTTGTATCAGTATACAAAACTCCAATCCAATGTAAAACGTTTAAAGCTAGTAGCTGATCTTTAAAAGTAGATTCAATTATCTACCTTTTTATCTTATATCTATATCCTCCCTTTTTTTAATCATCTATTTATCCTATCATATCTGTAACCCATTTTTTCTTTTCAAAACAAGGACTCTGAATCTAATCTCCTTTGTTCAACTTTCCTCCTGGCCATAACCAATAACAACTTGTAACCAACCACCCTAAACAATGACAAATATCCATAACCCATTGAAAGACCAAAAACCACCCACCCCACCTCTTGGAAATGTGGGCATCATGTTCTTAAATTTACTTCCTGCTGTCTGAGGGATCTTGAAAAGAAAAACTTGGGTTAATTGTCAAGTCTTAGGAGAGGTAGCCATATAATTTGTTGTGCAGTCTGTGTAATGGGAAAGTGTAGGGCTTGTCTCGAGTCCTGGATAGAGTAGTCTGTTAGGCTAAATCATCTTAGCTAGACTCCTTGAAATTGTTCTGAGCAGTTTGTAGTACAAAGCCGATCTTTAGATGGTGTTTTTCAGCTTAGTGGTGTTATCATAGTCTGGAGGAATCATTGTTGTTTGGCCCAATCCTCCTTTTGGAGACTTCAAAAGTTACTGTTAGGCATGCTCATGATTCACGGAAGAAAACTGATAGAGACTCAAACCCAAAATCATGTACATGTATAGGAAGGTAAATGGAACCTTTTTCTAGAATTAGTATTCTATATGACCATTAATATTATGACAAAAAGTTTTAATCTTATAAATCTTGCACCTTAAGAAAAGCTGTTAAAGAGTCAATATAAAACCAAAGGATTATGAGATTAGTGGCAATAAAATAGTCCTTAAATGTTTGTCTTTCTTCTGACCC
>NC_022016.1:57791137-57793954 GCF_000317375.1 Microtus ochrogaster | reverse complement strand
AGGTTCAGTGTGGCTGGCTTTATGTTGAGGTCTTTGATCCATTTGGACTTGAGTTTTGTGCATGGTGATAGATATGGGTCTATTTTCATTCTTCTACATGTTGATAAAGAATAGCATATAATTTTGACTTTTATACAGAATCATAAGGGCTTTGATCCACTTTACTTAAATTTTCTGATTTGTATCATGCCTTCCCTGATTTATTTGCATCAGTATAAAAAGTAGGGGCTCCAGTTATTGGTGTGTCCCATACAATGTGAGGAAGGATCCAGTTAGTTTTCTTTATAAGTTGAATTTTCTTGCTTTTGGGATAGTTGTTGTTAATCTCTCCCCAAAAAATTACTACAAAATATTTGCCAGGGTTCACTGTCTTCCCATAATTTGTCAATTTTATCATTATTAAGAGGTACTATAATTTCTGCTGGGTCTATTCCTGCTCATTTACTTCTCAATTTTCCTTTTAGAATTAACTCAGAGACCTTTTCCACATAAGCTTTTCATTTTTTAGTTGGTTTTATGTGTTAAAAAGATCCATTGTGGGCTGGAGAGATGGCTCAGTGGTTGAGAGCACTGACTGCTCTTCTGAAGGTCCTGAGTTCAATTCCCAGCAACCCACGTGGTCTCTGTAATGAGACCTGGCGCCCTCTTCTGGCCTTCAGGCATACATGGAGGCTGAATACTGTGTACATAATAAATAAATAAATCTTTAAAAAAAAAGATCCATTGTAAGATAATATCTTCCCTCTGCATAAAAATTTCTGTAGGGGCATATTTGGAGGGTAATATGACCAGAATGCAGTTAAGATTCAGATCTACATGATCCACATGTGCCTTCTGCAATTCCTCTTTAATCAAAGCCAATTCTCTTTCAGCTTCAGCTGATAATTCCCTGTGACTATTTCAGTCCTTGTCACCATGTAAGGTTTTGTTTAAATTAATCAATTCATTGGGTTTTATACCAATAGTTTGCTATAAATGGGAAATGTCTCCTAGCAATCTTTGGAAGTCATTAAGAGTCTGCAATCATTCTCTCCTAATTCGCCCCTTTTGGGGTCTAATTTTTGTAAACCTATTTTATAACCTAAATAATTAATTGAATCATCTCTTTGTATTTTTTCAGGAGCAACTTATAAGTCTCAACAAAGCAAATTTTTCTTTACTTCTTCAAACATACTTTCTAAAGTATCTACATTTGAATCAGATAGTAAAATGTCATCCATGTAATAGTAAACTATAGATTCACGAAAATGTTTCTGTATCATTTCCAACAGCTGTTGTACAAAATATTGGCACAGGGTGGGGCTGTTTAACATTCTCTGTGGGAGAATCTTCATTGATTTGTCTTAGCAGGCTGAGAATTATTATAGGTAGGCATCGTGAAGGCAATTTTTTCTCTATCCTTTTCTTGTAAAGGTATAGTGAAGAAACAGTCTTTTAAATCAATAACTATAAGATGCCATCCTTTAGGCAATAGAGAAGGTAAAGGAATATCAGGCCAATAGAGAGCCCATTGGCCGAATCACGTTATTAACGGCTCTTAGATCTGTTGCCATTCTCCATATTCCAAATATCTTTTTAACAACAAATACAGGAGAATTCCAAGGGCTGGTTGATTCTCCAATATGGTGAGCATCTAGTTGCTCATGTACCATCTGTTCTACAGCTTGCAATTTCTCTTTTGTTAAAGGCCATTGATTAAGCCGTACAGGTTTGTCTGTCAACCATTTTAAAGCTAGAGCTTTTGATGCCTTTGGAAGATCAGCAGCTATTTTTCCCTGTTCTTATATAACGTGAATGGTCAATGACTGTTCTTTATAATATCTTGTAATATTTTCCCTAGAAACATATGTTATCTTATGTTTTTTTCTAAGATTAGGGGAATGTTAATCAGAGTATTCCATTGCTATAACAAATCACATCCCTACAAATTCATTGCTTTGTTAGTTGTTATATTCCTCTCTGTCCTTTGAGCCCTATATGTTCAACCCATCTCATGTTCTGCTTTTCTTGAGATAAAGTTACGATCCCTAAAAATTGAACATTTACATCCTGAAGAGGTCAATTTGGATGCCAAGATTCTGATGAAATTATTGTTACATCCACACCTGTGTCCACTAGACCTTCAATGATAATGTCATTTATTCATATTTTTAATTTGATCTTTGTTCATTCATAGAAATTTGTCAAAATATTTGTTTTATGGTTTCTCCTGAATTTTTTGTTCTCTCTTCTATACCTGTTCTGTTATCCAGAGCAGTATGGTTTCTTACAATAAGCATTAAGTTCTTTAATTCAAATTCTTGAATATTCCTTGTTGACCTACATTCATTAGTTCAATGCCTTCCTTTGCCACACCTTCCACATAATTCAGAAGGGAGGAGCATTTTCAATGGATTATTCTTAGAAAAAACATTGTTTCTAGGAATGCCATGCCTACAATCCCTTTTAAGGTAACCTTTTTTGCCACAGTTATAACAGTTGACATTTTGTTTTTTCTGGGGACCTCTGGAAATCATCTCTCCTATCCATGCATCATCATGGTCATGAGATTCAATATTAATTGTATCTTGAAATCCATCCCTCCAAAGGTGCTGTTCTTGCTTTTAACATCTTATTATCCTTTTGCATAGAGAATTGGCATTTTCTTATTTTTTCTTTTTTTTTAAATATTTATTTATTTATTTATTATGTATACAATATTCTATCTGTGTATATGCCTGAAGGCCAGAAGAGGGCGCCAGACCTCTTTACAGATGGTTGTGAGCCACCATGTGGTTGCTGGGAATTGAACTCAGGACCTTTGGAAGAGCAGGCAAT
>NC_022016.1:57788248-57791037 GCF_000317375.1 Microtus ochrogaster | reverse complement strand
GGGAATTGAACTCAGGACCTTTGGAAGAGCAGGCAATGCTCTTAACCACTAAGCCATCTCTCCAGCCCGAGAATTGGCATTTTCAAAAGCCATCGGTTCAAGTATTATTTGTCTAGCTTCTGAATTTGGTATCATTTTTTTTACTGCTGAAGTCAATCTTTGTGAGAAATCTGTAAGGCTTCCTTTGGGCCCTCTTGTATAACTTTAGTAAATGACTCAATTTTCTTTCCTATTTCTCCAATTTTGTCTCAATTATTCAAAGCTGCTGCGTGGCATAGACCCAGGGTGTAGACATCATATACAGCCTGCCTTTCTATAGTAGCATAGTCTTCTTTTCCAAGAATTAGATCTTGGTAGATTTCCATACCTCTAACTTTACTCCGCTATTATTAAATTAGCCTCTTCTCTGAGCCAGGTACTCCATTGTAATTGTGGACCAGGCTCTAAAACACCTTCAACCAAATCTATTCAGTCATTAGGGATAATTCTATTACAAACTGACCACAAGTTTAACATTTGCTTCACAAAAGGTGAATGCATGCCATATGAGACTGTTGTTTCCTGGAATCTCCTTAAATTCTAACATTGGCCTAGGAGTTCAGTTATCTGTAATAGAGCCTCTGACATTACTGGATGTGTTAAGGTTGGTTGTCTGAAAACCTTAGGCCATTCTTCTCTATTATTACAATGTGATGTAGAATTTGGCTCTCGGATTAAAGCTCCTCTGTCTGGATTTGAATATTAATGTGATCTGTTTTATTAGATTTTTCTAAGGCCTGTATCCTAGCACTCAGATTAACTTTTTTAGTGATAAGACAAAAATGATGACAAATGAAAATGACAGAAACTGCTAATATTTACAATTGACATTACAGTTCAGGGAGAGCCTGCAACCCAGGATGGAGAGAGAGGGAGAGGGAGAGGGAGAGGGAGAAGGAGAGAGAGAGAGAGAGAGAGAGAGAGAGAGAGAGAGAGAGAGAGAGGGAGGGAGAGAGAGACAAGAGAATGAGAACATGAGCATTGGCTGTCTGAAAAATGCACAGAAGATTGTTGTGTGGGGGGAGCATGTATGGTAGGGGTGTGGGAGGGGGAAGAGGGAGGAGGATAGGGAAGGCGGTGGGGGGAGCTAGTCAAGAGCATGTGAGTCCTGTTGCTTTTGGAGCCCTGGTGCTTCTGGAGTTTCGGTGGCAACTGGAGACTGTTTCAGAGAGCTATAACAGGAAAATCCCAAACTCGCTCAGAGGCTTGGATAAAAAAGAAAAGAAAGCCTAGCTGGGTGGGGCAGCCCCACATGCAGATCTGGCCTGTCCTGGTGGATAAAAGCCACAGACAAATGGCTTTTTCGTAAATTGAACCCCAGACGGGCATCAACTGTAGCATGAATAATAAAAACCCAGAGACAGATATTGGGGTTCAACCTGAAGATCAAAGAAGCAAAGCAGCTAGCCATTAGAGAGTTCTTACATCTATGAAGTCTTCAGACTGAAAGAGAGAGTTCCTGTCTCATCTATAAAGGCATGCACCACCACTGCCTGGCCTCTATGACTAACTAGTGTGGCTGCTGGGATTAAAGGTGTGTGCCACCACTGCCTGGTCTATATGGCTGATTAGTGTGACTGTTTGTGTTCTGGTCTCCAGGCAAGCTTTATTTATTAAAACACAAATAATATACCACTATAATGCTGACCCCACCTTTAGAAATGAATCTAAAACTAGTTCACAGCAAATGTTGGTAAGGTCATAGGATACCTAGAATGCCCAAATAAATGGGCATGCTACACAATTTCCTCAGCAACTTTTGAGAACTATTGAAAGTTTGTTCTTTTATTTATTTTGAGGTATAGTCTCACTGTGTAGCCATGCCTGGTCTTGAACTTGTAGTAATCCTCCTGCCTCTGCATCTGTCTCTGCCTCCCAAGTGCTGGTATTAAAGGCATGTGCCACCACACACACATTTTTACAAAAGCATGAACTGAGCTCAGTGGTAGAACAGTGGGCTAGTCTGTGTGAGACCTTGGGTTTGAAAACAGAGAGGGGTCAGGGAGAGAAAGGGAAGAGGAGGAGGAAAGGTCAAAATTCTTTGACATAGGGTGACATTCACTAGGCAGGCAGGCGGAGGCAGGAGGATCATAGAGTGGAAGCTAGCTGGGTTACATAGTGAGACCCTGTCTTCATGTGACATTCTAGAATGGAAAGTGATTGTTAGTGAGTAAGTAGAGGGTGCTGCTTGGTGACTGTAGGTGGGGAGGGGAAGGGAGTGCCTAGGAATGTGGGATCTTTGGAAGCTCATTTGAATTGATGATTTCATAGTTGTTCAAATCTGTTCAAACTTGACCAAGTATAAGATTAAATATCTTTTGTGTCAATTATACCTTAAGAAAGCCTTTAAAATGGACAAAGATTTGATTAGACCTCATCCAAGGGAAAAAAAAATGGTCAGTAGGCACATGAAAATATCTCCAGCATCATTAGTGAAGGAAGGAGGCTCCCTGTGGAAGCCACTAGAATGACAAGGAGGTACAGAACAGGAACACCAAGTGTTGGGGAAGCTGTGGCCTGGAGCTCTTGTACTTTGCTGTGGGAGTGTAAGCTGACATTAACTATCAACTGTTTAGCTAACCATTCAGAAAGTTAAACAGGCTGGCTGTGGTGGCTCACACCTTTAATCCTAGCACTTGGGAGGCAGAGACAGGTGAGTTCGAAGCTAGCCTGGTGGTCTACAAAATGAGTTCCAAGATAGCTAAAGCTGTTACACAGAGAGATCCTGTCTCAAAAACAAAACAAAGCAA
>NC_022016.1:57786830-57788118 GCF_000317375.1 Microtus ochrogaster | reverse complement strand
CTACAGAGCTAGTTCTAGGACAGGCTCCAAAGCCACAGAGAAACCCTGTCTCGAAAAACCAAAAAAAAAAAAAAAAAAGAAAGAAAAGTCAAACATTCAGAAAGTATAGTCAGCAGTTGTTCTACTCCTAAATATTTATCAGTGAAAATTGGGCCAGACACAAATCTTAGCATTCTAGAGGCAAAGGCAAAGGCAGGCAAATCTCTGTGAGTTCAAAACCAACCATAGCGAGTTCTAGAACAGCCAGGGTTACATAATGAGATCCTGTCTCAAAAACAAAACAAAAAACTTGTTTGTAAAAAAAAAATATATATATATCCAAACATTTATAGCAGCTTTCTTTATAACATCTGGGGACTGAAAACAAATCTCTACCAGTAAATAAATGGAAAATAAATTTTGATATATCTGTAATAAAATAGTGTTCAGTAAAATAAAAAAAAGTACTACCAATACATTCAGTACCATGGGCTAATCTCAAAACCTTGTTGAGTGAACACAGCTAGAAATAAAGATAGAGTACATACGGTTCCTTTTATAGAAAGTGTAAGAAAACACAAACTAGTCTTTCTGTGACAAAACAAAGCAGTGGCTGCCTGAGTCTGGAGGTGGAGGCAGGGACATAATGAAAAGGACATCAGTGAACCCTTGGGGCTGATAGATGTTCTGTCTCTAAGTTGTTGTTATGTGGGTGTGTGCATTTGTCAAAACTTGACCTCATGTTCTGATGTGAATTGTTTCCAGTAAGTTGATTTGTAAGGATCCCTACCCCCACGCTGGCTTAACTACTCTCCATTCCTCATTGGTTGAATGAGGTGGTGGTCCTGTTGTTACTGTGCTTCTTCGAACTCCAGCAATGCAGCGTGACCTAGACAAACACTTGATTGTGCCGTTCTCTGCATATGGTCCTTTAGCGTTCATCAGTGTGGCTCTGCTCTCCCTGTCTTCCAGCTCATCCCCATTGCTTCCTGCCTCTTGCTGTGCTTATGGCTTTTAGTCCCCAACTGCTCTATGCTAATTTCATGTCTGTGCCTGTGTTCCTTCTCTACCCCTTTGTGTGGTAAACAGCTGTTCCCCTTATAAAACTCAGCTTAGGACTCTTCTTGCCCAGAATCCTTCAAGAGAGAAAACATGACATGTTCTCAGTTACTTCTTTGGTTCATCGTGACTTTTATAGGAATATTTACTGTTTGACCTTATTATGCTTTTAGTTTGTTTTCTCCTGTTAGCTGAGCATAATATTTGGTCATTTTTTAATATTTATTTAATTATGTATACAATATTCAGT
>NC_022016.1:57767365-57786365 GCF_000317375.1 Microtus ochrogaster | reverse complement strand
TGAGCCACCATGTGGTTGCCGGGAATTGAACTCAGGACCTTTGGAAGAGCAGGCAATGCTCTAATCGCTGATCCATCTCTCCAGCGCCCCCCTTGGTCATTTTTAAGTTTAAAAGTTCTTTAATGTATATGGGTGTTTTGCCTGCATGTATGTTTGTACACCGTATGTGTGCCTGGTCCCACAGAGGCTAGAAGAGGGTTTTTGGATTCTTGAAATTGAAATCACCATTGATTGAATTGAGCCCAGGTCTTCTGAAGGAACAACCAGCACTCTGAACTGGTGAGGCATTGCTTGAACTCCCTGGTTTTTTTTGTTTGTGTTTTGTTTTGTTTTTGAGACAGGTTCTTACTCCATTGCCCAAGCTAGCCTCAGATTCTTGTCAAAAACGCTTTGTCTAAGCTTCCTGAGTGCCAGAAATTTAGATGAGAGTCTCCATGCCCAGCTTATTTTATTTTTTGTCTGTAATTTATGGTCTGAGGATCAAACCCAGGGCTTTTACATATCTGGCAGGCATCCTGTCAATGAGTCTTTAGCTCCAAATTTTAACACTATTTGACTTTGGGTGGTAAGATTGATTTCTTCCATGTTTTGGATACCATTTCATGAGCCCACCCCAATGAGTCTGTAACTTGCTCACTGAAGTTAATCTTTCATGTTTCTTTAGGTCCACAAAGTCGTCACAGTTCCCAGTCCCATCACCACTGACCATACTACACAGACTCCTGATTTTCCAAAGAATGTGTCCGTCCATCCTGAACCATCAGAGCAATCCAGTCCTACATCCAGTACTCAGCAAGTAAAAAGCACTGAGCACAGCCCAACCGATCCCCCTCTTCCAGTGGTCTCCTCCTACAGCTATGCTACCCCTACGCCCCAGGTCTCTTCCCAGAGCACCTCAGCACCATACCCAGGTGAGGCTCACTGTTCCTGTCCTTGGAGGTGAGAGGAGAAAGTGGAGACTTTGATTCAAGTCTTCATTTAGAGACAACAGAGGAGGCACGCCTGACTGTTGTACATGACCCTGTCTGTGCCCCTGAAAGTGTGGGTTTGGAGCCCCAGGTCCCTATCTCAGCAGCTGTCTACTTGGGAGAGTTGGTGGAATCCATTTTCTTAGAGCCACTGTGACCTGAAGGCACAAGCTGTGCTGGCGATGCTGTGTACACCTGTTATCTGGGAGTGAAGGCAGGAGAACCAGGAAGTCAAAATCACCCTTGACTGTGTGTGAGCTTGAGACAAGCCTGAGCTATGTGAGACCATCTCAAACAAACAAACAAGCAAAAACCTAACTAACTAACTAAATGGGGCGGTATGACAGGTGGTGCTAAGAATGAAGAAACAGATATGCAGGGAGGCAGTGTTGATGTGCCCCTCTGCCTCCCAGACGCCTGGCTATGGGTCAGACGTTTGCCACCTGATTCTCAGGACAAGCATGGGAAGGGGCTTAGGCCTAGAGCCTTACCAATTTTGCCTGATGGTGCAGGACTGAGGGACCAAGTAGAGATAGTCCATCAGCAAGGCAAAACCAGTGAACACTTCTTTTTTTTTTTTTTTTTTTTTGCCACTTTTGGTTTTCTGGGGTCTCCTTTGCTTTTAATGAAACATGACACTGTTCCAGTCCTGAAGCCACATGAGATTTCTGTGTTCAGGAGAAAGCCTGTGGAGTGTCTATGAAACTGAAGTGTTTGGCTTTTGCTGTATTGACTAGCCAGATTTGATCAGTTATACTGAGTATAATGACTCCTCCCCGCCCAAAAGTTCCATCAGAGAGGATTCCATCTCCTGGGGCAGCTGCAGGTTACAGTTTCATAAAGGTTATGGTGTCATTCCTCTCTAAGTGCAACAATGTTCCTGAGCAGAGGCAGATTAACCTCAAGTTCCTTATTTGTTCAGGAATCCCTTTTCACCCCCAGCCTTAGAATACAAGCTGACCAGTCTGCTGTTTCCTACAAGGCCTCCAGTAAACAGCTATTGCTGGAAGACTGAATCAGTGGTTTTAAGTGGGTGTAAACCATCTGCTTTCCCCAGCCCCCCAACAATTGTTTGATGCAAAATATCAATAATGCCAAAGTTGAGAAACACAGACACACAGGAGATTGGTGGCAATAGTGTGAGCAGTGCACAGCTTTGTGCTGATTTGGGAGTTCCAGAAATGCAGAAATGACTCAAAAAGTAGATCAGAAATGCAGTGATCTGGAAAGAACTCTTGGAGAAGAGACAGTTTAAATTAGAAACAAAGTAGAATACAGGAAAGGTAAACATCCCACTTGAGCCAACAGCTGCAGCAGCCTCCATGTGCTTCCCAGAGGCTCCACGGCTTCTGTGATGCTGAGAGGGAAGGCAGGACTGGGTTGGAAAGGTGAGTCCATGTGGTTCTCCTATGCCAGCTTAGGCCTTTGTGTGGGAGGCAAGAGATTGATGGATATGTCATAGCAAGACCGGATGGGCTGGGTAAGGTGGGACACAAATGGGAAAGGAATTAAGAATCTTAGAATAATCTTAACCTGTGAACAATGAGTCGGTAGTCACAGAAACTGGAAAAGGTGGGCCTTCTGACTGACCTTATCCTTTGTTATTTATATGCTTTAAGAAAAAGGTATTCACCTGATAAAAGTGGTCATTGAAGCAGAATTTGGACTCTTGGGAAAGTAGTATATAACGCAGATGTGGAGACAGACATTAGTGCAGTACAGAAGAAATCAGAGCCCTGAGCTCTGTCTGGTGTTGTGAGAGCTTTAATGTGGAGGCAGTCAGCAGGAGTGAGTGCCCCCAGCCTGAGGTGGGGAGCAAATCTCAGAAGCAGCTTTCTGATAACCTCGAGAGACCCTTTCCAATGGAAAAGTGGAAACCGAATCAAACTTGAGGGAATTCGAGAGTAGACAAGTAGCAAATGAAGATGGTGGCTGAGGATGACTGGAGAGAGCGGTCTGGGTGTGCTTCTGCTCACGGTGCTGTCACTTGGTTCCAGCTGTAAAGGAACTGGTGGTGTCTGCTGGGAAGAGTGTCCAGATCACCCTGCCTAAGAATGAAGTTCAGCTAAATGCCTACGTTCTCCCAGAACCAGAACAAGGTAAGCTTTTGGGAAACACAATTGTGTTTGCATTGGTAGCTACAAGCTTCAGTGCATTTGCTTTTGGAACAACCCTGTGAAGACAGGATGTGGCATGTGGGCACACAAATCTGCAGGCAGCACAGGAGGGGATGTTCTCTACAGCTGGAGAGCAGAGACTCTGCTTTCTTTAGCATGCTTTGTCTCACACATGCTACACAAGTGCTTTGTCATGGAGCTGCTCTCCAGCCTGGTTCTGTAGGCTTCGATGTCATTCAAGTATTTTCAGCAAATTACTCCTAGGTTTTTATTTCTCAGTAAAACTAGGAACAGTAATCCCTGTTTTACAATATGACCTGAAAGGACCAAATGTGACTGTATGTAAGTGACTTCTCCAGTGCCTAGCCGATGCTCTTTATTGTGAGTCTTTATATAAGATTGTGTTGTGTCCATAGGCTGAAGTATAACTCAGTGGTAGAACACTTGGTAGGGGGAGAAAGGAAGGAACAAAGACTCAGATATACCATTTATTTTGGCTAAACAATTAGTAAATAACAGGTGCAGACCTTGATATTATTCAAGATGATTGCTAATATAGATTGTTACTTGAGAAAGTCAGGACTGGCAAGATGGTTCAGTGTGTAAAGGCTCTTACCACCAAACCTGATGACCCAAGTTCAAGTCCCAGAACCCACATGATGAAAGGAGAGAACTGACTCTTACAGATTGTCCTGTGACCTACGTGTGCCTGTACACACACACACACACACACACACACACACACACACACACACACAGGAGGTGGGGAGGTGAAAGCACAAGCTTCAAAATGGCAAATAAAATTTATATTTATAAGTCATATAAGAGAGTTGGTGACCACTAGGCATGGTAGTACACACCTTTAATCTCAGCACTCAGGAGGCAGAGGCAGGCAGATCTCTGTGAGTTCAAGGTCAGCCTGGTCTACAGGCAAGTTACAGGACAGCCAGGGCTACCCAGAGAAACCTTTCTCGAGAAACTTAAAAAAAATTTATATATATATGTATACACACACACATACATATATATATATATATACATATACACATACACATATATAATGATATTTGATTTTAAAAAATAAGAGAGTTGATGATAAATTCACTGTTTCAAATCTTATAATATGAACATCCATTTCATCTTTTAAGTGTGTGTTAATATACCAAATGTGACTCATAAACAGCCATAATCTCAGCTGGGTGGTGGTGTATGCCTCGCACCTTTAATCCCAACACTCGGGAGGCAGAGGCAGGCGGATCTCTGTGAGTTCGAAGCCAGCCTGGTCTACAGAGCTAGTTCCAGGACAACAAGGAATACACAGAAGATCTTTTATGATCTCCTGTGACAGAAAGGGTTTGGCTTGTGTCTTACTTTAAAAGGCTGACCAAGTAAAATGCTCTTCCTCTTTCAGGACGAGCCCTTCAAGTTTATGTTTGTGTGTTTCTGATTCTCTTATTTTTTGTTGTTGGGTCTGGAGAAACTACTCAGTGGTTAAGATCATGTTCTGCTCATCCAGAGGATGTGCATTCAGTTCCCAGCACCTACATTGAGTGAATCATAATCACATTTAACTCCAGCTCCATCGGATTTGATGCCTCTGGCATGTAGGGCACCTGCACTCATGTGCACATACCCCCACACAGACACATACTGCACATAATTTAAAAATAATGAAAATAAAATCTTTTTGGAATATGTTCTTCATTGTTTTTGAGACAGTCTCATTGTGTAGTTCTGGTTGGTTTTGAACTCATTGAGAATCATCTTCCTTTGCTTCCCAAGTACTGGGATCAAAGGTGTGCGTGTGGTTGAATTCAATATTCTCAGTGTGGGAGTCTAATACTAAGTAGTATATCCATGCCGAATATATTTTCCCAGAGCTGGAACCCTGTTCCACTCTCTATTTTTGTTCTTGAAGTAACATTTCCTTATTAGGTCACTCCACTTTTTTTTTTTATTGAAAAAATTTTTCACATAATATATTTTGATCATGTTTTTCTTCTCTTCCAATTTCTCCCAGATCTCCCTTATTTTATATATTTATACTCTTATTTTCCTCCCTCTTTCAAGAACAAAATCAGACAAAATACAGAAACAAACAAGAAACAACAAATTTGAGAACAGCTTTGTCTACAGAACTAGTTCCAGGACAGCCAAGATGAAACAGAGAAACCTTGTCCCAAAAAAACAGGGCTGGAGGGCTGGAAGGCTGGAGAGATGGTTCAGAAGTTAAGAGCACTGGCTGCTCTTCCAGAGGTCCGGAGTTCAATTCCCAGCAACCACATGGTAGCTCACAACCATCTGTGATGGGATCTGGTGCCCTCTTCTGGCCTGCAGGCATACACACAGTTGGAACAATCATACACATAAAATAAATAAATATTAAAAAAAATAAGGTTGGAGAGATGACTCAGTAGTTAAGAACATTTAAGAGCTCTTCCAGAGGTCCTGAGCTCAATTCCCAGCAACTACCTAGTGGCTCACAGCCATCTGTAATGGGATCACATTCCTTCTTCTGATGTGCATGAAGGCAGAGCACCCATATATACAGAATATATGAATAAATAGATAAAAGAAAAGGAAAAAACAAAGAACCACCAAACAAAATTAAAAAAATAAACACATGCTGGGCAGTGGTGGCGCACACCTTTAATCCCAACACTCGGGAGGCAGAGGCAGGCCTGGTCTACAAGAGCTGGTTCCGGGACAGGCACCAAAGCTATAGAGAAACCCTGTCTCAAAAAACAACAACAACAAAAACCCACATAAAAAGACGAATAAGACAAAAAATGCCCAAAACAAAGCAAAATGAAATGAAATCCATTAAAAATGCCATTGAGTTTGTTTTGCTGAGTATGCCCTTAGTGTGGTTGATATACCTAGGGCATGCCACTGGAGGAAACTGATTGTCCCTTTGCCAGGAGTATCAATTGCAGATGGCTTCTTGGTTAAGGGTGGGTCCCAGTGTCCACTTCCCTCTTTCAGTGCCATTACCTCCAGGTACCGCCTGGCACCTCTGAGGTTTTTGTTTGACATCTTCAGTCCTTCATTTCCAGTTTTATTTCATTTTGGGTTTTGTTTACTTTTTAGTGATACTATTTCTACATCCATGTGTTGAACCGTTTTCATTATTTCATTCACTTGTATTTTCACAATCGCCATTAAGGCATTTATTCCACTTTAAGGTTCTTGAATATATTTAGACTTGCAATTTTGAAGTCTTGTCCTGTGCTTCAGCTAAGTTCTCAAGGCCTATTGCAATTACTGGCTTCTGAAGAGGCTTGTTGTCTTGGTTATTCATATTTGTGTGTTTGTATTGGGATGTAAGCATCTGGAGTCACGGTTAAGGTGTTTCTTGGTATCTTGTCGTTGTTAGGAGGGCGCTTCATTCTTTGGTTGCTGTTGCCCTCTCTGGATTCTGGGCAAGCATGGTGGCTGTGGGGGGTCCCTGATAAAGGGTGCTTCTGTGAGTGTGAGTCGGTAGGTGGCACAAAGGAGTGGAGATGTGCTAGGAAGGAAGGCCGAGAGAGTCCTCAAGAAAGAGCTGGTGGAGCTGGGTCCTCAGGGAGTGGAGGTGGAGTGGGAGGAGATGCTCCCAAAGGCAGAGTAAGACAGGAATGAAAATGCTCAACCGCTGTCTTCAGAGAGGCTCTCTTCTTTCCTCCTTGGGTGTTACGTTCAAGGTGAAGGAATTTAGTCATCCTTGAGGAAGGAGGAGAGGAAAACACTTTCTTAATAGTGGTTGCTCCACTTCTGCTCTTTTGTGGAAGTTATGCCCAACTCCGCGGTACTTTTTTTCTAACTTATATTTGCACACATATTTTTGAATTATTATCATATTGCAGATCAACATTACAAAGCACACATTTCTCTTAAATTCCCCTACTCTCCTCTGTCCAAGTTCTTTGGTTCTCTGAGATAGATAATTTCATTTTAAAAGATGGGGCCACTGAGGCAGGATCCCTTCTGCACTGTGGCAGCCCACACGGATGTCTGTAAGGTTGGAAGGTCTGGTTTCAAAGCTGTGCCCTGGATCGACTGTCAGCATTCTGTCTACAGCCTCTATGTGTGTACATTCCCACCCGTGGGTGAACTTCTGCCTCTAATGCACAACTCATTCCGTGAGCATCTCTGGCCTAGGAATAGCATCCTGTTTTGAAGTCTGTTTTTAGCTTTTGATATATGAAATTGTCAGTTCCCAAGCTATTGTGAATATGTTTTCTGTGTGGGAATTTTTTTTTAATTACAGTTTGAAGAATTATCTCTTAGCATGAGTCCTAGCTGCTGCTGCTCCCCTGCCTCTTCAGATTTGACTTTTGTGTGTGCATATGTGAGGACAGCTAGAGATGACCACAGGCCAGATCATCATGCTAGTTTGATGAAGGAACACTTACAAAATAAAATTTGCTTCTCAGGTTTTGGAGGATTAGGCGTTGTGTTCAACATTTGAGCTCCTCAGGTAAAAGCGTGGCCATGCTTTGCTGAGCGCTGTGAACTGTTTTCTCTCTCCCTGGAGCAACCAGCAGCCCTCCTGTCACACCCCACCTTTCCTGGTGCATCTGACCCCAGCTGAAGATTACTTTCGGGGGGGAGGGGCCGGCAGATGGTCCCTCATAGATGACGGGATTCTACCCTCATGCTATGCAACAATACAGTCTAAGCTGTAAACGAGGACCATTTACTGCTTCATTTGATCTTAATTAATTTCAGTGGGGCCTGTTTTAAATGGGCCATGCCTTGCCATCTTCTGCAGGGTGTTATTTAGCTCAGCAGGAATGAACTAGCTCTTTTAACTCACCAGGGTGTGATGACCTCAGCTAGACTAGCATTGTTAGCATTCTGTAAAATGCTATTTTTGAACCATGTTATTTAGAAGTCTTTGCTGTTCTTTGTTGGGAAAGAAGTTTTGTAAGAAAATGACCTTTGTTCCCAATCAGTTCATCTGTAGTGGTTGGTAGGGCATGTATCTTCAGTGAGAGATACACCATGAACAACCTGATTTTTTTTAAAAGGGAGGATTGGCTGGAGGGTGGTGTGGGGCAGAATGAGCACTATTGAGAGAATGAAAGAAAGAGACCCTGTCTGTGGCTGAGTCAACAAGAGCCCTTTCAGGAAATGGTTGGCTTCCCTACAGCTTTAGGGCAGCTTGTTAAAGCCACAGCTTTATCAGGATTTAAAAAAGGTTTCTTATTGGCAGGCTGTAGAAGCGATTTGTTATTGGCAGCTCTTTGTGTGTAGGTGCGTGTTTTCATGGTTTTCCTAACTGCCCTTCTATAGGAGAAACCTACACCTACGACTGGCAGCTGATTACTCATCCCAGAGACTACAGTGGGGAGATGGAAAGGAGACACTCCCAGTTCCTCCGACTGTCCAAGGTGAGTTTGCCTCCTTCCACCTGCAGGGTGAGGGGAGAGCCCCTGACTTTCTGAAACAGGGAATACAGAGTTTCTGGCCACGCTGAAGCTGAGAACAATCTTTTAGTGGTGAATCCAATTTAGTAGAAGTCTCCATGGCGGACAGCCAGTGTTTGTTTAGTGTATGATTCTCAAATTTTCATTGCTGGTGAGAAGACTACAGCATGCTAGAGATGGCTGAAAATATACACTCAACAGCTCTGTGAGGTGACATAAGCACTTCAGAGTTCCAGAGATAAGTGAGGTTATTTGTGTCCACATGACTGGATCTTCAGAGTAGTTATAGGCAATAAGATGTTCATGTCCCTTGGCCCAGCGGCTCCTGCATTCAATGACAGTTTACTGCATACTATGGCAGCCACTTGGGATTACCCAATGATTAATCATAATCTTTTTTTTTTCCCCTGGAGACACAGTCTCTTTATGTAGATCAGACTGGTCTCAAACTCAGAGATCCATCTGCTTCTGCCTCTGCCTCTGGAGTGCTGGGATTAAAGGCGTGCGCCACCACATCCAGCCAAAATCATAATCTTATGTAGACAGAAGCTGCTCTTTCATTTCCCGGCCACCCAGACCCAAAATAATCACACAGAAATTATATTAATTAAAACACTGCTTGGCTATTAGCTTATGCATATTTCTAACTGGCTCTTACATCTTAAATTAACCCATCTCTATTCATTTGTACATCACCACAAGGTCGTGGCCTACTGGCAAAGTTCCGGTGGGCTCCAGTGGGCATTCTTCTCCCTTGGCAGCTACATGGCATCTCTCTCACTCTGCCTCCTTTTTTCCCAGAATTCAGTTTAGTTTTTCTGCCTAGTTTTATTTTGCCCTGCCGGTAAACCAAAGCAGCTTTATTCATTAACCAATGGTTCACAGCATACAGAGGGGAATCCCACATCAATCTTAATATTTAGGAATAATAGAGTTTAGGCAGCATAAGAAGCAAGTAATTATAGCAAAGGGTTTGTGGGCAATAATGGGCCACTGATGGTTATCATTGGGGTCACTGAAGTCCTGGGGCTTACTGTGGGTTTCTTAGAGTTAACCTACTTGGGTCATGAAAGGGTCCCTCTTTACTGGGTAAAGGGTGTATGGAAAGGGAAAATTCTAGCAACAGAAGCCCTGCTCTAGAAATCTCTCAGAGGCAGGACCTGTGGTGGAAGGAACGCTACATGGTTTGGCCTGTGAAGAGCACCTGTCAGGGAAGGAGGAGGTCCTGGTGGCAGGACTTTGAATGCCTTTGGCTCTTTATTTTTCTTTGTGTGTAGCTGTCAGGTCCAGCATCAAGTGCCTTTACCTGTGAGCCATCTCGGTGGCTTTACCTTGAGTATTTTCTATAGAACAGAGAGCCTGTGAGAGGTTCAGATTCTCAGTTTAGAAATGTGGCCTTCCACAGATTGGCGGAGATAAGATGAAAAGGGGGAGATGAATAAGGAGTCTACTGACACATTTAGGTAGGAAATGATATTATTCTGAAATTCTGACTAAAAAACACCAAAGTACAATTAAAACAAGAAGCCATCTACAGAGATGTTGCTAATTCTTTTATTTAATTATTTTTGTCATAAAACCTCAAGATATCAGGTATTAAGATCTGTTTTACAAATGAAAAAATAAAAAAAAAAATTAAAAAGGGAATGGCTTGGCCAGATTTCACAAAGCCATTAAATGGTGGGTTGTTTCTAGAACGTTCCATCCCAAAGCCCACACTCTGATTCCTAACTGCTGTGATGAGTGGATGAAGAACAAGGCAGAGGGGGTGTGGGTGGGGATAATCAGATGAGTTTGAGATACTGGATGGGGATACTGGGGGAGAGAAGTCCAGGCTGAGTCTAGCTTTTAGACTTGGAGTAGAGGAAATGAGGACAGAAAAACCAAATTTGAAGGAGCTTTACAGATAGGTGATTGAGTCATCTGGAGTATATGACTGAGGTGCATATGGGACATTTGGGTTAGAGGATCCATTGGCAGCTGGAAGAAAGGACTAGCAACCAGGAGATAAGTTTGGATCGAGGGATAAACTTGCAGATCTGCTTAAAATCAAAGGTGTAGTCACAGCTCAGGGCAGCCAGTGGGAGTGTGTGGGGTGAGGCAGAGGACATGGGGGGAGCAAGGTGGAAGCCAGGGACAAAAGCATTTTGAGGAGAGATTGGCTGAATGGTATTCACACAAAAAAGAAGAAAATAAGGAAAAATCTTTATTTTCTTCCATGATGTTCATTTTAATCATAACAAAAACTTGGAAACCACTCAAGTATCTAGCAATGTGGAATTTTTGTGTGAATTATCATACATATATTCCTGCAGTGTTTTATAGTCACTAGGATTAATGAATGTTAAAGAGACTATATCATAATCAGGGACATTACTTATGCTAACTGAACAAAATAAAAAACAATAAAAAGTTTGATACCTTGATTTTTAGCTAGGTCCTAATACCTCTGAAATTTGGCCTGGGATAATACAGGTAATGTTTGGCTCTGAAGAAATGAGTTGAAGCCAAGCATGGTGGTGATCACGTTTAATACCATCACTCTGGAGGCAGAGGTAGGCGGATCTCTGTGAGTTCAAGACTAGCCTGGTCTACAGAGCAAGTTCCAAGACAGCCAGGGCTGCAAAGAGAACACCCTGACTCAAAAAAACAAAAACCAACCAAACAAACAAACCAAAAAAAAAAAAAAAACAAAGAAAAGAAAGGAAAAGAAAAAAGATAAAAAAAGAAATGACCTTGAATTAAACTATTTTTTTTTGTATGTGGTCAAGGATTAGAGGGCTTGCTGCATAGTGGGACAGTGGTGGTCTCACTGTGCTTCCTCTCTGGTGGTATGTATACACTGGGTGGAAACCGGAAGGGAAAATCAGATATTTAAGCATGATTGGATTTTTTTGTTTGTTTTGGGTTTTTTTGGTTTGGTTTGATTTGTTTTTTCTGAGACAGGGTTTCTCTGTGTAATAGCCCTGGCTGTCCTGGAACTCACTTTGTAGACCAGACCAGCCTTGATCTCAGAGATTTGTCTGTCTCTGTCTCCCAAGTGATGGGATTAAAGGTGTACGCCACCATTGCCCTGTTTGTTTTAATTAAATTAGCTTTTGTATATATGGGTGATTTTCCTGCATGCATATCTCCCTACCGTTTGTATGCCTGTTGACCAAGGAGACCAGAAGAGGGTATCAGATCCCCTGGGACTTTAGTTAACAGATGATTGTGAGATGCCATGGGGGTGTTGGGAATTGAACCCAGATCTTCTGGAAGAACAGCCAGTGCTCTTAACCACTGAGCCATCTCTCCAGTTACCCATTTGTTGTTTTTATTTTTAATAAGATGTTTTTCTTAGAAGTCTTGATTTTTTAATTTCATAAGTGGGATGGTTGGGTCTTTCTTCAGTGTTCCTCTGAGAAGAAAATTGGAGTATAAAGAGATTGAAACATTTCTTTTGTTCCAGATACAGCCAGTAATAAGAGTCACATTAAAAGATGTGTTTCTTATTAATTTGACCTATCTTTAATCCCTTTAGCTACTTTACTTTTTCCACTTTGAGAACAGGACCCAAAAAGAGTGCAGGATTCAGGCCAAGAAAGCTCAAGTGCTCTGTTGTCTAAAACAAAGCTTCTGCTCCTTGCAGTCATCTCAAGGGTCTTGTCTTCCTTTGTCAGCTGACTCCAGGCCTGTACGAATTCAAGGTGATTGTGGAAGGTCAGAATGCCCATGGGGAAGGCTACGTGAACGTGACAGTGAAGCCAGGTATGCGTCCATCTCAGGGCTCCCTCTGCAGGACTCCTAAGAGGGAGATTTGGCCTCAGGCTTTGAGATTCCTATTCATTTGGGGGGGGGGGTCCATTATATTCTATTTATTGGGCAATTCCTAGTCCAGTGTAGTAATTGTAGCAAAGTGTACTGGACATGGGAATGGCCCAAGCAATGACTTTCTGCCAGAGACTCCAAGTGACCAGGGCCGAGAGATGACCCAGTGTTGCAATTAAGAAACTAAGGGAGCTTGAAGTCCTGGAGAAGCCAAGTGACCAACCAGGTGACCTCTTTTAAACACTACCAGTTTTCTCCCATTGGAAACTCAGTCCTGAATCCATACTGTCATTCTCTTAAAATTAGCCATGTTGGTAGACTGCAGAACAACAGTAAGGATTCGTAGTTTGCATTTGGACAGACATTTGCAGGGAGCTGGAGAGAGTGCCTGCACTGGCATAGGTCAGTGCCACCTTCTTCTTCTATTGGCAACAGAGTTTATTCGTTGGGCTCTGAACCCAAAGTAGACTTTTCACCAGACATTGACTGTGTGACCCGCAGACTAGATCTGTAGCTCGATGGTGAGGCGCTTGACTAGCATGAGTGGAGCTGTGTGCTAACCCAGAAGTAGCGATTGGCAGCCATGTGCTTTCCGAAGCTTGACACATTGAAAGAGCGCACAGGGCCACGGAGTGAAGCATATTTCAGTCTAGCCCTCAGGTTTGTGAGTTGAAGGTCAGTCAAGACTACACGGCTAACAGGCTCCGTGTTGGCATGGTCTTGGGAACAGTCAGGCTTGGAACAGGCCTGAGCAGGTGTCTCCCATTAGAATGGCAGCCTGGTCTTGATAATTTCCTGTCTGGTACTACTTCATTCGTCAGCCATTCATTGAAAAGGATTTGTAATCAACACAGAAAGGCCCCACCCTCCTACAGTCTTAAATTTTTCTCTCCCATTTCTTTTTGGCTCACTCTCTTGCAGAACCCCGTAAGAATCGGCCTCCTGTTGCTATTGTGTCCCCCCAGTTCCAGGAGATCTCATTGCCAACCACTTCAACCATTATCGATGGCAGCCGTGAGTATTTGTCTAAGTGTTATAGAATGGAAGTCACTGTGAATTCTAGGGCCAGCTGTGTCCATATTCTGCTTAGATCAGTCTTTTTAACCATGTTACAGGAAGGTCAACCATCCCAAGCAACTGACTGGGAAGTTACCAGTCAGGCCAGCTAAAATCTGTTTGAAGTAACATTTCTACTCAGAGAAAATAGGATTGTACATACAGTTAGAATTACCTTAGTTGAAACTGACTGGTTTACATATTTGCTTAGATGCTGTTTCCTTTCTTGGTTGTTGGAATCAAGTTCTTGGCTACATCAGTAGCCAAAAGGGCTGTCCTAGGAGTGTTCAACAGACCTCACTGCCTAAAAGGCTATCGTCAGCCTCCTGGAGAGGCTCACTGTGCACCTGGCCTGGGTCTGTTTCTTTTTTGTTTTGTTTTAATGATTTTTGAAGATTTATTGTTGTTATTTTAATTATGTGTAGGGGTATGAGGGGTATGTATGTGCATGTACCCAAGGTATCCCAGAGGCCAGAGACGGTCTGCTCCCTAGATGGAGTAGAGTTGCAGATGGTTGTGATCTACCTGATATGGATTCTGGTCCTCTGGAAGAGCAGCATGTGCTCTGGAGCCATCATCTTTATTCACTGTGACTGTGGACCGAGGTTTCTGGACCTGTGGATGTGGCTCAGTGGTGCAGTGTTTATATAGCATGCACAGGAGCTGGACTGGGAAAACAGAATAAAAACCAAGCCCCAACCCAAAGTGCTCAGGTAGTTTCAGTCCTGTGCTTTTATCTGCTCCATCTCCATCACTCTGCCTGTCTTGGCACACGGACACACTTTTTGACCAAGGCAGCCCCTGCTCTAGCAGAGCACACTTAAGGAGGGCTCAGCATTAGATGTCAATGGCTCTGTTAAGAGGAAGGGCCCAGGCCGGGCAATGGTGGCGCACGCCTTTAATACCAGCACTTGGGAGGCAGAGGCAGGCGGATCTCTGTGAGTTCGAGGCCAGCCTGGTCTACAGAGCTAGTTCCAGGACAGGCTTCAAAGCCACAGAGAAACCCTGTCTCGAAAAACCAAAAAAAAAAAAAAAAAAAAAAAAAAAAAAAAAGAAAAGAGGAAGGGCCCAGAAGGAAACCGGTGTCAGAGGAAGGGTAGAAGGGTTCCAACACCACTTGTTGCTTCATAGTTTGGAAGGTCAAAGTTGAATACTATGTAAAGACAGCATGAGGAGAGTGTCCCCCAGTCCTCCAGACAGCAGCGACTGCAGTTGTTGTCTGTGCCTTTGCAGAGGGCTTCTCTGCATATCTGGAAACTGAACATGCGGCGGCGTCTTTGCTCTGATCCACACGTCCACATGTCACATACACTGTCATTTGTGATGGAGCTCGGCTCCGTGTGGAGGATTTGTCTGATCAGTGCATGAAATGCTTATCCCACTTTCAAAGATGACTTCTGCTGAGTATGGAGAGTCAGTGTGCTTGTTTACGGTATCTGTTGGTGACCGTTTAGGTTACTTGAATTCATTTCTGTGATGAGCAGTGCTACCACAAATAATATGTCAGCATGATGTTTAACATACATGAAAGTATATCTGTAAGGTAAATTTCTAGAATTATTACATTAATTAGTAGTGAAGATACATGTTGCCATGTAGAGCAATAAACTGTATTAGTTCAGCTAATATGAGGGCCCTTTTCTCCATATATTTACCATGCTGTGAAACAAAAAAAATTTTATTTCATTTTCTTGTTGTATGTGCTAGGGGAGGGTGATGGAAATCAGAGGACAACTTGTAATCAGTTCTCTCCTTCCACCACATGGGGCCTGGAGACAGAACTCGGGGTCAGGCCTGGTGGCAAATCCTTTACTGCTGAGCCATCTCGATGGTCTGAAACTTTTTTTTTTTAAATCAGTGTGATAGGTTAAAAAATAGTATCTGAAAGAGTATTTTTAATTTTCATTTCTTTTAAGTGAGGGTTCAATATTACTTTCATGCATTTAGGAATTGTTTTTCCTGGGGGCTGGAGAGATGGCTCAGAGGTTAAGAGCCACCGCCTGCTCTTCCAAAGGTCCTGAGTTCAATTCCCAGCAACCACATGGTGGCTCACAACCATCTGTAATGAGGTCTGGTGTCCTCTCACATACACACAGACAGAATATTGTATACATAATAAATAAATAAATATTTTTAAAAAAGAATTGTTTTTCCTTTTTCACACAATAGCATTTTAATGAGATTTCCTATGTTAGAGTCCTTAGGAAATGACACAGGAACACCCCTAAGGGACCAACTGACCCAGTATTCCCTGGGAAAAACTGCTTTGGAGAAAGAATCTAATTTTATGTTTTTCTAGCTTGAGTTCTCTATGTGGCTACTTGGTTTGTGTAGATTGGGTAAGTGCTGAGACCCAACATTATTGTCTCCTAACTGCTGTTCTTTGTGGTCCAGAGAGCACTGATGACGATAAAATTGTCCAGTACCATTGGGAGGAGCTCAAGGGGCCTCTGAGAGAAGTGAAGATCTCTGAAGACACAGCCATACTAAAACTAAGTAAGCTCATCCCCGGGAACTACACTTTCAGGTAAATCAGGATTCAGTTCACGTCAACCTTGTAGGAGCTACTCTGAAAATGTCTGTTCACTCTGGGGTTGGCGGAGGGTTTAGCCGCGTGGTGACTGGTCACAGTGATGGTGACTTCTTGTGTGTTTGTTGAGGCAGGGTTTCTCTGTGTATTGCTATCTGGGGAGCCATCCTCCAGGCATCTCAGGGCTCGAAAGGAATCCACAGTATTGGCATAAGCTAAGACTTTTCTTTCTGAGGGGGTTAGGGGAAAAAGACACTCAAACGTTTTTTGATGGTTTCTTTCTTTCATTTTCCGTACTCATGTGTTCTATCTAACTCTATCTTTACTCTTTTTTAAAAAATATTTATTTATTTATTATGTATACAATATTCTGTCTGTGTATATGTCTGCAGGCCAGAAGAGGGCACCAGACCTCATTACAGATGGTTGTGAGCCACCTTGTGGTTGCTGGGAATTGAACTCAGACCTTTGGAAAAGCAGGCAATGCTCTTAACCACTGAGCCTTCTCTCCAGCAAAAGAAAAATATGGAACGCTTCACGAATTTGCGTGTCATCCTTGCGCAGGGCCCATGCTAATCTTCTCTGCATCGTTCCAATGTTAGTGTATGTGCTGCCGAAGCGAGCACTGTCTTTACTCTTGAAGTTCCCCTTCTAGTTCTCTCGTTTTTGATGTTTTCCTTCTAGCCCGTGTTAACTCCTTCTCTCTCCTTCCCCTTACTACTACTACTACAACTTCTACACCCCAACACAGTCCTCCAGACAACACAGCAGGAGTCACACGGGCTACATCCAGTTCTCAGTGAATGGTTGTAGGGAAAAGATTAAAAGCAGAGTCGTCCAGACAGCTCACATGCGCTATGCCTAAGTAACTTGTCACAGAGCAAGGAAGGAGCATTTTTTTTTTTCTTAGTCAGCTCTTTCATTTACAGGCTGAAAACTGCGGTAGTTCACTTTCTTATCTTGAGAGGTAGTCTTACCAGGAATTTTATTTTATTTTTATTTATTTATTTATTTATTTTGGTTTTTCGAGACAGGGTTTCTCTATGGTTTTGGTGCCTGTCCTGGAACCAGCTCTGGTAGACCAGGCTGGGCTTGAACTCACAGAGATCAACCTGCCTCTGCCTCCTGAGGGCTGGGATTAAAGGTGTGTGCCACTGCTGCCTGGCCAGCAACTTAACTTTTCACTAGCAGTCTGAAGATGATTTTTGGAATCTTTCTTTATTGGGACTTCTTAGAAAATTTAATTTAATTCATAGAAAGTCCTGAAGAATTAGCATAGACATTTAGAATGTGCTTCATAAGGCTTAGGCTGACTCTAGTGCATTTACTGTATTTGCATAATTTATGTTACAATATACTTGTGATGAGTACCATGCATCTTATGCAGACGATAGGGGAAGGTATAGTTGTTTGTATTTAGTAAGTCCTCTGAGATCCCACAGCTAGAAGTCAAAAACGGTTTTCTAATCCTCCAGTCAGGGCTCATCCCACCTCATTCCTGGACTTGATACACACACACACACACACACACACACACACACACAATTCTCACTCACACACTCACACAGTTCTCTCTCACACACACATACACACAGAATCTTCAAATAATATATACTGTTCTTTGAATCCCCTTCTCATCTGTAGGAGTGCTAGCTAATTTACAGACTCCAGGTTCCCATGAGGCCCTATAATCTGTCCAGAGGAGAGAGTATGGCTCGTCCTCCCTCTTGTAATCAGTTTCTCATTAGCACCTCTCGTTGTGTGGCTCATGCCTGGGTGCCTGTCCTCCATGGGTCTAAGATATATTGAGTTCTAGACATTGTTGGTAGCATGGAGTTCATGGGGATTCCCTTGCAGGTTTTACAGCAGACAGGAAAAAATACAATTGACGAAGAGATAAGAATGAACTCCGCTCAGCCAGATTTTATTGTAACCATTGCTGTATCAGGACTTCTAGAGTTTGGCCCAGATCATTTTACTTTAGCTATATTTAAGTACAGCACAATTTTTGAAAAAAGTATTCAGATAACAATTAATTCAGTCCCAAGTACACAACAATTTAAGACATGTTTACATTGAGATTCCTTACAAAATGCATCTGACTTCTTTGCAAGAGTGGGTACTGTTGACTCAGAGATTGTGCCCAAGGATTAGGATCTAGGCAGGTTGACTGAGGCAAACACAGTGGCTGTGGGAATCCAGACTGGCCTGGCCCTAAGATAGCACAGAAGTCACTTGGGTGCTGTACAGCACAAGTGACATCACTCACAACATGGGTTTTATGGTCTAAAAACAATGCTCAAGATGTAGAGGTAAAGGCCTTAGATAGGTAACAACACAAATTCTGGGAGATGCCACGGAGCCTATCTCATCAGACAGCAAAGGATCACCAGGTTGTAAAACTACATCATTCCTAGTGTTCCAGGAAGAACAGCCGTGCACCTCATTTCCCTGAAGAAGTACAGTATGTGTTTAGCTTTCCTGGCTTCGCCAGGGCCTATCCATGTGCACTAGGCCTTTTTGTCCTCTACAGGAGTTGATATCCTAGCATAGCCCTTCTTGTGACTCAGTGACACTCACTGGCTATTAAGAGGAAGGAACAATGGTCCCCAGTGCAGCCTGGAGCTATCTCATTGGCTTAGAATGAGGGAAATTTGAGTTGGTTCTTGCCTTCAGTTTCTCATATGGCATTTAATACAGAATTAACCTGGGGCTAGGTTGATCCTTTTTAAAAATAATGTCAAAATTGGACATAGTGGCACATACCTGTAACCCCAGCGCTTGGGGAACGGAGGCAGCGACCTCATACGGAGCTAAATAGCAAGACTATCTCAAAAAAGGGGGACAGTAATGACTACTATTTCTGGAATACATACTGTGTGCAAAGTGTTTTTCTGATCCCCTACCACACAGCATCTCATTTAATCCTTTAAACAAGAAGTCTGCTTATTCTTATTTACAGATTAGGAAATTTTGGCACAAGGAGGGTTAAGTGATTTACCCAAGGTCACATAGTAATCTGACTTCAGAGCGTAGCAAGCTTTCTTTTGGGCCACCAACCAGTTCCTAAATCATGATATGGGGACTTCTTATTAGTTATGAATGCTC
>NC_022016.1:57765877-57766674 GCF_000317375.1 Microtus ochrogaster | reverse complement strand
CGGCAAGGTGAAACAGCAACACATCTTTACATAGTTAAACAAACGCAACATAAACAAATGTAACATACTTTTACAAAGTTAAACAAATGTAACACATCTTTACATCATTAAAGTAATATTCCATAGCATTTTCCCTTTTGTCTAAATAAAAAGAAAAGTTTTAAACTTAACACAGTAAGACTATATACAATAAGAACAATCATCAAGTAAGAATTGCATTTACAATATCCAGACCATTTGTATTTGGCGAATTCAGAGGAAATATTCCATTATTTATTCTATCTTGATTCAGTACCTAATTTACCTTCTATCATAACTAAGGAAAACTGTAACTATAACTAACTATTCAACTCCATCAAAGACCCAAGAAGGACATAATATTACCTGAGTAAACAGGAAGTACAGAGCAAGCAACTTCCAAAACTATAGAAGCAGAGACATCTGGCTGCCTGGACAGTCACCCAAAGTTCCTCTGCAACACTGGGGCATCTAACTTTGGCCTACAGGCCTAGAATATCTGGAATACTTTTCTGTGAAGCAGGAATTTTGAAGAGCTGTTCACCTTGTTTTGGCAAAGTTCCACAGTCTTTCCCTTTGTGTTCGGCTTGTCCAGTTTGTACAGCATACTGCCAGCAGTCAAGGCAAAGCAGTTTCTTGCTCAAAGGGCTAGCATTGCCACAATGAAAGCAAATTCCAAATGGAGGTTCTTGAATGCCAATCATCTTTTTTGAAGTAGAGTGGTGCTGCCAGGAGCAGACATGTCTCACTGTCATGAAAAACCTTAGGTTATTTTTTTT
>NC_022016.1:57764197-57764712 GCF_000317375.1 Microtus ochrogaster | reverse complement strand
TTGGAAGAGCAGGCAATGCTCTTAACCACTGAGCCATCTCTCCAGTCCCCCATCCATCTCTCTTAACCTTGAAGGAATCCATGGCCTTTTGTTTCCTGTGGAAATAAAAGCATAACCTCTTCCCCAATACATTTTCTGACTTCCATTTTAAAGTTAAAGCATTCCTAGGGTATGTAGGCTGTTTAATTCAGCAGCCCTCTTACAATCCCATGTCTCTCAGCAGCTGTTGTTCATTCATGAGCATTCAAAAAATTCAGTCATCACAACACCATACAGGATCCAGACTCCCTGTGTATTTCCCATCTTTTAAAAAAATGGTTTATTTATTTTTATTTTATATGAATTGGTCTTTTTCCTGCACATATGTCTGTATGAGGGTGTTGGATCCCCTGGAGCTAGAGTTACTGATAGTTGTGAGCTGCCATGTGGGTGCTGGGAATTGAACCCAGGTCCTCTGGAAGTCAGTGCTCTTAACCACAAAGACATCTCTCCAGTCCAATATTTCCCATTTTTTT
>NC_022016.1:57761347-57764042 GCF_000317375.1 Microtus ochrogaster | reverse complement strand
TCTCTCTCTCTCTCTCTCTCTCTGTTGTTTTTTGAGACAGGGTTTTCCAGTAGCTATGGAGCCAGTCCTGGAACTAGCTCCTATAGACCAGGCTGGCCTCAAACTCACAGAGGTTTTACCTGCCTCTGCCTTCCGAGTGCTGGGATTAAAGGCATGTGCCACCAATGCCTGGCACTTTATTCTCTCTTTAAAGTCTTTACCTTATTATTTATAAGCTATTTATTTTTTCTATGACTGTCTATACCCTTTTTTTTTCTTTCTTTTACATTTTAAAACATGCTGTAGCCAGTTCCGGTTTAGAGTTTTTTTCCCATCTGGACCTGTTGTTATTGCATGTCTCCAGCCTTTTCTGGCCATGTGAGGCAAACCTTAAACTGCTAAGTGGCATTTGCACTAATGACTGGCTCCATCCTGCTCAGATCCATGAGAGCCAAGCTTTACGTACTATGAGGTTGATCGAGGGCTGCTTTCAACTGGGAGCTATGTCTAACTGCCCCAGCTCTAGGAAGCTGGTGCCCTCATGGTGGCAAGCATTTTTACTTAGCTTTTTGTTTCTATTTAATGTGCTGGCTACTCAAGTGTTTGCTGTATGGTAGAGCCTCTTAAAGGAGTCATCTCCATTTTTTTGTTTGTTTGTTTGTTTGGGGGTTTTCTTTTCTTTCTTTCTTCAGCTTCCTTAGGTCCTATGTGGAAATATGGGCCCCATTTTGGAACAGCAAATGTAACACATCTTTACCTCATTAAACAAATACTCCACATCAGAGCCTGAGCTTTTTTTGTTTGTTTGTTTTTGAGGCAGAGTTTCTCTGTAGCTTTTGAAGCCTGTCCTGGAACTAGTTCTTGTAAACCATGCTGGCCTCGAACTCACAGAGATCCACCTGCCTCTGCCTCCCGAGTGCTAGGATTAAAGGCATGTGCCACCACCGCCTAACTCAGAGCCTGAGCTATTAACCACACTGATAACCTACAATTTGGGGTAAATGGGTATAGGGAATATGCTTTCTTTTTTTTTAAATCTGTGATATGAGAGTGGCCCTGATTAGCATTTTGCTTTTGCTTGATTGCTTATTTGTCTTCTCCTGCTTTTACATGGCATTAGCTTGCCCCCACCCTGTAGCCAGGTGCCATCTGAGTCTAAGACTCTGAAGGCCAGCCAGAGACCCTTCCAGGTGAGTCAGAACAAAGGACCACAACCTTTATGTCTGTAATTGCTCCTGTAATCCTCCTGACAGAAGTCAGGGGTCCAGGGGAAGAAGTGAACACCATGATTGCCCTTTTCTAATACCTGATCTTGTGTATGTATCTAAGTTTCTGTGCCTTTTTGGAAAGGCTGCAGTACTCATGTTCTCTGCAGCTCACAGGTGAAAGGTAAGGCTGGTAGGAAGCCCCGCAGATGGCTGGGGTGTCTGAGGCTGCTGGTGAGAGCTAAACAAACGGCATGTCTTTTCAGAGCTTTTCCTCTTTCTGTCAGCAAATGGAAGGATCCCAAACTCCCCGCTCGCTTACACTCACATTCTGAGGTGGTGTGAGAAGCTTTAGGCTGTTCATCTGGAAGGCATCGTTTAGGTGGAAGCCTGCTCTTATAAAAGAACATTTCCCATCTCAAATTCTGCTTCTCACTGCACATACTGTGGGCATGTTGCGTAGGAGCATTCATTCCCATCTCAAGCTCCTGCCTTGCTGGAGCCAACCTTCTTGGTCTGTCCCAGAGCTCTGTGTCCAGGATGTCCACATCCATCTTTGTGATGTGTCCATGGCTGAAACAGAACAATGGTGGACAGCCTGCCGCAGACCCAGGTGTGCTGTCTGTGAGCTCTGCAGGAGTGGAGGTCAGGGATTATTCCTTCCTAAGAATGGGTTTCTGAGCCAGGTGTGCTGGGTACCTGGCACTCCAGACATAGGAGAGGCAGACAGATCTCTGTGTATTCAAGGGCAGCTAGGGTTTCTCTGCAAAACTTACAGGGTCTTAGCACACGGGCACACACAGGCAGCAGAGCAGTCTGCTGCTGCTGACATATAGGCCCTGGATTACAAATTCTGAGGCCCCTGCTGTCAAGCTGCACAACTGTGGGCAACTTGGTTTTTCTCTCAGTCTCTTTATATGGGTGTGGAGATGCAAGGAGGTTAGACTTTACAGAGCTTGTGTCTGTGTTCAGTAGATCCAAAGCATTAGGAACTTCACCCTGTGCAAGGAAACCCTCAGTCAATTTCAGATGTCTCTAACATCACCCTGCTTTTCCAACAGGATGGGGAGGAGTGGAAACTCCTGCCACCGTGGTATTGCCCAGTACTGACACTCAGTCCTCCGGGTCTATTCCTTTTCCCTTAACCTCCCTATTGAACTCTTCTCTCCAATAGCCTGACTGTTGTTGACTCTGATGGGGCTACGAACTCCACCACTGCGAGCCTGACAGTGAACAAAGCTGTGGATTACCCTCCTGTGGCCAATGCAGGTCCCAACCAAGTGATCACCCTGCCTCAGAACTCCATCACCCTCTTTGGAAACCAGAGTACTGACGACCATGGCATCACTAACTACGAGTGGTCCCTCAGCCCAAGCAGCAAAGGGAAGGTGGTGGAGATGCAGGTAGGAGAGCATGCTCATGTCTTCTCTCACTCGGGCGGCAGGAAGTTTCTGAGTTGGGGTCTCCCACTCAAGGTTTATTTATTTATGTTCCATTTTAGTTAACAAAGT
>NC_022016.1:57752645-57761146 GCF_000317375.1 Microtus ochrogaster | reverse complement strand
AGATCCGCCTGCCTCTGCCTCCCAAGTGCTGGGATTAAAGGCGTGCGCCACCACCGCCCGGCTTAGATTTTTTTTTAATCTCCAAACTAATTCAGAAAGTTTTAGGTTCTCTGACTAGCACATTATCTGAAACCTTCATATTAGGAGGCTAGGTAAGAAATGTGTCTGTTACGGGTGACCCAACCTAGAGTCAAATTACACAGTTGCAACCAGGGTGCAAATCTTCATAAACTCATTGGAGTAGACCATTTGGCTAAAGGATCTCTTCCCTAGAAGTATTGCAGAATAGACAGGGCATTTAAATAAGTGGAGTAACCCAGGTGGGGCTGTGCTGGAGGACCCTTGGCCTCTGCAGTCTGACGGCTGCTGTCACATGGAGATAGGGCCCTAGTCCAGACATAACTGAGATTCTCGGGTGGAATTTTCCAACTATTCAGACTACAGGCCAAACAAAATACCTACAAGCTGGACTCAGCCCTAGGTTGCCAGGTTTTGCATTATTCTATAGGAAGCACCTGTGTTGGAGGTTTGCCTCTCCTTTACAATGTTCCTTTTGGTGTGCAGGCAGGATTCTGTATCTCTGGGTTTCTAGACACTACTCAAGGCATGCTTGACCCATTGTAGTTGATGTGTTCTGACAGGTCTCTCTGAGGTCACAGAATCTATAGAAATTCTCGCGGTCATTCACTATGCTGAGCTGGGAGGTGATAACCAAGTTAGGGTTAAAGACATGACTGAACCATTTCTGTCAAGTGAGCATTGTGTGCAGTGCTGTGATCCTGGGAGTCATTGCTCATTCCTGAATTTCCGCATGTAGGGAGTTAGAACGCCAACCCTGCAGCTGTCTGCAATGCAAGAAGGAGATTATACCTACCAGCTCACAGTGACAGACACAATAGGCCAGCAGGCGACCGCTCAAGTGACTGTGATTGTGCAGCCTGGTAAGTTGCTTCCTCAGGAGTCTGGGAGAGAAGGGGTTGAGTTCTGAGCTGAAGGAGCAGAGAGGTAGAAGGCATCACCCACAGAGAACCACATCTGTTGCTCCCTTGCCCTCTTTCGTAGCTAGAGGAGGCTTCTCAGCTTCAGTGTGTACCCCTCCCTTGCTAGTTACAGTGTGCTGACGTGGCCTGGGAGGGGGAGCCACACCTGTCAAGTGTCACGTGATTTTAAAGGAGTGGTGTGAAGCCCACTTCATCTAGAAAGCTGTCTCCTGCTTCCTACCCTGTTGCATTAGATTGCAGAGCTAAAACGTCACTGTTTTTGGAATTGCTTGACATGAATCAGTCTTATTCTTCTGTGAGTCCCCTGATGGCATCCATCCCTCTCCCACATACCTTGTAAAGCTCTGGGCTAAGAGGCAGAGTTCCCATGGCTACCAGAACAGCTGCCCCCAAGGGTCCTTTCCTTTACCACCTGGAGAGTTGCTTTAGACGGCTGCATTTCTTTGTCCTAGAGAACAACAAGCCTCCTCAGGCAGATGCAGGCCCAGACAAAGAGCTGACCTTGCCAGTGGACAGCACAACCCTGGATGGCAGCAAGAGCACGGATGACCAGAGAATTGTCTCCTATCTTTGGGAGAAGACCCAGTGAGTGTTCTGTGCAGAGGTTCCTGGCCTTGGAAGAGCATGGTTCTACTTGTTTTTCAGGCTTGACTCACTCCTACTGGCTTGTTCAGGAGAGAAGAAAGTAATGTTTATAATTCTAAATTTCAGCTCTATAGAAAGATTTTCTGATTTTTTTTAAAGAAGAATGTGCGTCATCAGTCGCCCCAGGTAGTGTGGTCCTGGGGTTCCTGCAGGTCCACTCCATCTGCTAATGTGTAGTTGAATTACATTTGAGAGGCAGGCTGGAGAGGTAATGGAGCAGAAAAATACCGTTGTTCAAAACTAACTGGTAAGGTTAGCTGAGGATGAGCAAGCAGCTACTAAGAGGAATTGAAAATTTATCTATAAAACAAAAGCATGCCTATGTTATTGTTCTTGAGAGACATTGTTTCTCAGTTAAGTTAGCCAAAGATCAAAGACTGTAGCCAAGATAATACTTTTTAAATTGAAATTACCTATGCGATCCATTTTTGTTTGCACAGTTTCTTTCAGCACTTATGAACCATAACAAATGGAACTTAAATTGTATACATTCTAGGGAAGTTGAAAAATTCTTTATTTCCAAAAACAGCAGCTACAGGACAGGTGGGGTTTAGTCTTAACATATATGCTCACACACACACACACACACACCCATATACATACAGACACTTTGTTATAGCATTGGAGATGGGTAGAGAAGGCTTTAGTTTCTACTTAGGCAGTCTATGTCAGGCACCAGACATCTTCTCTTCTGCTGCTTTGAAGATCTGGATCTCCCTTAGCTCACTGTGTTGTTGCTGTAACTGTTTATTGAAGGCAGAATGTCAGTGGTACCTGCAGTCAGAGATTGTGCTTCCTGGATGAGACAGACTCAGGAGAGGCCACTCTGGTCAGAGTTAATAAGTTTCAAAAGCAGAGCTGGGAGCTGGCAGCTTTCTCTGGTTGTCCTTAGTTGGAGGGATGCGTGGGTGTGCAGGGCTCTGGCTGTGTGAAGCCCTTGCCTGTATGCTGGCCGGAAGCCTGCTGAAGGCTGCTGTGCCATGAGACACAGTGGGAAGGAGGCAGGCAGGATGTGGTGTCGCAGCGTTTTGTGGCACTGATCTGGAAGAGACTCAGTTATAGAGCAGGGAGAAGACAGTTTTGTACTAAGAGCCCCTCTGCAGCCCTGGCCTGCATCCTTCCCCCAACTTCTCCTCAGGAGGACTCCGGAGTGTGGATAAGAAGTGTGTTTTGCATCTTTGCAGGCAAGGGCAAACCAGCTAATGGGCCAGAAAAGCTTCTTAGAAACCTGATCCCTAGCCGGGCGATGGTGGCGCACGCCTTTAATCCCAGCACTCGGGAGGCAGAGGCAGGCGGATCTCTGTGAGTTCGAGGCCAGCCTGGTCTACAAGAGCTAGTTCCAGGACAGGCTCCAAAGCCACAGAGAAAAACCAAAAAAAAAGAAACCTGATCCCTGGGTCATCCTGTTGAGCAGAGCTGCTCAGAGGACTATTTCTTATATAAACTAGAATAATGAAGAGTTTGAATGTTCTAGAAGCTCATATAAAAGATAAGCCTGTATTTGTTTAAGAGCTGACGAGTGACATTTTCTGACCAGAAGATGACTGTGTTTTGGGGCCAAGTGATACTTTCTCCAAACAGAATATTTTTAAACATTTTCTGTCGAGGTTTGGGAAACAGTTGTTCCTGTCTTAGTTGAGGCAATAATTGCAGTTCCTGCTGCCAGGAGAGCAGCAGACAGGTACACTCCGCCTTCTGATTGCTGTCTCGTCTAGGGGCCCTGACGGGGTGCAGCTGGAGAACTCCAACAGCAGCATCGCCACCGTGACTGGGCTGCAAGTGGGGGCCTATGTGTTCACCTTGACTGTCAAAGATGAGAGGAACCTGCAGAGCCAGAGCTCCGTGAATGTCATTGTCAAAGAAGGTGCGTCTTGCTGTGTCTGTGCAGCAGCCTCTGGGGTCTGACAGCCCAGGGGAAGCCACCTCGTCCTGTTTGGGGGCAGAATTGATTAAAGGGGAGATAGGGAAGCCAACTGGGGAGGGCAGCTGTAATGTTGTAAACAATCTTTGAGAGTAACTGTAAGTAACTGATTTTAAACCCCTTCCTCTCTGCACTGTCTACCCCATCCCCTGCTTCCTTTCCTGATTTTTCTTCTCAAATGAATAGTGGAGGTATTAAGCAATTTGTTTTCTTTGCATTTTTAGTTTGCCCCATGCTAGGATCTGGGGTTTCTGTGACTCCCCGGTAGCAACAGTGACCTCTGCTGCCAGGGGCTGGAATGACTGTTGCACTGGAGTTGTCCGGGGTTATCTGTCTGGCTTGTCCCTCAGCCTTGTGTGTTGGCCTCACTGGGGTGGACTGGGAGAGGCCATGAGCTCGTAGTAGAAAAACCACCCTATCAGTGGATGACATCCGAGCAGTGTGCTGACCAAACTGTGTAACCGCCGGCCAGCCAAGCTTCTGTGCCATAATAGATCACACTCTTCCTTTTCCTGCGAGGTGAATGGGGTGGGAGGGAACAGACGCTGGGGGGCACCCTGAGAGCAGCATTTGAAAGGAGAGGTCCTGGTGTTAACTAGCAAAGCCAGAGTCTTGGGCTCTAAGCGCCCCTGGCCTTCATCTCCAGTCTCTAAATTTGAAGTAGAGAGCTGAAAGCACGCCGTCCCCTCCGTGCGCAACAAACGGGAGAGCCCGGGAGCCTCCGCTCTAGTGGCTTTTGTGCTACACCTTGGACGTGCACTGAACAGCTCTCCTTTAAAGCTCTTCAGCATCACAAGCAGCATCTGGCTTTTCCAGAATGTCACATTGTTTCAATGATGTCTCCTTGGTTAGAAATAAACAAGCCGCCAGTAGCCAAGATCACTGGGAACGTGGTGGTTACCCTGCCCACAAGCACAGCAGAGCTGGATGGCTCCAGGTCCTCGGATGACAAGGGGATAGTCAGCTACCTGTGGACTCGAGACGAGGGGAGCCCAGCCGCAGGGGTGAGTGAGCCGGAGTGGGAGTGCTGTGTAAAGTCAGGGTAGGGATAGGTGGAAAGGGGGATCCTACCCTCCAGTATCTGTTTTAACCACAACACCCCTGTATCAAACCTAGATTGTGCTCTGGAATCGGGGAGTCAGATGCCTTCCTGTGAGTCACCCTAGAAATTGGTGCACACAGCATCTTCTAGCCCCTGACCCTAGGGGCCGTAAAGGGCGATGCTGTGACTGGCCCACCGCAGAGCTGTGTGGCTCAAGCATCAGCTTATTCCAAGAAAGGAGTGGCATTCTGTCCCACAACATCCATGCTGTTCACCCCCACAGGAGGTGCTGAATCAGTCTGACCATCACCCTGTCCTCTTCCTCTCTAACTTGGTGGAGGGAACCTATACGTTTCATCTGAAAGTGACCGATGCCAAGGGTGAGAGTGACACAGACCGGACCACCGTGGAAGTGAAACCTGGTGAGCTCACTTCCTATACCTTCCCACCTAGCCAGTAACAGACCTCCCTGAGTCCCTGCAAACACCTAGCCTCAGAGAGGGCGGTTGTGCCCTGTCAGACCTTGTGTCCCAACTCAGTCCCTTCTCCTCTGCACATGTCTGCGAGCAGGCTTGGGTACTATGGGATCTGAGCACAGGAACGGCTTGAGTCATGATGTCTCATCGGCACCCAATGCACAAAACAACTTGTTTTTGTAAATTGAGCCTCAGGCTTTATCTGACAATCCAGGGAAGTAAAGTGATGTCCTGCACACTCCTCAGGTTTTCAGAAATTAATGCCCTTAAATAGAAACTTGCTTTTGTGATGCTGGTGGCTGCATTGGTGATAGGGAGGATGGCGGTGGGCAGGGCTGATGGCCCCTAGTAGAGATGTTAGCTCTTTACTCTTGGCCAGCTTCAGGCATGGCACTGCCTTGGGAAGGGTTTTAGTCCTTGTCATGCCTCTAGGAAAAACAGTGGCGGAAACAAACAGGGTCTCGTGTGTGTTGAAAATCAGGCTACAGCCCTGGCTCTTCCAGCCAAGTCTGCAGGCAAGGTTTTCTGGGCAATCCATGGTTGCTTCAGCTGTGCCCAGCAAGTATAACCACATCTCAGTTCTAGAGGTCAACAGTGTGGCACTGAGGTCATTTCTTGGCTTCCTGGACTTTCCCTGTGTTGGCTGCATCCACACCACTGTTAGGACGGTCGGAGGTGTATTCTCCCTCCGGTATTTATGAACAAAGTACAGCATATCCTTGAAAGTGTGGTGAGGTCTGGGGAGACCGCTGACATGGTTAACTGGAGAGCTCAGCAGTGCCCGTCAAACAGGTCTCACTTCCTCTGCCCCTCCCCATGAAGCCTGGTGCCTTATGGTTTGTGCCTCACCCTGGGATTTGGGTGGCAGGGGTGGTGGGAAGCTTTCCAAGCCTGTTCCTGATAGCTTTACCAAGAGTTCGCTCCTCTTCTTTCCCACTTGAATGTCTAACTGCTGTCACCACTTCCCCTCCTGTGGCAAAGCAAAACACAGTGACAGGCCTGGTTTAACCATTCACTTCTGAAGCCATGACTGATCCTTGTGCCTTCCAGATCCCAGGAAAAACAACCTGGTGGAGATCATCTTGGATGTTAATGTGAGCCAGCTGACGGAGAGGCTGAAAGGGATGTTCATTCGCCAGATTGGGGTTCTCCTGGGGGTGCTGGATTCCGACATCATTGTGCAAAAGATTCAGCCGTACACGGAGCAGAGGTAGCTGGACAGTGAATGTGGAGAGAAAAGGAAATCCTGGGGGTCACAAGGCTTCCCAGCTGAACAGCAGAGGGACTAGGTGGAGAAGGGTGGGTACTTTGCCAGTCAGGCCTCAGGCCCTGTGGCAAAAAGTCAAACTGGCTCTGGGAACAAGGTCAGAAGAGACCCATTATGTTCACAAAGCTACAGCCTGAACGGGAGATGACTGTGTTGTCCTCACCGCACAGCTGGGAACACTGTTTGGCCTTTGCTATGGCCGATCAGCTCTTTAGTAGACCATTAGGTGTTTTAGGCAGGCAAAAAAACACAGCTTCACAGAGTTAAATAAGTGCAACAGGAAAGAATGCAGCACATCTTTGCATCACTAAACAAATGTTCCTCAGCATAAATGAATGGAACACATCTTCAACTAATATTCCACAACAGTTTTGTTTGTTTGCTTTTAATTTTGAGACAGGGTCTCACTGAGTAGACCTTGCTAACCTGTGACCTGCTATGTAGACTAGAACTCACAGGGGTCCACCTGCCTCCTCCTTGAGTGGTAGGTTTAAAGGTACGTGTCACCACCCTGGCTGTTACTTACTACCACAAGTTTATTTTGAGACATGCTGAATTGAGGCGGAGACCTGGGCTCTATAATTTCAGCGAGTTTCTGCTGATACAGATTAGTCACTATTTGTCCTGTGCAAATGGAGATAAAGATGTGAGGGTTATTGGTAGAGACAAAATAAAAGCTGTACACATGGATTACAGGAGGAATGGTTTATGGTAAAGACTGTATCAGGTCTGGAATTTGCAGGGCCCTACTGTTAGCTTCACTTTGTAGTAAGTAGCTTTTAGTCAGTCAGAAGTAGGACAGTTCAGCCCAGATTCTATGTCATGTCACGTGTGGACAATGCTGCAGTACTTTAGGGTAGCTTGTCCTGGAATCAGCTGGGCCAGGGCGTTTGGGATACTTAGGGCCCCTCAGCCACCCTGTTATGCTAAAGGGTCAATATCTTGGGCAAACCTGTAAGTCCACGTGGCCCACTGATTAGGAAGGTTTGCTTTGTGATGCTAAGGAAGAGGCCATCAGAGAGACCCAAGTTCAGATGACAGGCAGAATGCAAACAGATTCTGGGCTTGGAGTGGCGTCACTTCAGCCCAGCAACCCTGCTGCGGAGTCTGTCTTTTTGCTTCACAGTAATAGTTGTTTGGCGTATGGGCAATCTTTCCAGCGGTTTACATTCATGAAGTGCTGTGGCGTGCTTTATTAGTAACCCAAGCACCAACCCAGCTACATGGCTAGCGAAGACTGGAAGTAGGGATAGGGCCACATCCAACCCTGCTTTTCTCGCTCTCCTGCTAGCTGTGTGGACCACAGTTGCTGGTAGTCAGGGTATTCGTAAAAGGGTAAACTTTAGGGTCCTGTGTAACAGGGTGGGGCTCTGGCTCTGCGGGAACTGTGTGACCCTGGGTGAGTTAGCTCCTCTGGGCCCCCATTTTGTCCTCTTGTAAAATGAAGGTGGGGAAGAAAGCATCTTTCTCGCTGGGCTGCTGCGGCAGTGCGTGTCACCACAGGATACAGGGTGCTTAGTGGGTGAGGTTATGGCAGCCACTCTGGACCACTCCAGCACACTCACTGTTGTCTGTCTCTACAGCACCAAGATGTTATTTTTTGTTCAGAATGAGCCTCCCCACCAGCTCTTCAAAGGCCATGAGGTGGCAGCCATGCTCAAGAGTGAACTGCGGAAGCAGAAGGCTGACTTCCTGATATTCAGAGCCCTGGAAATCAACACTGTCAGTGAGTCATGGGAAGCTGGGAGCAAAGCCCTAAGGCAAACAACCTTTCACCCGGAGGGAGATTCTTACCCCAGGGCCTACAGGCCCCTGACAGTGCTCAGGGAACTATGAGCCTGAGGAAGAAAATACTTGTATCTTTATTTTATCCAGCCTTGCCTCCAGATTCATCATCACCCTCAGTTTTGAAGGCAGGCAGCACTAACAGAGCTGGTGACTCTGGGGCCAAAGAACTGACATGGTTGGCGGCACACTGTGGCAATAGCATTCGCACAGCGCTGCCTCAGATTAGCTGTTGTCAGACCCACTGCAGAGCCTCTTCCTTAGTGCTTTAATAGATACTTGTCTACTTTTAAAACTTTGGGTTCTTGGGAGCTGGAAAGAAGGCTCAGTGGTTAAGAGCATTGCCTGCTCTTCCAAAGGTCCT
>NC_022016.1:57749129-57752054 GCF_000317375.1 Microtus ochrogaster | reverse complement strand
GTGCGCCACCATCGCCCGGCTCTGGCTTACATTCTTCGTCACCTTGTGGCCCTTGTTGAGGCCCACGGCCATGGGGTAGCGCAGGGCCATGGCTGCTCCTCTCTGATGGCGGCTGCGACAGCATAATAAATAAATTTAAAAAAAAAAACAAAAACCTTTGGGTTCTTAAAGTCTAAAGTATTCTATGTATTGTTTCTGGAATTACATTGCTCTGAAGAGGAGGCATGCCGGATGGACAGTCACTAGTGCAGACAGCAAAAGGAGACTCGGGAGCTGTTTGACCAGGGTCTGGCACCTGCCTATCAACATGAAGCTAACATGAAACAAGGGACTTCAATTTCCATCAGCTCTGAAGCTTTTGTTTGCCTTGCTCTTTCTCACACTTACCTCTTTCCTGCCACCTTCAGCATGTCAGCTGAACTGTTCTGACCACGGCCACTGTGACTCATTTACCAAGCGCTGTATCTGTGACCCATTTTGGATGGAGAATTTCATCAAGGTGCAGCTGAGGGACGGAGACAGCAACTGTGGTGAGTGAGTGCGTGGCTTCATGCCAGCCAGCTTGGCTGCAGAATGGCGCTGTGCTGCGGGAGTAGGTGTTGGTGTTCAAGGTGGATGAGCAGGCAGAACTCTGTATTTTCTGTTTGCAGAGGACTCTTTGGTCCCTTCCTCCACACTTTCTGAATGCCAGCAGAGGGTTCTGCAGCAGTCAGAGCAGCTGCATGCTGTGACCTGAATCCCATGTGCTTCCGGGCGGCCCCTTGTCTTTGTGGAGTGCCTACATGCTGTGACCTCATGGGAACCCACATTCCCACTGCACAATGGGCAGTGCCCAGAACATTGCTGGAGTGGCCTGGGACACATGGGCATTTTAGACGCTTACAAGCTTCCACTCACCCTCCCCAGGGAGCCAAGCACATTCTTACCCTTGTGATTTCTTTGCAGAATGGAGCGTGCTGTATGTTATTATTGCAACCTTTGTCATTGTTGTTGCCTTGGGAATCCTGTCTTGGACTACTATCTGTTGCTGCAAGAGGTAAGGTGAAGGGTGCTGACAAGTATGTGTTGGAGTCTGTGTGGCTCCAGTCATAGAACCTTTCCATGAGGAGGTACCTGGCACCCTTCTTTACAGGCAACCAGTCTCTGGGATGGGATTTGACCACCTAAGGCCTGTGGCAGAAAAAATCCTCATTTCCCATTCCTGAAGGCAGAAGCACTGCCCTCATTTAAGGGGTGTCACTGCAGATATTTGCGAGGGGGGGACCCTGGTGGAGGTGTGGCTGGGTGCATGTACTCTGCAGTGCTATGAGCCATCCTCACACCTGCACATAGACTTAGACTTGAGTTCATGATTGCATGTTCTAGTTTGTTTTTACTTGAGACAGCCTTGCTAGCTGTATTAATTATTTTATGGTTACATTGATTGTATTATTTTTCACTGTTAAGCATGATTTCAAGCTACAGGCATAACTCAGTGGTAGAACACTTGTCTGGCATATGCAAGACTTTTGTTGTGGTGCTAACACCTGAACCAAAAGTTTTGAGTTTTGTGTGTCATGGTAACGTTCAGAAGGCATTATCTTTTTTTTTTTTTGGTTTGTTTGTTTTTTGTTTTTCGAGACAGGGTTTCTCTGTGGTTTTGGAGCCTGTCCTGGAACTAGCTCTTGTAGACCAGGCTGGTCTCGAACTCACAGAGATCCGCCTGCCTCTGCCTCCTGAGTGCTGGGATTAAAGGCGTGCGCCACCACCGCCTGGCTCCGGCATTATCTTTTTTTATATTCCCCAACAGCCTTCTCCCAATCCACAGATAAGGAAACCCAGGCTTAAATACTCAACTGATAGCAATTAGAGAGAGTTGGGACTAAATCTTATATTGCCTTATTTAAAACTTAGAAAAGTATGGTTTTTGAAAAGCTCCACCAGCCAGATAACCCATCAGCAGGGTGCACTGCTTCTCTTGCTGTCTGCTGTGCTTTCTAGCCAGCCCATCCCACAATGGCCACAACTCCCTTGTCTCAGGTTGCCACCTGCTTTGGCTGAGAAGTAAGGAGAGGTGCTGTCCACCGGGCAGCCTTGGCACTTGGAGCCTCACAGACCTCCTTCCTGAGCAGAGATGGGGGTTGTGTTTTTTAGGCAAAAAGGAAAACCCAGGAGGAAAAGCAGATACAAGATCCTGGATGCCACTGATCAGGAGAGCCTGGAGCTGAAGCCAAGCGCCCGAGCAGGTAGGACTCTGGGAGCTGGTGCTGAGGGCTGAACTGAGTGTTCAGTCCCCATGTTCCTTTCACCTCGTGCTCCTTTGCCTGCTCATCCCAGGTTTGCTTCTCAGTGACCCTGTGGTCACTGTCAGGGGCCTCAGTCTCTTGAACCTAAGCAGTCTGTCCCTTCCAGGCAGAGACCAGATCGTAACCTGCTTTTCTCTGACTTCTCCTACCCCACCCTCTTCAGTCTTGGGGCAGCTGCTTTCCTGATGTCTGTGGGTGTTGGGGGCCAGGTGTCTCCCACTATGACTCCTGCTAAATAAGCCCTTCCTGAGGTTCCCTCATGAGGGCCCCAGGACAGGTCATCTGTCTGTGGGAGTTGCTCTCCACGTAAGCTGTTTCTAAACTGCTTTTACAGAAAGCGTTTATTAGCCGGGTGGTGGTGGCACACGCCTTTAATCCCAGCACTCAGGAGGCAGAGGCAGGTGGATCTCTGTGAGTTTGAGGCCAGCCTGGTCTACAAGAGCTAGTTCCAGGACAGGTTCCAAAGCAACACAGAGAAACCCTGACTCAAAAAACAAAACAAAACAAAAAGAAAGAAAAAGAAGGAAAGGAAAATAAAATGTGTCTGTGTTTTCTTCCCTTCTCACTTGATTCAGTGTGGAGCTGAAAACATCAGAAGAGCGGAGTCTCTTAATGGAAATCCATTGTTCTCTAAGGTACC
>NC_022016.1:57742588-57747024 GCF_000317375.1 Microtus ochrogaster | reverse complement strand
ATTCTTCTACAGATTGACATCCAGTTTTGCCAGCACAATTTGTTGAAGATGCTCTCTTTTTTCCATTGTATACTTTTAGCTCCTTTATCGAAAATCAAGGAGAGATAGTTTAAAACTAAAAAAGCAGCAGTGAAGCTGAGTGTGAAGGATGAGTAGCATCAGATCGGTCAGCAGCACTGCAGACAGGAATGTGAGGGTGAGGTCTCACTGCTTGGAAGGGCAGAGGGCATTTGGGGATGTGGACAAAAGCTGTTTACACTGGCAAAGTGAGCCAGAGTGAGTGACCCAAGGCTGGATACAGATGAACAGGTCTTTGCTGAGGTTCCCCCTAAGAGTAGTGGGGTGTCTTACGTGGGGTTAGGGCTGAGCATCTGTCTGGGTGGTACCACAATGTGATGTTTCAAACATGCTCAGTGACTCTAGTGACGACATGTAGCAGGCTAACGGGAGAACTGCAGATAGGGAGCCTGGTCTGAGGAGGTGGTGACAGTGCAGAGGAGCAGACAGGGTCAAAGCTGATTCCTATTTAGATGTTACCAGGACTGTCAGAGAAGAATTAAACTGAACCCAGAAGAATGGTCGGTCGGTCAGGACTGAAAGATGGGATTCTTTGCCAGATAGGACCAGCACCTCAAAAGTGGGTCACAGCCCTGAAAAGACCCAGGCATCCAAGATTGGCTGCACAGGGGAAGCATTGTCATAAAAGTCCTGACTCTGGGGATCCTATCATAGCAGAGTGGAGGACCGTAGAGGTTAGGGGTAGGGAACCATATGCCCTGTAGGGAACCGTATGCCCTGTGGATTTTTAGGCCTTTTTCAAACAAGGCGGACAGAAGGCCAGGACTCATGACCAGAGTGCATGCAGGGCAGGGCCTGGTGGTGAAATTCCTAGAGTGGGCGTGTCATGAAGGGAGCTGCAAGGATTCCCCCTGAGGCAGAGCAGGGCTGAGGTGCTACACTGGGCAGGATAGAGCCCAGAGAGTCTGACAGCAGCAGGTTTAGATCTGCTTTTATTTGTTCCTTCTATTATTGTAGGCGGAACCAAATCAAATTAAATTTTATTTATTTATTATGTATACAATATTCTGTCTGTATGCCTGAAGGCCAGAAGTGGGCACCAGACCTCATTACAGATGGTTGTGAGCCACCATGTGGTTGCTGGGAATTGAACTCAGGACCTTTGGAAGAGCAGGCAATGCTCTTAACCACTGAGCCATCTCTCCATCCCAAATTAATTTTTTTTTTTGAGACAGGGTTTCTTTCCCTGTTTGTCCTGGAACTTGATCTATAGACCAGGCTGGCCTCAAACTCAGATCTGCCTGCCTCTGCATCTTGAGTGCTGGGATTCAAAGTATGCACCATCACCACCTGGCCAAAATTACTTTTTTACCACTCACAAAAGTGGCAATTCTGTTTGCCACAATATTGGAAATACAGCAGGTGGAGTTGTCACAAGGGAAATCAGCCCCTGGCCCCCTTTGTGCTACCGTCCAGTGCCCAGGTTAACAGTATCTTAGAGTCAGATTGCAAATGGTACCACGTTCCTTCCAGCAGGTTCACACCCAGTCATCTACTGACAGGTATATATTTACTGACCAGTTATACTGCTCATCCCTGTGTCTTTTAGAGGACACACACATGAAACTCTATTGAGTTAGACTCGGAAAACTATTGAGATCCAGCGATGTGTGTGTATAGTTTTCACTGATTGTTCCCCAACTTTGTCATTTTTAGTGGGTGAAGTACATGAGCAGGAGCTGTGGTAGACAGGTGCTGGGTGAGACGGGGCTGCACAACCAGGGAGGGATCTCCTTAAAGGCCCTTGTCCTTTGCTGTGGGGAAGAGAGGAGGGTGCGGGTATTAGGAAGGAAGTGAATGCTCTTTTAAGGTCTCCAGTGGAGGGGCTGTGGGAGAAGGAACAGCATTTAAGGGAAAAAGCAGCACCTTTTCCTGGACCTTCCATTGTCACTCTTTCCACCGCACTGGAGAGGCCCATGGTGCCAGTGCTTTTCTGTGGCTCTGCTGCACTGGTGCCCTGAGGCTCTGGATGTGACTGCAGGCATACCCCAGGATTATACCCCCTTAATAGTGGGCCTTAGCCCACACTGCATGGCCAAAACAGATGTGGATGAGGTCCACCGCAGGGTGTGATGTTTGAGTGGGATGGGAGTGGTCAGGTCTGAAACCAGCCTTGGGAGACCAGAGAGCACGCAGAGCTGTCAGGCTGCCCACCAGTCTTTTCAGGTGCCATTGATGTTTACATGGATGGACGGCGATGTTGTGGACTGCCTGACTGAAGTACAACTCACCTGATAGCCACCACTTTTAACAAGTGGAGAGCTAGCTCCTGTGGTTGGGCAGTGCCAGTATAGAACACTGCTGGAGTGATCTTGTTGGCTATTCCTACATTCTCTCTGGGAATGGGATCTACCCTAAAGCTGTTGACAAATAGTTCATCCCTGTGTCTCTACAGTAAGGGAAAACCTGTGAAGGTGACTTTAGAGTTTCAGTTTTATGGATTTTTAAAAGATTCTTTATGTGTAGTTGTGCTATCTGCACAAGTGTATGTCCACATGAACCATGGAGTCCAGAGGTGTTGGGATACCCTGGAGATGTAGTTACAGAAGCCATGTGTTGTGGGTGCTGGAAATAAGACTTAGGCCCTTTGGAGGAGTAGCAGCTACTGCTCTTAACTGCTGAGCAATCCAGCCCCAGATGCCTCTTACAGAACATGGTGTGTGCCAAGCGGTGGTGGTGCACGCCTTTAATCCCAGCACTCAGGAGTTACAAGAGGCAGGCAGATCTCTATGAATTCAAGGCCTGGTCTACAAGAGCTAGTTCCAGGACAGACTCAAAAGCTACAGAGAAACCCTGTCTCAAAAAACAAAATAACAAACAAACAGAACCTGGTGTGTTCTGATAACATGGCTGCTTGGGACTTTACCTGAAAGAGAATCCACCCATTTTAAAATCTTAATTTTTGGGTGTGTGTGTGTATGTGTGTTGAGAAGGGTCTCACTATGTAGCTCTGTCCAGGGATGTGATGAAGGAGAACAGACCACCACTTGGCCACACCAACCGAAGCTCAGGGGTATAGCAGAGTCCAGGTCTCATCTTCAGGCTTTGCTCTCTGTGTTCTTCTAGGCAGCCCAGCCCTCCTCCCACCTGTTCTTCCTGTAGGATGCCCGGTCTTCTTCCTTGTCTCCAGGCAGAGATGAGGATGAGCTATGGCTCAGGCCTCAGAAGGTGTTTCCTGACACTGGGCTTTTCTTGGCAGGCAGCAAACAGAAAGGCCCCATGCTGAGCAGCAGCTTGATGCACTCAGAGTCGGAGCTGGACAGCGATGATGCCATCTTCACTTGGCCAGACCGGGAGAAAGGCAAACTCCTGCATGGTCAGAATGGATCTGTGCCGAATGGGCAAACACCTTTGAAGACCAGGAGCCCACGGGAGGAGATCTTATAACTCCTTGGTCTGTCTCATCAAATTGAGCCCCAGTGCCAGAGGCCGGAGCACGTCTAGGCTGGTTCCTGACCTCCTGGGTCTGAGGGCAGCTGCTCTCCCAGCGTGTGCTGGTCACTCCATCCCAACAGCCCTCTTCAGAACTGCTGGTACTTGAATCCACAGACCCTTTATAGGAACCCCTGAATGAAGCTGTGAATGAAGGTTTCCTCTATGAACCTATGTGGTAGGCCCCCCCAATATCCTCATCTCAGGGCCTCACTTTGCACACATGTTCCTTGCCCCTTGCCCGAGAGCAGACACAGCCAGCCCCTGAGCCTCTTATCTGCTGTTAGAACAGTGCAGCTGAGCCCAGAGCCGAGTGCCACCAGCCTAGCCCTCGGCACAGTCTTTGTTAGCTTCTCTGGGACAGTGTGCCCTACCTTTCCTAGGCCAAGAGAAATCCTTGCCCACTAACTGCTGCCTGGCCTCTCATCTCAAGAGCTGGCTTGTGTACTGACTGTATCAGGGACATAGGGGGCTTGCTGGGGATGACCAGCTCCTGCTTCCAGGCTCAGGCCACCCCTCATTCTCCCAGAGGAGATAGATAGCCACAGAGCGACTGGAACTGGAAGTCTGTGGCATTCGCGTGCATGTGTGTGACTGCCCCACTGTGGTCCCTTCCTTGTCCCTCCATCCATGTCTTTTCTGTGTCCTTTGCACGCGTGAGTACTTGAGTGTATGGGTACCTGTTCCTTATAGGTCTCTTGGCTGCTCTCAAGGCAGCTCTAACTTGGAGACTTTCAGCTCCTTGGAAGACTATTAATCCCTCTGGCCCTGTCACCAGTTCCTCAGCCATGGTGTAAGGAGTTTCAGGGAAAGTGACTTTTTAAACAAAGGACTTACAATTTCTACTGCTGCACTATCTGTTGTGAGATAATTAAACATGCTATTTAATTGTGTGCCTGACTACTACTAGGTTGTGCTTTTCTTTT
>NC_022016.1:57737932-57742488 GCF_000317375.1 Microtus ochrogaster | reverse complement strand
AACTCACAGAGATCCGCCTGCCTCTGCCTCCCGAGTGCTGGGATTAAAGGCGTGTGCCACCATCGCCCGGCAAGGTTGTGCTTTTCATACTACATCCATGACCTGCAGGGCCTGAGACTGCTGCAGACCTGTGGTCACCATCCTGAATCCTGCACACTGGTGGTCCAGGGCTCCCGCCTGCCATGGTAGGTGAGCCATTCCTTGTGCCACAGGAATGCTGGCTGCCCTAGATGCTCTTTGATTTTGACCTTTTGTTGCATAAAAATGACTTCTGTCCACCTATGACCATGCTGAGGGGGACAATAAGAACTTTAGAGCAATATTGTTGCTTTTTGAGTTCCCAGTATTTCAAGAATACCAAAAGGAATATATCCATTGTCACATATCCCAGTCCTCCCACAGAGGCCGGGATGCAGTCTCAGTGTATCAAATGACAGTGACACTAGGCAGTACCATCTGAGAACAGCTGGCAGGACTAAGGCACAGGAGGCTGGCTGACAAGCTGACAGCTGAGTGTGAAGAGGAGAAGGTGCCAGCAAATAAAATAATCCCTTCTGTATAGAATCTAAAGTACTGGCTAGGAGGTAAGTGTGGTTACGTAAGATCATTCTACAGAATGATCATACCTTTTTAGAGTTTAACTCAGGTTGTTCCATGTTGTAAATATTTTGAGCAAACCCTTAAAATGTCAGGACAAGAATCTATAGAAACTTATAAACCAGCCAAGGGAAGATTATTTCAACCAACCAGTCAGAAAGCAGGAATAGAACCAGTTGTAGTGGTGCCATGCCTATAATTCCAGCATTTAGAGGGCCAAGGTACTTTTGAGACCAGGCTGGGACACACAGAGAGATCTTGCTTCAAAAGGAAATGAACTGGAAAAGATGGTTCAGTATTACGAAGATTTGCTGCTCTTCCAGAGGACTGGAGTTTGGATCCTAGCATGCACACTGGGTAGCTTTAACTATGGCTCCAACTTCAAAGGTATCTTCTGGTACACACACACACACCTTTAAAAACAAACAAACAAACAAAGCAGGACTGGGGTGGAAGAACAATTATTTAAAACTACAGGAGTGTAGGCAACAATTATCACCAGAACCAGGCATGGTGGGTCAGCACTGGTGAGGATAAAGAAGGATTGTGGTAAATTTCAGGCCTACCTTAAGACAGAGAGAGCCTCGCTTTATGCACCTGATCCTCTCTCCCCCCCATACCGCCATTAATAATGGTAAATTTCTATTTATAGGAGACACTTAAAACAAAGATTGAACATATAAACTATCTTCTATTAATAAAATTACTATCACTTCCTTTCTTCAAAGAGAAGTTACTACCAACAAACTAAAACTCAAAAGTATCAAGATTTCCCCCAGATATTGAGACTCTGTGAGACTGCTGGCTATGGTTAATTACATACCTTGAAGGTGAGTTCAAGCCATCCAGTTACTGTCAGCAGTAGGTTGGTGGTGTGCTGGTAATATCTACAACTCCTTCCTCCCAGAGCCGCTGCTGCCCAAAAGTCCATCTCCTAATAGTTCTGAGAAAGTAGTCAACAGCAAGAGATGCCTGAAGGCCATGACCTTCCCCTTAAGGTACTGACAAGGGCTTTGGTCTTTTTCCAAAGAAAACTACTAGACAGCTGTGGGAATAGCTGCTCACTCAAATGCCATAAATTCGACAGCAAGTGAACACACTATCCATTCCAGCAATTTAAGGCAGCAAGGGGCTGGAGAGAGGGCTTCAGAAGTCCATAGCACTGACTGTTCAAACTTTTGGAGAACCCAGGTTCCATTTCCAGCACCCACGTGATGACTCAAAACTGTCTTTAAATCTAGTTCTAGAAGCTCCAGCGCTGCTTTCTAATTTCCTTGGGTACTAGGCACACATGGTGCACAGACAAAAGACGTACACATACCTATATGTTAAACATATTTGCTGGGTATGGTGGCACACCCTTAAAAAATAAATCAGTATGAATAAAACTTAGCCAAGTGGAAACAACTCATAGAAATATGTCAAAATATATGAGTTATATACACACACACACACACACACACAAACCTGATAATAAATATTCTCAACAATAAGGAGACTCAAAAGGAAGAGGGTCAGAAGTTCCAGGTCATCCTTAGCTACTTACCAACCTGAAGGCCAGCCTAAGAGGTAGTAGGGGAAGGGAATTTCTCTTGGAGAAATGGTCAAAAAATACATTTAGATAGAGGGTGTAACCACTGAGAAAACTGTACTCAGAAATACCCAATACTATGAAGACAGCAAGCCCAGTAACATTTATTACCTTTCTGGAACCCAAAGTGCAATATAACTACAGACAAGACCAAAGGAGTTGAAGAGTGTAAGTCTTGACAAGAAGGCTAACATACATTTAACCAACAGGAGTGAACAAATATGTTAGTATTAAGAGGCACAGCAAGCTGGGAGCACTGAAGCATACATGTAATCCCAGGACTAAAACAACAGGAGCAGGGAGGTCATGAGTTCCAGGCCAGCTTAACTGTAGCAAGTCCTTTAAAACATAATGAAGGGCTAGAGAGATGCCTCAGCTTTAAAGGCTAGGCTCATAACCAGCCCCCCCCCAAAAAAAACAAAACCTTAATACATTCTATTTCTAAGCAACTATGCTAAAAAAAAACCCACAAAACTTAATCTGTACTGTATAAGCCTGCATGGGTATAAGAAGCATTAGAGACCGGAAGAGGTCATCGGATCCCTGGAACTGGAATTATAGGTGGTTGAGCCATTATGTAGACGCTAGATATTGAACCTGGGTCCTCTGCAAGAACAGGAGGTGCGCCTGACAGCCTGAGCCATCTTTCTCTGGCCCCTGTGTTATTTTAAATAGGAAGAAGAGGGTTAGGTAAGAAAATGCAAGCTAAATCTCTGGAACCAACAGAAATTATGGTGGAGATACCCAATGTCATGAAGTGTCCTCCATATGTGCTGCAGCATGCATTGTGCCCCCTGCACCAACCTTACGTGTTTTAGTCCTGCAACTCTAGCTAGTATGGTGAAGGAATGAAGAGAGCACAGATACATATAGTGAAGCTGTGATGGGCTGTGTGTGTATCTAACCACTACTGCTGAACCTGGAACCTCATTTATGCTTATTAGTAAGTACAGGCCAAGGACAGGGTTAGCTAGTCTCAGCAGGTGAAAAGTCTCAGGCTATAAACATCTGGAAGGGAGAAGCTGCAGTGTCTCTTTGCTCACACTGATAATCATCCATAAACATTAATACTCGGATTCCTGAAAAGTTTTGCCGTATCTCTGAGCTTGGCCCATATATTTAATGGCTTTGAGAGACCCTGACAGGCCTCACCATATCAAAATATACATTTCCTCTGGATTTCACTTACTTGTGGCTCCCTCTGCTGTCCACACCACTGCCCCACATACAATAACAAAAATTTAAACAAAAGAAAATTTTCTACTCAATAAAATGAAACAAAAAGTCACCCATAGCACAGGTAAGTGTGTGAAGATTTGAATGAGAACATTTCCATAGACATGTATTTAAATATTTTGGTCCCCATTTGGTGGAACTGTTTGGGCTGGAGTAGGAAGTGTGGCCTTGTAGGAGACGTGGGGGTGGGCTTTGAGGTTTCAAAAGTTCACACTATTCTTGGTTTCTTGGTTTGTCTCTGCTTTGTGCTTGTGGAGCAAATGTGAGGCATGGGCTACTAGCATCATGCTGCCCTATGCTCTCCACCAGTGACGGTTACTGACTTAGCACCTGCTGAAGCGGGTAAGCCCCAATAAATCCTCCATAAATTGCCTTGGCCATCGTGTCTTCCCACAGCCATAGAGAAGTAGTAAAGACAAAATAGAACATGGGCAATAACAGCAGCAGTTCTACTGGCAGCACTTAAAAGTAAACACAAGTATGCAGACACAAGGGTTCAGGCTCACACTTCCCTCCTCTCTGCCACTTGGCAGACAGTGTACTGAGACACTGCCTCTAAGGCAGATGGCAGACAGTGGAGACCGGGAAGAGTGCTGGGGAGGCCGACAGCTCACTGCAGCACAAGTGGGGCAGCGGGGACTGGGCTGGCTGAAGATGACTTTACTGTTGCTGTTTTTACCACAGCACGGGTCATACTGAATACTTCATTCTGAGATGCAGAAATAATCTACAGAGTAACACTTCGCAGGATCTACAATGTTGAACGTAAGGGCCACATGTATTTAAAACCAAGCAATTTGTGTATATTATAAATTTAAAAATCTGGGGCCAAGGAGATAGCTTAATTGGTAAAGGTACTTGTGGCCCAGTGCAATGACTTGAGTTCTATCTTGAACACACAGCAGAGGAGAGATCTGACTACACCAAGCTGTCCTCTGACTACTAGACATGCATCATGGCACACAGACACAGACATACAATATATACCTACCCACCTACTTACCTACCTACCTTTGGGGCCAGTGAGATGACTCTGTGGGTAAAGGCGCTTTTGCTGAGCACTTGAGCTCTCCACAGAACACACAAAACAGGAGGGAACTGGCTCAAGTTGTCTTCTTTTTTTTTTTTTTTT
>NC_022016.1:57730442-57737772 GCF_000317375.1 Microtus ochrogaster | reverse complement strand
CACACACACACACACACACACACACACACATATACTCAAACTATATATAAAGGGCTGACAAGACAGTTCAACAGATCTTAGGTGCTTGCCAGCAAGCCTGACAACAGCGTCCAATTCCTAGAACCCACATGATCTGGAAGGAGAGATGTCTTCCACCTTCACACCACACTGTGGCAAGTGTGCACACATGAGATGGGTAAGGTCTTAAAAAAGCCATTTTACATTTGAAAGTCTACCATGTGCCAGGTCCAACAACTAGAGTTGGTACTGTTTCACTTCACAGAGAAAGTTAAACAGAGGTTTCTTCGTTTACTTTACAGAAACAGCAAGCACAAAGATCCCCAAAGCCTGCAACTCTCCCAGTAAGTTACAATACCTCACAATTAAGAATATCTCAGGAATGGTGGGTGATGGAGTACCAGGATGGACAACGCTAGTATAGAGGTGGGGAGCACTGGCACCTCATTCACAATTGCCTGAGCTTTCAAATGGCCACTATAAAGGACCTTTGTATTCACATGGAAAAACTGAAACTCATTTGAGAAGCCTATTTTATACATTCCATTTGGGAGAAAGGAATTTTATAAACTTAGGAATGTCATAGGGCATACACAAATGGACTCTGTAGAATTTGGTGGAATACCAAGACATTTCTAGAGACCTAGAAAAAGCACACTTTATTCCCACATCCCCAATGTGATTCTCATTCACATATGAGAGTAAGCCAATGTCAGACACTTACCCTCAAGCCCCTTCTCTCTTTTAGTTTCCTGAGACAGGGTTTTTCTGTATAGCCATCATGGCTGTCCTGGAACTCGCTTTGTAGACCAGGCTGGCCTCTAGCTCAGGGATCCACCTTCCTCTGCCTCCCAAGAGCTGAAATTAAAGGTGTGCTCCACCAATGCCTGCTGACTCTTACCATCTCAAACACTTACAGCCTTGAAGAGGTCTGCCCGAAAGGAGGCATACATATCACTTGGTATTTCTGGCTGTTGGGACTTTTAATATAGTTAAAAATGTCCTAAAATGGAAACAAGTCTTGAGAGAAAGAAAGCAAGCCATGGGAAGACTGCAGGGGAACAATGCATTAACTGGGCTCAATAAAAACCAAGGAACTTTTCTGAAAATTGCTTTCCTTTTGTGTGTGTGTGTGTGTAATTTTACATCTCTTTGATCATACCAATAAGATCATTACATTATATGGAGCAAGTTATATCCATGTGTGTGTGCTAGACATAGAATATATGTATATATATATATATATATATATATATATATATATAATTGTTTGAAGTCACAAAGACAAAGAACTCACCCATCAAATACAAATATACTATTTTATTCTATGGGAATAGTGCTGTGGTTCCTGCAGAAGGAAAATCCAAAGACAAATAAAGACTAAGGAACAGCAGGATAGGACAAGTTCAGGTTCTATTTGTTGGTGTTTTTTTCTCACCCTCCTGGGGGGGGGGAGTGTGATTTCTACATAATTTTAACAAAAAGTAAGTAATCTGACGCAACAAACAGCTACATTTATGAGGAATGACTGATGATCAACCAGTTTGAAAGTAGTTTAGGGTCTGAAGCCCCTGCACTAACATGCAGCTGAAGCCCTGATACAGTTGTTTATCTGGGTACTGGTTGTTCTCTTAAAATACATTTTTTTCTCTCTGGTATTTCATAACAATTTATCTACTAAGCTAACAATATTTGTTTTGCATACAACTATAGATGGGAAATGTTAGTGTTTACACAAATCATAACTGATACACCGGGACTGGACACCTGGTGTTTCTGGATGGTTTATTGGTGACTTATCAGACAGGTGAACTGCTTTCCCTCCAATCAAACAAGGTCTGGAAGGAAGCAGTTTCCCATCAAAAATGACAAACACAGATGGAATTAGCCATACAGACTGGGGCAGATTTACTTCTTCCACACAGTTCTTAGTAACAAAAAGGAGATTCGTTACAGGCAGAGGACAGAACCACCAAGTACACAATGTCAAAAGGCCCATTTAAAATTCTGTTGAATTTAAATGACTTATTTGTTTAAAAAAAAGAAAACAAAACTTGCTACCCCCACCTAATATATGGGACCACACTGAAGTCTTTCACTTCAGATGAAGCTTACGACTTCTCAGTTCCGCTGTAAACTCAAATTAACTTCAATTAAAGAAGCTCAGTAATTAGCCAACATTATTAAAAGCTTGATTCAAAATTTTGTAGGGAAGAAACTGAGAATGGAGTCTGATACTGTCACACACACCTTTGCCCTGCCATCCTCACAGAACTAAGACAGCTAGACTCTGGAATAACGCTGCTGATGGATATGTACTTGTACTCTAACCCCAGCATCCCTAACTTTCAAGTCCTTAGGGCAACAAGGTCAACTTTCAAATGTTTACTACGACCTTCCCTACCTTAATTCAGATAGCTACGTAATACTGTGTCTTTGTGGGACCTCCCACGTTTGTCAGAACTGTGGAGACAGATTATTCCATTTGAAATGACAAGGGCCTCCAGAAGCTGGTGCAAAGGACAAGAGTCACTTGGAAACAAGAAAGTAAAACAATGGAAGAAAAGCTGCCATTGGGGGAAAATTGGGAAGAAAAGGAGCCTCCACTTCTGTGCAGCAGAGCTGAGGCTATGAGACAGCAGCAATAACAGTGTGCACCCAGAAGGAGGCTGTTAGTGGGCTTTCTATAAACAGTTCAAGACACCCAGAGTCTAACGGGCTCCACAGATTTTCTGTGTACATAATCAGCTTGTGGGACTATTATCCTTTTACCTTCAATCACCCACATCTGAGAAGGTAAGACCAAAATAAAAAGGGGCACACTAACAGCAGTGGAGGGCGTTTCCCCATGTGAGGGGCCTTCAGTCAAAGTACCAAAGGCTTCTATCCTTCACATAAGTGGGTTGGCAGTGTAAATCAATCAAGACCACTGTCTTTTTACAAAAACATGAGTATTTTTATTGGATCTTCAAGGCTGAGTCCCAGTGTCCTTATCTGATGTCAGTCTCAGCTCTGTACTGATTTCCCTCCTGACTCATGGACAACTTGCTCAAACAGCCTACTGCAGCCAGGGTCTCACTCCAAAGCTATCCCTTTCTAACTAAGGTTACTATAGTAGAATTTTATACAACAGTTTTCCTTAAAAATATTCCATAATTTCTTATTCCCAAACAAAATAAGATTACGCACCACTCAGAAACTGGTTAGTCATTCGAAGATGTCTACGAACTCTCTCCCTGCCAATCATTCACACTCCTCCCTTCGGGTTTCACTTGCAGCCACACTGTGGCTCAGGAGCTGCCTGTTCTTCACGCCTCACAAGCGAGTCAAGAGGACTTGGGCTATACATCTTCCGGACAGCTGAGTGCATTCACAGCTTGGTGCACACCAAAGAGCATGAAAACAGGAACTTTACTCCTTCTTAATCTGATAATTCAACATCAGAATCTTCAGATTTGGCTTTGGCAAGTTCTTCATGGACCTCCCTCACCATGAGAATGCGCGTCAACATGGTGTCCAGGGTTCCAGGGTCTATTGGGAATGTGGAGTACCACATGGGGCTATTGGGAACACAGGAGCGCTCGGGCTGAAGGTAGAACACATCATTCCTCTGCTTCACACTTTCAGAACTATCCACAGGAGGGAACGAACAAAACAAAAGAGAAGAAGGGAAGCTGAGATCAGAACACAGGAAACACACATCATTCTTTCTTATGTAATGGTTCTGAACTTCTCCATAGGAGTAGATAGGGACATAGGCATTCTCCTCCCAAGAGTAACCTATAATTGAATGCCAAGTGGTAGACTTTAATAGAGAGAAAGCACAGCTGGATGTGATGGCAGACACCTGTAGTCCCAGTACCTGAAGGTGGACGAATGAGGATTACAAGTTCAAAGTTTGAGGCCAGCTTGAGATACATGAGACCCTGCTTTAAAAAAAAAAAAGTGGTGGCACATGCCTTTAATCCCAGCACTTTGGAGGTAGAGGAAGGGGGATCTCTTGAGTTCGAGGCCGGCCTTGTCTACAGAGTGAGTTCCAGGACAGCCAGAACTGTTGCACAGAAAAACCCCGTCTTGAAAAAAACAAAACAAAAAACAAAAATGAAAGATAAACCAGGTCCTTCATTTCAAATGCTGGTAGGAGTAAAGCATGTCAATTCAAGAAAAATGAATCCTGAGGTCACCTAATGTCATTATTTCTTTGATCAAAAACAGGACTTTTAGTATGAGTCACATATTACACTGAGAGATTCACTGGTAACTTTCAAGCCTGGACTAAGACTGTATGGCTAAATGGGAGAGCATGCCTAGCATGTTGATAGGCCTGGAAAGACTCCAGCTCTTTAAAATACAAAACTGAGTATCTGTGTATCTGTAAAGCCTCCCCTTATAGTTTTAACAAAAACCAATCTCAGATCCTGTTTTTTTTTTTTTTTTTTTTTTTTTTTGGTTTTTCGAGACAGGGTTTCTCTGTGGCTTTGGAGCCTGTCCTGGAACTAGCTCTGTAGACCAGGCTGGTCTCGAACTCACAGAGATCCGCCTGCCTCTGCCTCCCGAGTGCTGGGATTAAAGGCGTGCGCCACCACCGCTCGGCTCAGATCCTGTTTTCTATACAAAAAATAAATCACTATAGATTAGAATCTACAACACTGCAAGGATCAAATGAGAAATAAATTTTGCTTTGGAAGACATTTTGGGAGAAAAACTTTGTGAGAAAAGGGCTGCTTTTTAGCTCCAAATCCAGGCAGATAAAACGATAGAGATAACAGAAATCAGAGGCAGACCCAGCACCACAGGCCAACTATGCTTCTGGTTTCCAAGGACTTGTGCTGGGTGGTGAGTACACTGTACTCGGAGCACAGAAAGAGCCCTTACCATTTTGACAGGTAAAATTCATAAAGTCGAACAGGACATCTCAGTGGGTTGTCAGTATTCTCTGCCATCTCCACACCCACTGGAGCCTCGTCATCTTCATTTCGTTTCCTCTTGCCAATTGTTAGTTTATCTTGAGAAAAAAAAAATCAAATGTTTATATAAGAGAAATGTGCCAAGAGACCTCATGAGCTTTGCTGCATGGCCAGAGATCCTGTCACTCCTGCCCTTTTTCATTTATTCAACAACACTCACTGAGCTCCTAATGTGCTAGGTGTCATTCAAAGTGTTTGGTTTAGCCAGGCGGTGGTGGCGCACGCCTTTAATCCCAGCACTCGGGAGGCAGAGGCAGGCGGATCTCTGTGAGTTTGAGACCAGCCTGGTCTACAGACCTAGTTCCAGGAGAGGCTCCAAAACCACACCTGTCTCGAAAAACAAAACAAAACAAAACAAAAAAAAGTGTTTGGTTTATACCCTTAAACACTATGCTTGTACTATAACACATATGTTCCCCATTCCCGTCAACAAAGAACAGTAATGTGGCAAAAGGGACAGTGTTGGTGGTATACCTTCCTTTGGAATTTGCTTTGTTAATAGACTGGATTAGGTACATGGTTCAGGAATTATTAGAAAGAGTTGCCCTCTTTCTATTGGACTTGTTTCTCCTCTGGGACACTAGCATAAAGTCAGTTCTTGTTCAAGTTCCTTCTCCTTGTGTGGTCTAAGAAAAAACATCTTAGGTAAAGAAAGTCTCAGCAGAGTTGGTCATGTGACAGGACTGGCCTCTATAGGGGCTGGGCTCTCAGACAATACAGGGTGCAGGCAGAGGAGGGAAGCTGCTACTTCTTATTTGTCCACTCAGTATAAACAGAGTTCTACTAGAGTGGCTCCTGTGTTTGTGTGAGTGTGCAACATTGTATACATATGAGGAGGACGGGAGACAAGTATAGAGAACTGATTCTCTTCTACCTTCCATGGGCAAGGGGATCAAATTAGGTAATAGGGGTTAAGCAACAACCACCTTTCCCTTGCTGAGACATCTTGCTGAACCTCTATTTTCTTTTTTTGAGGTAGGTTTCTCACTGGCTGGCAGCTCAGTCCTACGCTCCATTGGCTGGCCCAGGAGCGTCTGAGATGCACCTGTCTCTGACTCACAGTACTGGGGTGACAAACATGCACGGCCACTCTGATTTACAAGTGCTGGGGAGTCTTCACTCAGGTTCTCGTGCACACTATGCACTACAAATGCCGAGCCCCATCCCCAACCTAATTTTCTTTTTCTTTGTGGGATGGTTCTCAAGATAGGGTTCCTCTGGGAAGCCCTGGCTGTCCTGGAAACTCACTCAGTAGATCACGGTGGCCTTGAACTCAAGAGATCCACCTGGTCTGCCGCTGAATGCTGGGATTAAAGGTGTTCACCTCTACACCCAGCCTCCAAGCCATTTTTTGAAAATTGGTTTTTATATGTGTGGGTGTTTTGCTTGCGTGTATATCTGTGTACTATCTTCATGCAGGGAGCACAGAGGCCAGAAAAAGGCAACAGACCTCCTGGAAGCAGAGTTCCAAACATATGTAAGCTGCCATGTAGATGCTGGGAATAGAGGCCCTCTGGAAGAGAGTCCTTTTGCAGAATATTCCTTTACAGCTTGTGAAGATGTGTCACTGTGATTGGTCTAATATAGAGCTGCAGGGCTATTAGCTAGGCAGGACTTCTAGGGACAGAGAGGACGCAGAGAGTAAGAAGGGCAAAGGTGTCAACCAGACACAGAGGAAGCAGGATAGGCAGTTATAAAGATAACTAAGCCACCTAAAAGAACGCAGATTAGAAAGTAATGATTCAATTGTTAGAAGAATTAGTTAGGAACAAGCCTAAGCTAAGGCCAAGCTTTCATAACTAATAATACATCTCCATGTCATCTTTTTTTTAAGTTGCAGCCCAAAGGAAACGTCTGACTGCATATGACATCCAACACGGGTACTCAAATATCCAAACATCAAGAGCCTGAGAAAGCTAAGAAAAGTTCTGGACAAGGAGCCAGCTGTGGCTTTCTAGCCCTGCCGTCCCTCAGGCGGTCAAGTGTTTGGCATACTAAGCCACCACCATGTGGTAAGCTGAGTCTTGTGGCAGATAACATGGCAATTTAAGATTTGTCTCAAGCAGAAAAAAAAGAATTCTGCAGGTATTCAGTAAGGACAGATCCAGAAGGGAAAAAACACTAAATAGCTTATAGTGTGCTTTGAAAAATGTACATAGGTTTAAAAAAGAAAATGGGTATAGTCATAGAAAAATAGTTCATGAATAGTAAGATAGTCTTTAAGAGAGAATAAAATAATATGAAAAGGACAAGACACATAAAGATGTAGAGTATGGACCCTAACTGCTATCTGATTGCTGGTGAGTAAACAACAGCCACTGAGAACACGGATTTTTTTTTTTTTT
>NC_022016.1:57728765-57729357 GCF_000317375.1 Microtus ochrogaster | reverse complement strand
GGTCCAAGTGATCCAGCATCTCAGAGCGTCTCTGCTACAGTTTCCTCAGAGTTCTGCATTCAGAACAGCTCCCTCTGATAGCTCAGGTGGTCTAGCTTCAGACTATTCTAGTCAGGACTACAGAAAGCCTTGAGTTTTTCAATTGCACAGAGACAGGACAACATATGTTATGGCTAGTTTTCCCAGGACTTGACAGTTATCTCATTTTTCTCAAGTTTCCTAAAGATGTCACTGCCACAGAGAGCAGGAAGCATGTAAAAACCACGAAGGGAGGGAGGGACGAAGGGAGGGAAGAAGAACAGCAAGAAACAGTTAAAAAAGGTAAAAGTGAACAAAAATAGCAAAAAACAAACAAATAAAACCAAACAATGACAACAAAAACCCTGACACCAAAAATCCCAAGAGGTGGGATGAGTGGTTTTTGGTCGCTCATTGGGTTATGGATGTTTGTCATCATTTAGTTGGGGTTGGTTACATATTAATACTAGTTATGGTCAGAAAGCTATACAAAAATTCAAGGATCTCTTTCTAAAAGGAAAAAGGGGATATAGTCCAGAAATGATGAGATAAAGGGTAGATAACTGACTCTACT
>NC_022016.1:57726896-57728152 GCF_000317375.1 Microtus ochrogaster | reverse complement strand
GCTTCTGGCAGCAACAATTTACTTTAAAAAAAAAAAAAAAAGATGATGGGCACTGAATAACTTCCATATGGAGTTTGCTTTCTTTATAGAAAAGCAAGCCATTTGGATAAGAAACTGCCCTTGCTTCAACTGCTGACAGTATACTGTCCAAATTGGAAAAGCAGAACACAAAATAGGGCAACTGGCAAACTTTGCCAAGACAAAGTAGGCCAGTCCTTCAAAATTCCTGCTTCATAGAAAAGTCTGTCAGATATTTTAAGCCTGTAGGCCAAACATGAATGCTCCAACATCACATAGTAACTTTGGGGTGACTGTCCAGGCAGCCCAAATGTCTCTGTTGTTTCTATGGTTTTAGAAGTTTCTTGCTCTACTCAGGTAATATTATATCCTTCTGGCGCCTTTGGTGGAGTTGAAGACAAGATAGGTAAAGTTATAGTTTTCCTTAGTTATGATAGAAGGTAAATTAGGTACAAAACCTTGGACTCACCCAAACAGGATTAATAACAGAGTACTTTGAATACATACACCAAATACAAATGAAATAGGTATTGTAAATATAATTCTTACCTGATAATTCTTCTTACTGTTTATAGTTTTATTATATTAGAGTTAAAACCTTTCCTTTTTATTTAGACAAAAAGGGGGAAAAATGTTGAAGACTTTACACTATGTGAAGATGTGTCACTGTGATTGGATTAATAAAGAGCTGAATGGCCAATATCTAGGCAGGAAGTGGTTAGGTGAACTTCTGGGGATAGAGAGGACTCGGAGAGTAAGAAAGGCAGAGTCGCTATCCAGACTTAGAAGAAACAGGATGGGTAATATAGAGCAAAGGTAACTGAGCCACGTGAAGTGCGGGGCGGTGGTGGCGCACGCCTTTAATCCCAGCACTTGGGAGGCAGAGGCAGGCAGATGTCTGTGACTTCGAGACCAGCCTGGTCTACAAGAGCTAGTTCCAGGACAGGCCCCAAAACCCCAGAGAAACCCTGTCTCGGAAAGCAAGCAAACAAACAAACAAAGAAACAAAAATAACAAAAAACTGAGCCACATGAAGGAACACAGATTAAAAAATAAGGGTTTATTTGTTTTAAGAATTAGTTAGGGACAAGCCTAAGCTACAGTCTCTGTGTCACTACTTGTGATCATTCTTGACAAATAGTTTAGGGTTCTTTCTCTCCAGATACCTCCACTATTGCTTTAAAACAAATTCACTCCAATTTCCACCAAAAAAATGCCTTGCAAGTAACTTTTTTTTT
>NC_022016.1:57720269-57726671 GCF_000317375.1 Microtus ochrogaster | reverse complement strand
TAACTTAAAAGACAAAGTTGAACATAATATCAACTTTTTTTTTCTTTTTCTTTTTTTGGCTTTTCGAGACAGGGTTTCTCTGTAGCTTTTGGTGCCTGTCCTGGAACTAGCTCTGTAGACCAGGCTGGCCTCGAACTCACAGAGATCCGCCTGCCTCTGCCTCCTGAGTGGTGGGATTAAAGGCCTACACCACCACCACCTGGCTAATATGAATGTTGTTAAGCACCCAACCAAAAGAGGCAATATTAACTGACTGCCTCTCATTCATCCAGCTAATATCACCTATGAATACAAAGCAGACCTTCAGGAGGAAAAAGAGGTCTACAATCCCATCCCCTAGGAAGCTGAGAAAATTGTATTGCTTCAGGGTAGAGGCCACCTTGGGATATACAACTGAGTTCTAGTCCAGCCTGGGATACAAAGTGAGATGCTGTCTCAAAAAAGCAAAAACAAAACAGAACTACAAAGTGGATCACATAAGCATCAAGCTAAAGCCAAGAGACAGACTCCAGGTGAAAAGGACAATTGAAGACAAGCTAATATGAATAGGGTACATGGAACAACTATCAGTAGATTTTTCACATTTCAAGTACGTATTTTATTCTTAAAAGTAACACAACTTGAAGAACTTGATATTGAAAAAACTAAGGGATTTGTTTGTGTATATATGTGATGCATGAGCATGATGGCTTATTGCTGTAAAGACAGCACTCAGATGACTGACTAAAGAGGATTTTGAGGTCAAGGTTAGCCTGAGCTATTACATAGTAAGATAAGGCTCAAAAAGACTAAAACCAAACACAGAAAGTTTAATTTCTAGTTCTAGAATAACAGCATTATTTTTCAGACATTAAAGACAAAGAGTTACTTTGTCTGTTTTTGAAACACATGATCATAATCTACTTACTGGAAATGTCACTGCTCACCCAAGCCTACCATAGGTAAAAGCAGTCTACTTTAGGCCTGCTTCTAAGTTCCTTTAGAATTTTAGAACTGACTAAAAGATGCTAATTAAAACAGGACATTCCAGTCAAAATCAAAATCCCAACAAATTAAATGCTAAGCAAGTTTCCTTTGATTAGTGATTGCTGACTGGCAAATCAGTGACCTCTTCTAAGTAGGTTACTTGGGATTTACCCAATTAAATCAGGAGGCTTTACTCGGTTACATCAAATTTCTAACGTAAAGACAATAAAAACACACGGAGGCAGAGTCCTCTCATTCTGAAAGCTTATAACCTACTTGAAAACAGAGAAAAATATTGAAATGTTATAAGCAAGTTTTGGCCCTCCATGACTAGAATGAACTATCTTAGCATTTCCAACAGAACTCTCATCTCCAGCTACACACCTGGCTCTGACTCTTGCTTCTGTGAAGGTGGGAAGAATCTCAGGTATGTCATCTTGGTGCTGTACTTCAGAGTCCTGGTCCGTCTCATCACGTGAGCAAAAGAAAGCTTCAAGTGCTCAGTAACATTCTTTAGTTGGAAGTATTTGGTATTGAAAAAAAGGAGGGTGTTTAACAGGACAATTGGCGAATAAGCACCCAGCTGTTTGCATTCCCACAAATGCTCTTCTTCAATGCGAGAGAACATGTAACCTAGACAGGATGGGAAGAACAAAAGTATGTGACCTCTCAAATTCCACGGAAGGAGCATTGCTCTCTCCCACCACTCCTTGCATCAGGAAGAACAAGACAGGGGACTCCAACTTGACAGACTCAAGCACTGCCCTGTGAGCAGTGGTTTCCATTCCTCAGAAGGCCACCTGCTTGGAACAACTTTTTGTTGCAGAAAGAGCCAGACACAGTTTTATTTACAGACATATTCCAATCTCATTCAATTTCCCTATCACAAAATATTTTCTTTAAAGTTTATAATCATTTAAAACCCCAAAACACTTTTAGCTCAGACAACAGAAACAGGACACAGGCCAGATCTGCTCCACGGGAAGTTAACCAGTTCTTGCCCAGACCATCAAGCTTACCATTTGCCAGTTCCATGTGTTTAGTTACTAGGGAGGAACAAGTGACTCCCTCCCTCCCATGCTCCCTCACCCCCGCCCCCCTCGCTCTCTCTCTCTCTCTCTCTCTCTCTCTCTCTCTCTCTCTCTCTCTCTCTTGGTTTTTCTGTAGCTTTGGAGTCTGTCCTGGAACTTGCTCTTGCTGACCAGGCTGGCCTAGAACTCACGGAGATCCGCCTGCCTCTGCCTCCCGAGTGCTGGGATTAAAGGTGTGCGCCGCCACCATCTGGCTTCCCTCTCATTCCTAACTACATTAACAGCTATGTTCCGTGGGACCGACTGGAATCTGTATGTATGAGAAGCAAGGTCTTAAGAAACTGTACTAATCCTTGTACCTGGCTCTCCATGTCCCTTAAATTCAGCTCTAATGCAATGCTCTTTCCTGAACTCTCTTTACTGCTGCTTCCATATTCTTTTCTTGGAAGATCATCCCTGAATGTGACTTTACTACTTCCAAATCTATGCTATAAGTCTCCTCTCTATTATTCATCATGTAGCTCAGAATGATACAGAGGGGCTTCAGAGCTCAACAGAAAGCACACATTGGCTGTTACTCTAACTCATCCAGTCAGAGCCTGAGTGAACCACAGGCTTCTCTAATGACACCAGGTTAAAGAATTCATGGATAAGAACAAGCAAAGACGTTCAGCACACACTGACAAAGATCATTTGTGCATGGATAAATCAATAGCAACTAGCTTATTGACTCTACCAGACAAAACCATTCTAGAAACATAAGTATAACAATGTACATTTTTTTTCAGGTGTTAGTATCTCTATGTATACTGTTTGTTACTTTATAGTAACTGTTCACAGTGTATTTTACTAAAATGCTCCACAATAGATTAATCTAAAACAATCTCAACAACTCAACTGTATTACATCAGGACAGATTATATAGCAATATATGAAAATATTTTAAAAAGCAATTTATAAAAGTAGACCATAAAAATAATTAAAAACAATTCCCTTACCATTAGGAAGTATTGTAGGCTCCCATATTTTCAAGAGTTTGGTAAGTTCAATCATAAATCTGGAATAGGGCTCCGTAAAAATGTTATCTATTCTACCATTTTCAAACAGGTACTAAAAGATAAAAGAATTAACACATACTGGTATAAAGAAAGCTCAAGATTAGAAAACATCATAAGAAATGGTTTCCCTTAAGGTCTGCCTTTGTAATGGATTATCCCACACAGCTTCTAAGCATTTTACTGTAGGTTAAAATACTAGGATTCAAGTCCAATGCTCTGTCATGGAAACTGGTCATTGTCCTTGGCACTGAATTTGCAAAAAAGTGTGGGTGCTACAGAACAAATACTAAAAACAAGAACCTGGAGCAGCAGGTAAGATCACTTACTGTTCTTTCAGTGGACCCAGATTCTGTTCCCAGAACCCATTCAGCAGCTCACAATCATCAACTGTACTACAGTTCCAAGGGATCCAACGTCTTCTGACCTCTGTGGAGTCATACCCAGGTGCGCGCACGCACACGCGCGCACACACACACATACACACAAATACACATAAATGAGTAAACTTCCCAAATAAGAACCCTTTACTCTTGATGAAACTGACCCAACTCTCCTCTCCTGACATGCACCATGCTTGCAAATGTCCTCACAGAGCTCTGTCTGGCATTCTACTTAAACAAACTTTCTCTTGAAACAAATCAAACTCAAATTTAAGACCTTACTGAGGTGGGGGAAGGGGCTGGTGCACACTGGAGAGCTGCTCTTCCAGAGAAGAGTTCAACTTTTAGCACTCACATGGTGACTCACAACTGTCTGTGATTCCAGTTCCAGGAAATCGGACACCTTCTTTTGTCTTCCCTGGGTACCACACATAGACATGGTGCATAGATATTTATGTAGACAAAATACCCAAATACATTAAAAAAAAAAACAAAAACAACTTATGGGGGTGTGCTAGAGAGATGGCTGGCTTCTCTTGCAGAGAACCTAGTACCCACATAGTGGCTAACAGCTGTAACTCCAGTTCCAGGGGATCTGAAACTCCTGTCTGTCCCCCATGGACATACTTCATGCACATGGGATACAGTCATACATGTAAGTAAAAAATAAATAAAAAAACCTCATATACATAAAATACAAATGAATAATCTTTAACAAAAAAACAAAACAACACCAAAAACTACATGGGACCTTTCAACCACAGTTCTCAACATTTGACCCACACTTTGAAAAAATTTTTTGGGGTGGGGAGTGGACTGATGGGGGACAGGGTCTCTCAAATAGCTTTGGCTAATCTATAATTCACGGGAAACTCACAGAGCTCTATCTGCCTCCTAGGGCTGGGATTTAAGGTGTGTGCCAGTAAACCCAACCTGAAAGGGTCAATTATTAAGAATATCACAGAATAAAAAATAAAGAAATGCTTGGATAACACACAGTCAAAACAATACTCTGGCCAGCCCTTAATCCTAGCACCTGGGAGGCAGAGGCAGGCAGATCTTTGTGAGTTCAAGGCCAGCCTGGTCTAAAAGATCTAGTTCAAGGACAGGCTCCAAAGTTACAGAGAAACCCTGTCTCAAACAAACAAACAAACAAAACAAAAACCATACAGAGGGACTGGAGAGATGGCTCAGCAGTTAAGACCACCAACTGTTCTTTCAGAGGTCCTGAGTTCAATTCCCAGCAACCACATGGTGGCTCACAGACATAGGTGCCCTCTTATGGTATGCTGTCATGCAAGCAAATAGAGCAGCACTCATATACATAAATAAATCTTAAAATAATGTCATAAAGAATAAAATACTTGGACTAGAGAACAGATCAGCAGTTAAAGAGCATATGCTGTTCTTGAAAAAGACAGTTTGGTTTGATACCCAGTTCTGTTCCCTCCACTAGGGGCGGGGAGCAAGAAGGAGGGGGATGTGTGTTTACAACCCCCTATATATAACTAAAGCTTCAGTACTCTCCAAAGCTATCTTCTGGCCTCCATGGGCATTAACCTCAGAGGCACAGCCATCCTTAGATAAATATATGTACATACAACTAAAAATAAAAACTGTTAAAAAAAAGAAAGAAAACAAAACTAGGGAAGATTTAAATCAAACTATAAGCTGTAACTGAAGGTAAAAATTACAGAAGACCTAGGTAAATGGAAAGATATTAGAAGACTTAAATTGGTCAGATAACAAGATTCTCCAAATAATTTGTGCATGCAACATAACCTTTCTACCAAGGCATTACATGATACTCCATTAATATACAATTATTATGTCTTAATGCATGAAATTTAGTGAACTGTGATGACTGTTTATAAAGCACATGCTATGCAAGCAGCACCTCAGTTTGTTCCTAGAGTCATAGCAGGCTTAAGCTAGATATGTAAACCAGGCTGGTCACCAACTCACATGATCCTTTCTGCCTTGTTTAAAAAAAAAAAACAAAATGCTAGGCAGTGGCACTTTAATCTGAGCACTTGTGAGGTAGAGGAAGGCAGATCTCCGTGATTTTGAAAACAAGCTTGAATTCAGGAACAAGTTGCAAAATATATGTTTTATGGACCCATTTTGCTAAATAAAAAACAAAGTAAAACAGGGATGAGGAGATGGCGCAAGAACACATGCTGTATAAGCATAAAGACCTGAGTTTAAATACCCAGCACCCAAGTATAAGCTTTTGCATGGCCAGGTGTGACTGAAACCCCAGAACTGGAGTGTGGAGTCAGGTAGACCCCTGGAATTTGACAAGTCAGACTAACTGAAAGAGCAAGCTTCAGGTTCAGTGAGATACCCTGCCTCAAAAGAATGAAGCAAAGTGATACAGATACCTGACATCCAGGGCATGCAGGTGTACCCACATACACATGTACACACATGTACTTATCTCCCTTTCTCAGACAGAGGTACAGACACACACAGCAAACAAAGCAAAAATATTAACAAAGAGCTGGAGATATTGGCTTAGCAATTAAGAGTACATGATATTCTTGCAACAGACATGGATTCTATTCCCAGTACCTAAATAGAAGCTCACAACTGTCTATAACTCCAGTTCCAGGGGGATTTACCCCCCCCCTTCTAATGTCTGAGTGTACAAGGCATGCACATGGAGATAGACATGTGGGTACTAGGAATCACATGCAGTTCCTCTGGAGGAGGAGCCAGTGTGTTAACAGCTGAGTCATTCTCCAGACCACAAGATACTTTCCATTGTTTATTTGAGACAGGTTTCTCTATGTAGTCCTGGTCCTGAAGCTAGTTCTAGACCTGGAACTCAGGGATCTTGCCTCTGCCTCCTGAGTGCTGGGATGACAAGTGTGTCCTAGTCAACTTAGTACTTACTTTTGAAAGTAAAAAACAAAACAAAAAATCCCACCTTGCTTAAGAGACAACCATTGCTCACATTTCTTT
>NC_022016.1:57715000-57719612 GCF_000317375.1 Microtus ochrogaster | reverse complement strand
TATGCCTGCAGGCCAGAAGAGGGCACCAGACCTCATTAAAGATGGTTGTGAGCCACCATGTGGTTGCTGGGAATTGAACTTGAACTCAGAACCTTTGGAAGAGCAGGCAATGCTCTTAACCTCTGAGCCATCTCTCCAGCCCTGCACACATTTCTTATTTCACCTTCTATGAATTCATATCATTATGCCATTACATAGTAATAAACATAATTTATAATATAGTCATGTATCACTAAGCATTACTTTTTATTTTTGGAGATAGCAGTCTCACTATGTAGCCTAGGCTGTCCTTGAACTTGCAGTTACCTTGCTTCATCCCAAGCAGCTGAGAGAGCCGGCATATACTATCATACCCACATTCTAATTTATATATAAAACAATTGGTTAGATACTATGCTCTATTTACTAACTCTCACATTTGGTGAGCATGAACTATACCCAGTAACTTCACGAACATGTCAGAACTTCAACTGTGATGAATGATTTTTGATTTATGACTATGCAATTGCAACCAAATTTGTAATCCTCTTGCTTCAGCAACCCCGGTTCTAAGATTATAGAGGCATGAACCAAATGAGTCCTAGCCAGACATAAATGTTGAAGAGATGTTAAATAAAAACTAGGGAGGAGCCGGGCAATGGTGACACACACCTTTAATCCCAGCACTCGGGAGGCAGAGGCAGGCAGATCTCTGTGAGTTCGAGACCAGCCTGGTCTACAGAGCTAGTTCCAGGACAGGCTCCAAAGCCACAGAGAAACCCTATCTCGAAAAACCGAAAAAGAAAAAGAAAAAGAAAAAGAAAACAAAAAAGAAAAAGAAAAAGAAAAAGAAAAAAAAACTAGGGAGGGAAAAAAAAAGGTGAAAACATTCCTAAATACTGTACTCAAATTGCTGTAGAAAGTGTGCATTCCCTCCAGCTGGCAGAATTCTCATCGTGTAGCACTCTTATCAACAACTGATCTGTTTAAATGTACGTACTTGTGCAACTATTAATTTACTTCGTATTTTGAAAGTGCAAATAAAACATTTACACGTACAGATTCAGTCACCTTAGTTGCTTCTAGGTAGGCTGCTATTTATGCCCTTTTCGTCCATTTAACTACAGAATACACGATCCCTTCCCAACGTCTATTATTCTACCAACAGTCTCACTTTAGTTTACAAGGCTATATGTAAACTTTTAAACTGGGATAGCAGTTCACTAAGGAAAATGTTTAATACAAATAAATGACAGTATACACTTATTTTCAACAATTCACAAGTTATCTCAGATGATGAAAACCACAATCAAATGTATAAGTTATTGAAACTGATACCTGCTGAATTCCAAGGCACAAGTATAAGATACTGTCTGGGTCATATTTTTCACCATTTGGTCTCCGCACCTCTTGGATAAACTGGCATAATCCCAAACTCAACTCAGCAAAAGTGCAGGACAGAATATCTTCTTTCAGCTTCATAGAGCGGACTGTGTAAAGGGAGAAGACATCTGAAACATGAGACTGCAGAAACGCAGTGACACTACTGTTCACTGAACCAACACCAGCACCACTGTGCCCTAAACACTATACTGGATCACAAAGCATGGTAAACCAAGCAGGATGTTACAGTATTCAAGAAGCTGAGGCAAGAGGACTAGCCGAAGGCACACAGAAAAATCCTATCTCAAATCCATCAACCAAATAATAGATCCTGACTCAAGGATTTTTTTTTCAAGAAGAGAAATACAATTTACTGCACATGGTGCAACAGTACTATGACAGAAGGTTCGTTTAACTGGGACTCTATGAAAGTAAACAAGGAATCTAGGCATAGTGGTGTATGCTTTTAATTACAGCAGGTGGGAGGCAGAACCAGGCAGCCCACACTGGTCTATATGACAAATGCCAGAATAGCTAAGGCACATTTTGTTTTAAGTTGAGGTTTCAGTAATTTGCCATAGCTGATACTGAACTGGTAAGCTCAAACATTCCTCCTGACTTTGCCTCCAGATAGCTGAAGATACAGGAACTGTATCTGGTACTGCAGCTGGCTTTCTTGATTCCTTAAATAAGGACTAGTAAACAACAAGGGAATTGTTGCAGGCATAACATCCAAGCAGGAGGGTATTTATAGAACCTTAAGAGCATAAAGGTAATACTTGATTTATAGGGACTATGAGTCATCACCACACAGCAGTAACTGCCTGTTCTGATGAGAACTTGTGTACTCCAAGAATAGCAAACAGACTACTAGCAACAAAAGTCAAAACCTGATATAGTGATCCACTTGTAAGAGAAAGGGTATAGTTGGAAAATCTCAAACCAAAACCTTTAAATAAATTAGCAATAAATGAAAGCTTATGCAAATGGCAAATGTTATTAAATGGGGCCAAGTTCCATCCCAAGTACGCAGCACGGCTTGACATGCTGTTGGTCATATGGTTCTGGCTTTAGAATCAGGAAAGATACAGGAATGAAGGGGCTGTGAAAATTCCCTCTGTTGTTAAGGATAGCTGCTGAAACTAGGCACGTGGCAGGGGGAGTCTCTTTCTCCATCCTTCACAATGCTAAGACTAGCACATCTATACATCTGGTCAGTTAACAAACTTATAGGGTCCAGAGTGATGCTCAATGGTGAAGAGCATTGGATCCTCTTCCAGAGGATGCAGGTTCATTTCTCAGCAACCACAAGGTGGTTCATAACTAACTGCCTGTAAACTCTAGTTCTAGGGGATCTGATGGCCCCTCTGGCCTCTGCATGCACCAGGCGTGCAAGTGTTCCACAGATACATATATAGGCAAAACATTCATGCACATAAAATATTCTTTAAACCTTTTTATTAAATATTTATTTATTTATTTATTTATTTATTATGCAATATTCTGTCTGCATGTATGCCTGCAGGCCAGAAGAGGGCACCAGACCCTATTACAGATGGTTGTGAGCCACCATGTGGTTGCCAGGAATTGAACTCAGGACCTTTGGTAGAGCAGGCAATGCTCTTAACCTCTGAGCCATTTCTCCAGCCCCCTCTTTAAACCTTAATATTAAAAATAATTGATAGGAAAAGAGACAGAAGAATATTTACCTTTACAACCTTGTTCTGAGGATTCTTGAGAGAGTACCTGGTCTTGAACACTTCCTAAGGCATCAGAACACGGACTAGGAGAGGCATGTTCACCTCCTGATGGGATAAATGAGACAGATAAATAACAATAATGAAATGGGATGAGTAAAGCCAAGCTTTAAGTCTTATGAGTTAATCCTTCTTCGAATATATTTATGACTTTGTTTTTATTTCTTGTATCTATCTGACACAGAGTGTACTGAGGACTTACCCCCGCATTTCAGATCTCCTTGTTCTTCCTTGGCATTTTTCCATTGGACCCAATTCTTCCAGGCATTCACCCCATACATATACTTCAGTGTCATTCCAGACACTGAACAACCTTGCAAGGCTCCTTGAATAAGACTCCTAGGCTCCACAGGCACTACAGACTTCTTCCTTCCCTGTGAGAATTCCAAAAATTCACAAACTATAAAATTCACCCTTGGAATTTTAAGACTCTGAGTTCTCATACTTGCAAAGCAAATGAATTCTTATTGAATAAGAAAATTATTTTTATATCCTAAAGATTCAGAATTCAGAGCTGAAAGGGTTTTAAAAATAATCTACTTTCAGACATGGTGATGCACACCTATTACAGCACTTGGGAAGTGGAGGCAAGAGGATCAGGAAAAGTACAAGGTCATTCTGGGCTCCATGGAAAGTTCAAGGTCAGCCTGGACTATGTGAGACCCTGTCTCAAAACACCAAGAACTCACCCTGGTCTACAAAGCTAGTTCGAGGACAGGCTCCAAAGCCACAGAGAAACCCTGTCTCGAAAAACCAAAAAAAAAAAAAACAAAAACCACCAAGAACTCACCAAATCCAATTCATATAAAAAAGAAATTACTATAGTAATTATCAACATTTAGGTAACTGGGATACAGCCACTACCACATGATACAGTACAAGCTCACTTCAATAGGTCATATTCCAAACTATAAAATAGGTCTCAAAAAATTCTTTACACAAGATTTGGACTTAAAGCCAATAATGGAAAAACGTCAAGAAAACTCTCAAATCATAAATTAATAGAGCACTTATAAATATTGCATATATCAAGGAAGAAATTGTAGCTATGATTAGAAAATCCTGTTAACTTAAATGAAAACCATAAAACTTGAAAAAAATCCTGTGATGGAACTAATGCAGTACTTGTGTGATATGAGTGAGATATTCGAAATACCTACAAGCTCCTGCAAAACTTTTTTTTTAATTATATACACAGTGTTCAGCCTCCAGAAGAGGGCACCAGATCTCATTACAGATGGTTGTGAGCCACCATGTGGTCGCTGAGATTTGAACTCAGGACCTCTGGAAGAACAGTCAGTGCTCTTAACCTCTGAGCCATCTCTCCAGCCCAAGCTCCGCAAAACTTAAACAGCTCTGGCATTAAGTTAGGCAGAACATGTGCCTTGTAATCGTGAAGCTCAGAGTACTAGTAACGTCAAAAGAAAGGAAAGCAAACTAGAAGAAAGACTCATAAAATCCACAATTTAAACTTTCTATCTAAAAAAAAAAAA
>NC_022016.1:57710072-57714349 GCF_000317375.1 Microtus ochrogaster | reverse complement strand
TCTATCTATCTATTTATTTTAATTTGTTTTTTGGTTTTTCAAGACAGGGTTTCTCTGTAGCTTTGGAGCCTGTCCTTTAACTAGCTCTTGTAGCCCAGGCTGGCCTCGAACTCACAGAGATCCGCCTGCCTCTACCTCCCACGTGATGGGATTAAAGGTGTGCTCCACCACCACCCAGCTTGAGATCGCAGTATTTATAAGTGTAAATTAGCTAGTAATAAGCCTGAGGTATTGGCCGAGCATTTATAATTAATATAAGTCTGTGTGTGGTAATTTGGAAGCAGCTGCCAGAACAGGGAGCCAGGGTGGGCAGGACAAAATATTTCTGTTTACATGTGGGCATGTGTCATCTAAATACACCATGTGCTTGTATGAAAATACAATGAAACCCACTGTTATGTTTAATATGTGCTAATGAAAACATTAAACAAAGGAAATAAAAACAATGGGGAAAATATTCTTTTAAAAAACTGACAAAATGAAAGTTCATCTTTTGAAAAAATATTATTAACATTGGTAATTCTCCAGCTAGAATGATTTAGAATAAAAAATAAAAATATAAAATAACAAGAACACTAACATTGTAGAGACAAATGATTAAGAATATTATTTATAACATTGCTTTTTGTTTTTTCGAGACAGGGTAATAATCCCAGGAGCCACAATGACACACTCCTTTAATCCCAAAAGCTACACTAGTTGCCATAGAAACTGGGCGGTGCATGCCTTTAACCACAATAGTGTTTTTTAATCCCAGCCCTGAAGAGGAATATAAAACGGAGGAAACAGCTCTTACACAGTCTCATTACGAGATTGCTGGATCACCACTTGGGACTGAGGTCGAGGTAAAAGCCAGTGGCTTGCTTTTTTGTTTTTCAGGGTTTCAGCTTGAACCCCAATTTCAGTCTCTGAGTTTTACTAATCGTGCTTCAACAGGGTTTCTTTTTTTTTTTTTTGTTTTTTTCGAGACAGGGTTTCTCTGTGGCTTTGGAGCCTGTCCTGGAACTAGCTCTTGTAGACCAGGCTGGTCTTGAACTCACAGAGATCCGCCTGCCTCTGCCTCCCGAGTGCTGGGATTAAAGGCGTGCGCCACCACCGCCCGGCTTCAACAGGGTTCCTATGTAGCTTTGGAGCCAGTCCTGGAGCTTGCTCTATAGACCAGCTTGGCCTTGAACTCAAAGAGATCCGACTGCTTCTGCCCACTGAGTGCTGGGATAAAGGTTTGTGCCACCAACACATGACTGCTAATTTTAACTTGTGAACTGATGCTTAAATTTAAATAGAATATTGGAACTGGATTGAGGGCTCAACAATTAAGAGCACTGGCTGCTCTTGCAGAAGACATGACTGTAAATCTCAGTATCCACATAGCAGCTCACAGCCATCTGTGACTCCTTTCATAGGATTCAATGTCCTTTTCTAGACTTTTTGGGTTCCAAGCACAAATGTGTATACAGACATACATAAGGCAAACACTTATATAATTAAATAATATAAAAATTTTTAATTTGCACAGAATACTGCTATACCAATAAATTTAGTGATTTACAAATAAAAGAAAGTATTTACTCAGTATAGTGATGTACACACACAGTGTTCCAGGCTGAGTTGGAAGAATATCAAATTGAAGCTCTGCTTAGTTTACAGAGTAAATTCAACGCATAGCAAGGGCATCTAATTGATAACCCTGTCTCAAAACAAAGATAACTAAAAGGACTGGGTATATAACTCAGTGGAAAAGCACTTGCTTGGTATGCATGCCATGGGTTCAATGTCCAGAATATATATACTCTTGAAATATACAAAAGTAAAACAAGCTTATAATAGAAAAAAAAAAACAGATAACCTAAATGCAAACACATCAGGTTTATAATTTAAAACCTTCTCACAAGGCGAGGTGGAGTGGTACATGTTCACCACATGTGGAGGCAGAGGCAATAGAAGAACTTAAAACCATAAGAAACCACGGGGCAGCGGTGGCGCAGGCCTTTAATTCCAGTACTCAGGAGGCAGAGGCAGGAACTCCATGAGTTCAAGGCCATGCTGGTCTGCAAAAGCTAGTTCCAGGACAGGTTCCCAAAGCTACAGAGAAACCCTGTCTTAAAACAAACAACAACAACAACAAAAAAAAAAACCAAAAACACCATAACTGTTGTCAAATCTGATCCAAAATTATATAAAAAGAATACATTAGGGAAAATGTATTTCACCAGCTTAAAAAACTATGAAACAACGCAACAATAAAACAGACATTGAATCACTAGATTAAAAAAATTTCAACTGATAAAAGTCTATCAGGGTAAAAATTTGCAGAAAACTCAAAATCAAAAGAAAACCTTCAAGGGGAGCTGGAGAGATGGCTCAGAGGTTAAGAGCACTGGCTGCTCTTCCAGAAGACCTGAAGTCAATTCCCAGCAACCACATGGTGGCTCACAACCATCTGTAATGAGATCCGGTGCCCTCTTCTGGTATGCAAGCAGAACACTGTATACATGATAGATAGATAGATAGATAGATAGATAGATAGATAGATAGATAGATAGATAGATAGATAGATAGATAGATAGATAGATAGGTGATAGATAGATATCTTTTTTTAAAAAAAAAAGGAGGGGAGGAGGGAGAGGAGAAAGACCTACAAGGAACAATGCAAGACAGATTGGGAACAAAGCAAAGGTTTCTCTACTACTACCCAGTACATAGGAACATCTCTGAATTCAATACCGGAAGAAAAAAAAAGGAAAGGTATTCAGATTAGAAAGAAAAAGCTAAACTACATTATTCACAGATAATCTAACTGTAATGTAGAAAACTCCAAGAAATTTAGTGGAATGAAATGTTAGGAAAATAAGGTGAATATAAAAAAAAAACCTTCAGAATTTTTATAAGCCAAAAGTGAAATTTAAAAATAGTATGATTTAAAGTATAGTGTGGTAGCAGAATGGGCAAGCTCAGGACTTAGAAGGTTGATTTGGAGGATAACAGTAAGTTTGAGGTCAGCTGGGTGACTGAGTAAAACCCTGCTACAACAATTAATTAATATAAATAAATAACCCAACTTAATTTTAATAATATTAAGAATATAATTAATATTAATTAATATTACCTTTAATTGAAAAATGAATAGTAAATACTCACAAAAAATTTGCAAGAAGCAGACTTATAAACATATGAGACATTGTGGAGAGAAACTTAAAGTGACCTAAATAATTGGTCCTGAATTGAGAATTCAAGTACCCACATAAAAAAACGTGGGGAGATGTTGGGTAGCAGTGGTACACACCTTTCTTTAGTCCCAGCACGTAGGAGGTAGAGGCAGGTGGATCTCCAAGTTGGAGGCCAGTCAGGTCTACAGAGTGAGTTCAGGTATAACCAGAGCTACACAGAGAAATCCTGTCTTGAAAAACAGATAAATACAATTTTTAAAAATAATAAAAATCTTTTTTAAAAAAGGAACTTGATAATGGTATAAAAAATACCTTTTTTTAAAAAAATCAATACAGCAGAATGGAGACATGAGAAATAGAATATATATGTGTATACACACACATATATACATATACATATATAATATATATTATATACGTGTGTGTATATATATGTATATATATACATACAGAGAGAGGGGGGTTAGCATTCTTTTATGTAAAAGTACAAGTGGGGAAAAGCTGGGGGAAAGTTGATCCTATATATGTGTGATGCTGTAGGAAACAGATGGCCATGTGCAAAATATTCAGCCTTGACCTTGAACTCCTGCAGAAAAATTAAGACAAAACAGTCGAGAAAAATCAAAGAAAAAAATTCTAAGACTTCTAAAAAAAAACAGAGCTGGGCAGTGGTGACACAAGCCTTTAACCCCAGCATGTGGGAGGCAGAGGCAGGCAGATCTCTGAGCCTGAGGCCAGCCTAGTCTACACAGCATGTTCAGGGCAGGTTCCAAAGCTACACAAAGAAATGTAAATGTAAGAGTATTTTAAACACCACTTATAAGACAATGACATTTAGTCAGAATATTTTAAAGCATGAATTATCAAAAAAAAAATAAAAACTAGTAAAGCATAATTTCTCAAAATTAAAATATTGTATTTGTTAGTAAGAAAATAAAGAAGGAGGCTGGAAAGACAGCTCAGCGGTTAAGAGCCCTGGCACTTCTCCCAGAGGACCCAGATTCAATTCCTAGCACCCACATGGCAGCTCACAATGGTCTGTCAACTCCAGTCCCAGGGAATCTGACACCTTCATACCAAATACACATAAAATAAAGTTAAAAAATATTT
>NC_022016.1:57708289-57709457 GCF_000317375.1 Microtus ochrogaster | reverse complement strand
GCCACCATGTGGTTGCTGGGAATTGAACTCAGGACCTTTGGAAGAGCAGGCAATGCTCTTAACCACTGAGCCATCTCTCCAGCCTGTTTGTTTGTTTTAAATAAAGAAAGAACAAGAAAATAAAGTTGTGTGGGAAGGAGTCTATGAAAAATAGAAGGAGGGAGAAACATGATCAAAGGATGCTTATATGAAAATTTTTCTTTTTCTTTTGTTTGTTTGAAACAGGGTTTTTCTATGTAGAGCTGGCTGTCCTGGAACTTGCTCTGTAGATCAGACTGGTCTGTCGCGAGTGCTGTGTTTTTTTATTTTTTATTTGTTTATTTGCTGAAATGTCTTCAACAAAAAAGTTTAAGACTACTATGTTTAGTGCATATGTGCAATCAGGGTTGCTAGTAAATGGAAGGGAAGGAAAGATTGAACTCATGCAAGGCAGCAAATACCTTTATTCAATGAGCCATCTCACTGTCCTGTCCTATTCTTTCGGGAAACCCCTTTCAATATGAAAAACAACCTACATGAATTTAACTAGTATACTTTAACATACAAAAGTTAACTTTTAAAAAGAACATGTAAAATTAGCCAAATTTAGAGTTTAATGACAGAAAATTTATATGTTTGTTTCATTTTTGGTTTTTAAGAGTTTCTCTGTGTAGTCCTGGCTGTCCTGGAACTCACTCTCTCTGTAGACCAGGCTAGTCTTAAACTCAGAGATTCTCCTTCTTTTGCCTCCAGAGTGCTGGGACTGTAATATTTAGATTTTTAATGATCTTTAGTGATATGTATGTATGGTTAAGTACAGGTTTGTGCAGTAATCCCTAGTATCCAGAAGAGAGTGTTGGGTTCCCTAGGGTTCCAGTTATAGCAGCTATGAGCTGCATAACATACAAGAATAATCAAATCCATGTCCTCTACAAGAGCAGGAGATCTTAACTGCTAAGCTGTTTCTACAGCTCCTGGTATTATTCTATCTTAAAATTATTTACTTTTTATCATGTTTGCACATGAATATGGACCTATGCATGCTATATGGTATGTATGTGTGTGGGGTCAGAAGACAACTTACAAGTGTCAGATTTCTCCTTTTTTTGTTTTTGTTTTTTGAGACAGGGTTTCTCTGTGGCTTTGGAGCCTGTCCTGGAACTAGCTCTGTAGACCAGGCTGGTCTCGA
>NC_022016.1:57707043-57707761 GCF_000317375.1 Microtus ochrogaster | reverse complement strand
GAGCAGCAGCAAATACTCTTTCATACTGAGCTGTCTCTCTAGGCCACTATAAAAAATCTTTTTTTCTTTTTTTGGTTTCTCGAGACACGGTTTCTCTGTGTAACAACAGCCCTAGCTGTCCTGGAGCCCACTCTGCAGATCAGGTTGACCTTGAACTTCCAGAGAGCTGCCTGCCTCTGCCTCCCAAGTACTGGGCTGAAAGGCCTACACCACCATGCCCAGCAAAGATTTTTAAAATAATAATCAAAACCTATAAATGGAAAAACAAAAGAAAAAGTTGTGTTTGAAAAAAATGTAATAAATGACTTTTTTTACACTAAGAAACAAAGGCGCAAAAAAAACCTTAGGTGTATTAAACAATACATGAAAATATTTGGTTTGGGCTGCTACAAAGCTTTGTAAACAGAAAGAAGAACTAATAAATATTGCTAAAACAAAGGAATACAAATTTTAAAAATTAAGCTTCGCTTACTCTTCGCCTGGGCTGGGGGAAGCCATCTCTGTGTCTCCTCCTTGTTCGGGAACGTGCCTGGATTCCCTGCCCTTTATTAAGTGGGTCAAAGGATTCTGCAGTAATCAATAGAAAGCACAATTAAAATATGTAACACAAATTTAAAGGGAAACCAGAAAAAGAGAAGTCCTAATAATCATTAGTCTATTCTTAACTTGTGAAAAGAGCTTCAATTATACACTTAAAAAGAACAAAAAACTGAACACA
>NC_022016.1:57704625-57706761 GCF_000317375.1 Microtus ochrogaster | reverse complement strand
AATCAAATTAACCACATATAAGAACCTTATAACAGACATTTACATTTATAAAATCAGGAAACTCTTGTGCCCTTGATAATCCCTAACACATCACAACTGCTTAATGATGCAAATGTGGAACCTTGATAATCTTATGAAATAGATGACCTTCAGTAGTCAGGTTAGGCTGCACAAACCTGAAGGAAAATCTGCCTCCAGATCTTGTTCTGTTTCCCCTTTGGAGAACTGTTTCAGTTCTGAATCAGCTTCTTGCACAGCATTTGACTTTAAGGCATAATGATTCAGCTCTTCCTCCCAGCTATGCGGCGTTGAAACTGCCTCTGATTCAAGATCACCACTATATGTGCTTCCTTGGTCTGAAAGTGATGAAAACAAGCATGCTCTCTTGACATATTTAAAAACTCTAATGAGCCCCTGCATGCTGAAAACTGAAAGATGGTTGACCTAGGCACAACTAAGAACGTAAGTGTAGCTGGAAAGACGACTCCATCAGGAAGTATTTGCTTTGTATGACTTTCATCCCCAGAACCCATGCTTAAAAAAACAAAGGGACAAGCATCATAGTATGATGTAATCCTAGCACCAAGGGGACAGAGATAGGTGAATTCCTGGTGTTTGCTGGCTAGCCAGCCCAGCCTAGCTGGCTAGTTCAAGACCAGTGAGAAAACACTACCATTCGTCCTTCAATGGATGGTGATTGAGGAAAGACACCCAAAAATGTCACCTAACCTCTATACACACTGGTCACATACATGCACATACCCACATTCACATGTACAGATACACACACACACACACACACACACACACACACACACAGAATTCAGCATCTTGTTTAACAGCTTCACACAACTGGATTCCTATTTTTGCTGAGCACCACAAAGCATCATCTCAATCTTTACAACATTTGACACAGTTATTATTTGCATTACAAATTAGCATGACAGTTACTTGGTGCACCTCATAAATTAGGAAAAATTATAAAATACTAAACCCAAGGATAATAATGTTTATGAGTTTCTATTGTTAGCAAAGGATAGTATTTCTAAAAACTAAAATATATTTGTAAGTACAAACCTTTTTCAAATATCTTGGTATCTAGAAAGAGTTCTTGTTCAGAAGTTTGAGATTCTAAAGAAAAAAAGCAAACAAAACACATTGCATCTCAAATAAAATGATTTCATGATAAGTATTACTCACAATAGAGACAAACACACTAATAGGTAAATGGCCTTCTATATATAAGGCCTGATTCATTATATAATGAAACATCTGTAATAAAAGAAGTTAAATCAACAATGCTGTCAGCAATGTTTACACTTCTAAGTAGCAATGTGAGAGAAGCCATGGTGAAAGGAATTTTACTTTTGATTTTGTATTCGCTTGCCATTTGAAATCCTTTTATATAGTTATACATGTACACAGACACACATGCAAAAAAAAACCTGATCAATTATTCCAATTAAATACGTCTTTTACATTTACCTCTAAAGGCCGAAAAGACTTAGAATAGAAATAATTGTTATATGAGCATTAAGCACAAAAAACTGAGACCAACATGATTCAATGAAAAATGAGATATTTGAAATGAAGTTCAGAGATTCAACATAAAAAAAATACTTTCTCAGCTTACTCAGGAAAACATTTTGGCTTTTCTTTTGTTTTTTTACTGAAACCAAAGGGAAAGTATTTCCAAATCCTATTTCTCCTTACTGTATTCCTTAACCACTTTACTTTACCTAAAGTGATTCCAAATGTTTATCGTGAAGTTAGTTTACTTTCTAAAGCTTTTCTGACTCAACAATATATGAAAGCAAAGATATCCATCATAAGACAGAGAACCCACTGGGCGGTGGTGGCGCACACCTTTAATCCCAACACTTGGGAGGCAGAGGCAGGTGGATCTCTGTGAGTTCAAGGTGTGGTGGCGCACACCTTTAATCCCAACACTTGGGAGGCAGAGGCAGGTGGATCTTTCTGAGTTGGAGGCCAGCCTGGTCTACAAGAGCTAGCTAGTTCCAGCACAGGCACCAAAGCTACAGAGAAACCCTGTCTCGAAAAACCAAAAAAAAAAAAAAGAAGAGCAGCAGCAAATACTCTTTCATACTGAGCTGTCTCTCTAGGCCACTATAAAAA
>NC_022016.1:57702485-57703820 GCF_000317375.1 Microtus ochrogaster | reverse complement strand
AAAACCTGATGGTAACACAATAGGAAACTTTGCATTGTTTCTCCATGTGCAATAATACTCAAAAATTTTCCTAGTACCTATTAAGTAAAACCAAACACACCAGCTAGCTATACATGGTAGCCAACGATGGTAACAGTGGGAGTGACGGGAATAGAAGGATCAGCAGTTCAAGAGCAGTTTGGACTGCATGAGACCATGTTTCAAAAGACAAAAAAAAAAAAAAAAACCTCAACTCTCATTAGTTGTTAAAATCTACCAGTGAGTAAAAGAAAAACAAAGAATGGTATTTGGCTCAAAAAACACAAAAAACATTATTCAGTTCACTTATAATATATGAAAATGTTTTTGTGCTTCATATTTCAGCAACTGAATTTTCTCTATATCTTCCTGTAACTATAAGTTAAGATGATACAATCAAGATTAGAAAGCTTTCTGGAAAACAATCAGAAAGTTCCTTTCGGGTTGTGGGCCAAATCCTGGTTCAACCATCTCTTAGCACTCGCGCACTTGCGTGCTCTCTCTCTGTAGATAGATAGATAGATAGATAGATAGATAGATAGATAGATAGATAGATAGATAGATAGATAGATAAAATAGCCAGTACAAAACTAACATCCTATTTCAATATGAGAAATGTCAATTAGGCAATACTCCCTTCACAGGCTGGTTCAGAAGACTAAATGCAGGAAAACATACAATACACTTGACTATGAGGAGCACACAAAAATTAATGTCATCTATTATCATCATCATTATTCCAAACTAACAGAATCAGACCTCTCTATAGGCAACTGAGCCAACAGGCTTTCTGTCCTATGCTTCTGTTTAGTAACATCATCATGCTGTTGATTATAGATTAGGAATTATATGCATGGAACATAGGTTTGGATATAAGGATTAAAATACAAAAATAAGATGAAATTGAAAATTACTTCAGATTAAAGTAAACTGTAGAACTGAAGATGAGCTTTAAAAAAAATCTTTAAAGAAAACACCAACCTCCTTGGGATAGACTCTTCTCCTTCTCTTCATCCTCTGCAATCATTTCTGCCATCTCAAGGAGATCGGCTTCAAATGGATGTGTTGGAAGCTTTTCTTTAATGTCTTCAATACTCTCAGTAGCTTTATCTTCATTATCCACAGAGGATGGAATAAGCATGGGAACAGGCAACTGAAAGAACAAGAACCAAAGGCTTCTTTTTTTGCGTGTGTGTGTGTGTGTGTGTGTGTGTGTGTGCATGCACACACACACAAAACTGTTCACTATCTTATTTTTATTTTTATTTTTTTTCCTGTTAAAGTTAAGCTTTAATTAAAGTACATTTTAATTCTCAA
>NC_022016.1:57688895-57701160 GCF_000317375.1 Microtus ochrogaster | reverse complement strand
TCTCCACACCCTCTCCAGCAAAGGCTATCATTGGTGTTTTTCATTTTAGCCATTCTGACAGGTGTAAGATGGTATCTTAAAGTTGTCTTGATTTGCAGCTATCTTATTTTTAAAAGACATGGTCTGCCACTAAACACAGAGATGGCCGACTGGTTTGCCTAGTCAACAAGCTCCAGGCATCTTCCTGTCTCTGACTTTCAAGCACTGGGATTATAGGATACAATTATGTGTGGCTTTTACATCAATGCTGGACTTTGAACTTGAAGCATTGTGCTTGTATAACAAGCACGTTACTGACTTAGCCTCCCCCCAAACCACTAAGGATTTCATATTTTAAAATTTTTTTTAATTTATTTTTATTTTATGTGCATTGGTCTTTTCCTGTGGGTGTTAGGTTCCCAGGAACTGGAGTCACAGAAAGTTGTGAGCTGCCGTATGGATGCTGGGAATAGAACTTGGGTCCTCTGAGAGAATAGACAGTGCTCTTAACCACTGAGCTATCTCTTCAACCCCTGCCCCCAGACTTTCTTACACAATAGATTTGTTGTCAGAATCTGTAAAAACTGGTGTAAATATTAAAATAATGAAAAAAAGATACTTTCATTGCTGAAATTATGAATCTTGGTAGTTCATTTTTATAAGGCTAGAATGATTAAAATAAAAATAAGCAAGAAAGATGATTAAAAATAAGTAAACAAGGTGGGCAGGGTATCACAAGCCTTAAAACCCAGAACATGGAAGACAGAGGTAGGTGGACCTCTGTGAGTTTGAGGCCAGTTTGAACTACATAGTGTTTCTACAAACAGTCACAACTACATATTGAAATTCTTTCTGGAAACTAAAAACAATGAAAAAATAAATAAATAAATAGTAAGTACTTTTCTGGATACTCAACGAAGTCCTTATGAATCCTTCAAAAGAATAATTCTACAACATAAAAATCAGTTTTGTTTATATTTCTTGCTTCACATTTTCCAAACTGTCAAATGAGAAATATATTTAATAAAAAGTGAGTAAGAGTGATGGGTACCTTCTTTTACCTGTACTACACTTCAGAACTCTTTTAATTTTTATTTCATTTATCATCATCATAATCATTATGTTTTTGCATGTTCTTTGGAAATATGTGCCATGGTCAGAGGACAATGTATGGAGTCAGTTCAATCTTTCCACCTTTACTAAAGTTCAAGGGACTGAACTCAGATCAGCAGCCTTGCTTAACCGGACAGGAAGCACCATTACCAGTTCAATGACCATGCTGGCCAATAATTCAGGATTCTAACATTCATAGTTTCAAATTTTTCTTTTCTATTTGAATGATCTCACTACCTTTTTTAGTAGTGGCATTTCATTTGTATTTTAATAAACAAAGTTTGCCCGAAGATCAGAAAAATAAAACAGTCACACCGCCAGCCTTATAGACCAGGCAGCAATGACACACACCTTTAATCCCAGTAGTCACATCAGTTTGCCAAAGAAACAAGGAGGTAGTGGTGCCTGCCCTTAATCCAAGAACTAGAGAGGATTATAAAACAGGAGGAGACAGTTCTCAGTCTCATTCTGAGATTCCTGGGGGCAGGATCACCATTTCAGACTGAGGTAGAGGTTAAGAGCCAGTGGCTGTCTGTTTTGCTTTTCTGACCTTCAGGTTTAACCCCAATATCTGCCTCTGAGTTTTTATTAATTGTGCTACATTAGGCACCCAACCTCTGAAGTACAAATTCACAAAAAAGTCATTTGCCTGAGGCTTTATAACCACTGGTACAGGCCGGAGCCGAACCCAAACCTAGCCACCTGGGTTTAGAAGAGAAACTGGAACTCCCAGCTCCCTTCTGCCCAGGTTAGCTTCCATGTAAAGATGGAAAATACACAAAGGATCAGGATATTGTATGTTATTATGTTGTCCTTGAATTGTCTGACTGCTGAGGAAGGAGCAACAGCTGCTAAAAGACATCTGATTATAAATGCAGCTGCATTAATCTAGACTATGTATTTTGAAAATGCCTTGACTACAAAATTTAAGTCAAAAGATATGTTACTTGGGAGAAGAGATTTTGCTTTTGTTCCACAGGAAGTGAGAGACTGTGGATTCATTATGGATTAATAAAAATAAGGTCTGAATGAGGAAGACCCTCTGAAAAATCTGATAGGAGCAGATAGCCCAGATGATCCAACGTTTCTGAGCACCTCAGTTGGAGTTTTCTAAGTTCTACATTCAAAACAGCTTCAAGACTGCTGGCTGAGATGATCCAGCCTCACAGAATACTCAAGTCAGGACGTGAACATAATCCTAAATTTTCTTTGGGTCCTCGTAAGATTATCAATGGCCAAAATCAGCAGGAATTAGTCTAGAAAACTATGCCCACTTTCCCCCAAAAATGGATTATGGATATTTCTCTTTGTTTAGTGTGTTGGTTACAAGTTGTTATGGAAAATGGTCAGGAAAAAAAGCTACACAAGGAAATGAGATTCAAGGTTCTTGTTTTGAAAAGAAAAAGAAAAAAAAAGGGATACAGATATGACAGGACAAAAGGGTAGATAATGGAACCTACTCTGAAAAGAAAAAGGAGGATATAGAAATGATAAAATAAAAAGGAAGATTATTGAGTCTACTTTTAAAATGCAACTATTTGTTTTAAATGTTTTACACTGGATTGGACTTTCATATATTGTATACAAAGATTTTATATTGATAAAATTTGAGATTTTGTTAAAACATACTGTACATACATTTCTACTCTTGTATACAGCTCATTTAACAATGTAATGCAAATTTCTAGTCTTTGAAAATTTATTATTACCAACTGTTTAGGATAATAAGGAAATGCATTATAATCAAACTTATAGTCACATTAGATATGTTTTCAAGGTCAAATAAAGATATATTTTAGGGGGCCAGAGAGATATGGCTTAGTGGTTAAGAGCATTGCCTACTCTTCCAAAGGTCCTGAGTTCAATTCCCAGTCAACCACATGGTGGCTCACAACCATCTGTAAAGAGGTTTGCCGCCCTCTTCTGGCCTGCAGGCATACACACAGAATATTGTATACATAATAAATAAATAATTTTAAAAAAAGATATATTTTAGATAGACAGTTCATCTTCAAACACTTTAGAGATGTATAGAATATGGCATTTTCAGAGATGTACAGAATATGGCATTTTAAGATGTTTTAATAACAAAGGCTCTTTTTTGTGAAAATGAGACATGTCTACTCCTGACAGCACCAATCTATATCAGAGAAGATAATAGGCAGCATGGAAGAAACTCTACATGGAGTTTACCTTTTTTGTGGCACATACAAGCCACTAAAAAGAGTGCCTAGACTACTAACAGTATGGTGTCCTAATTAGACAAGCAGGACACTAAAGAAAGTGACTGCCAAACATTGTCAAGACAAGGACAGGACTTCAGAATATCCTGTCTCACAGAAGTCTGCCAGATATGCTAGACCTGTAGGCTGAAGATGGATGCCCCAATGTTACAGAGGAACTTTGGGTGACTGTTCAGGCAACCAGCTGTTTCCGTCATTACTCACATGTTTTGGAAGTAGCTTGCTTGCACTTCCTGCTTACTTAGTTAATATTATTTCCTTCTTGGGTCTCTGAGGAAGTTGAAGACTAAATAGTTATAGTTTTCCTTGTTTACCTGACACAGAAAGCTAGTTGTGATAGAAAGTAAATTAGGTACAAGACTTAGGACTCACCAATATAAGATAGATATGGAGCATTTTCTCTGAATTTGTCAAATGCAAACGGACTAGATATATTGATATACTTTTGCCTGTATATATTGTATTTGGTTATTGTATTTATTGTAAATCATTTTTCTTACATCAGTTATAGCCTTTTTTAAATTTTAAACAAAAAGGGGAAATGCAGAGGCATTTCATTTGTACTTTAATAAAAAAAAAAAAAAGCTTGCCCAAAGATCAGAAAGTAAATAGTCACACTGGCTAGCATTAAAGACCAGGCAGCAATGACACACACATGTAATCCCAGTAGCCACAGAAACCAGGTGGTAGGTGTGTATGCCCTTAATCCGTGAAACAGAGGATTAGGAAATGGGAGGAGACAGCTCTCAGTCTCAGTCTCATTCTGAGATTCCTGGAGGCAGGATCACCATTTCAGACTGAGGTAGAGGTTAAGATCCAGCGGCTGGCTATTTTGCTTTTCTGACCTTCAGGTTTAATACTAATATCTGCCTCTGAGTTTTTATTAACCGTGGATTTACTTTATTTGTATGAATGTTTTATCTGCATATAAGTATGTGTGCCACATGCATGCCTGAAACTCACAGAGGTCAGAGGAAGTCAGCAGATCCCCTGGAACTAACTGGATTCACAAATGGCTGAGCCACTATATGGGTACTAGGAATAAAACCCAAGTCCTCTGAATCTCTCAAGTACTTGTTTTGTTATTTTGAGGCAAAGTCTGACTCTAACCAAAACTGGCGTGGTGCATGCTATATAGCCCAGGCTGACCTTCAGGTGGCTTCAATCCTCCTCCCTCAGCCTCACAAGTGCTGGGATTACAGTTGCGAGCCAACATGCTACATCATAATGTTCTTTCAAAAGATAAAGTATGAGCAAAAGAAATCTTCTACATTCTCCATAATAAATAACAACAGTAATATAACAGCCATCAAACAAAATTAGGTATATTTTACCAACAAGTAAAACATTTCATTACACAGCTGTAAAATTATAAATGAGGAAAATGCAAGTTAAATTAGATTTAATCTTTCAATAATTACTTACAGGAACTGGAATCCCAAAGGGGACAGGAGTATACTGAGTATAAAGATGAAGAGGTATAGGAACAAACACTGGCACAGGGACTGGTACCACCATAACCTGGGGCTCACTTGGAGTATCTTCTAATGAAAAAAAGCACACACAGAAAAAGAGTTAGAAACAATTTAACGAAATTCCATCTTAAAAGGAGAGAATTTGTGTTAGGCAGCACACACCTTTAATCCCAGCACTTGTGAGGCAGAAGCAGGCAGATCTCTGAGTTCAAGGACAGTATGGTCTACAAAGGGAGCTCCAGGAAAGCCAAGGCTATACAGAATAACTGTCTCAAAAAACCAAAAACGTGCTGGGTGGTGGTGGCGCACGCCTTTAATCCCAGCACTTGGGAGGCAGAGGCAGGCGGATCTCTGTGAGTTCGAGACCAGCCTGGTCTACAGAGCTAGTTCCAGGACAGGCTCTAAAGCCACAGAGAAACCCTGTCTTGAAAAACCAAAAAAAAAAAACAACAAAAAAAAAAACCAAAAACGAAAAATAAACCAAAAGAGGGGGAGAATTTACATTTGAGAAAGGGCAGGTATTCAACAAATGATGCTAAGAACTAAATATGTGTATGTAGAAGAATGAATAACACCTCGATTTGTCATAATGCAAAAATATCAGTCCAAAATGAATCGGAAATGTTCATGCAAGGCAAGCAAAATAATTAAAAGTATATACAAGAGAAATGATTCAGGATACTGTTCTGAGGAAAGATTTTTCTTGAATGTTTGACCCTAAGGAAAGTGGCAACAACATATAATTGGCCAAAGAGACTATACCAAACTCAAAATGTTATACAGAAAAACAATTTGGGAGCTAAGAGACAAGTTACAGCCAGTCAGTGGTGGTGCAAACCTTTAATCACAGCACTTAGGAGACAGAGGCAGGTGCTCAGTGAGCTCAAGGCCAGCCTGGTCTATAGAATGATGTCCAGAACTGGGTCCATAGCTACCATAAAATCCTTTCACAAAAAAAGGGGGGGGGGACCCCAAACACACACACACAAAAAAAAAAAAAAAACCATCACAAAATGTACAAAATTTCTGCAAATTATACGTATGACAAAAGATTACTATCTAAAATATAGAAGAAATTCAAGCAAATAAAGAGCAAAAGAACAACTAACCTGATTTACAATTGATCAAATGGTCTAAGAGGATGCACAATGGTTATAACCTGCAAGAGCACACTCTAACTGAAGACTCTGGTCAGGTGGTATTGCTGGTGGGCGGTGGAAACTTAAGGAGGACCTTGATCAATGAGGTGGGGGGTTTTACACCTTTATTAGACAGCATAAAGTAGTAGTTTATCTATTCTTGTAAAATCGCTTGTTCCGACAGATACTCATCTCAATATCACTCACACCATGTGGTAACTGAGTTCAGGGAGTGGGTGGCATCCCCAAGCCTGTGTAACCCCCAAAATGATGTGCTAAATAAACTTTTTCTGTTTAATTACCTGACTTGGATATTTCATTGTAAGGAAGTAACTATGTCAATAAAAATGAAAAAAAATATTCAGTGTCACTAATGATCACCAGGAAAATGTCTATCAAAATTATAATAACAGGGTTGGAAAGACAGTTGAGCAAAAAAGTGTACTTGCTTGCTCTTAAAAAGGACCTGGGCTGGGCGATGGTGGCACACGCCTTTAATCCCAGCACTCGGGAGGCAGAGGCAGGCGGATCTCTGTGAGTTCGAGACCAGCCTGGTCTACAAGAGCTAGTTCCAGGACAGGCTCCAAAGCCACAGAGAAACCCTGCCTCAAAAAACCAAAAACAAAAAAAAACCCAAAAAACAAAAAAGGACCTGGGCTGGGCGATGGTGGCGCACGCCTTTAATCCCAGCACTCGGGAGGCAGAGGCAGGCGGATCTCTGTGAGTTCGAGACCAGCCTGGTCTACAAGAGCTAGTTCCAGGACAGGCTCCAAAGCCACAGAGAAACCCTGTCTAAAAAAAAAAAAAAAAAAAAAGACCAAAAAAAAAAGGACCTGGATTCAGTGCCCAGCACCAGCATCAGGTGGTTCAAACTACCTATAACTTGAGTTCCAGATAACTCAATGCTCCCTTCTAGCTTCTGTGGTAGTTTATTTGTACTAGGTACAAATAACATAAGAATGCAATGCATACAAACACATAAATAAAAATAAATTTTATAAAATTAAAATGAAATACCATTTCATCACAGTGAGAATGACTACTACCAAAAAAGAAGGAAAAAAATCCTGGTGAGGACTGAGGAGGGGGGACTCTCTAATATTCCTGGTAGGCACTACAAATTAGTATGACCATTAGAAAAATAGTGAGAAGGTTCTTCAAAAATATGATGATAATTCTCAGGAAAGAACCAACTATGTAAGGGAAGCATGTCCTCTGACACACTCTCCACGGCACATGCATGCCCACACAGGTAAGACAAAGAATGAGTCAACTCTACTGAAAGGAACCTTTCAAGTAAATTTCAGGGAATATATATATTCACTGTTTGGGAACAACGACCTATATGATGACAACTTTTCATCTAGAATTTCTTTCTAGTTTCAAAACTCTAGGACCTGTGGTTGGCATTAAGAGAGGCTATCGAGACAAGCGAAGAAGATGAAGGCTATGAAAAGAATTTGTGGGCAACTGTCTTGAATGTGCAAAACAAATGGAAATTAGTATTTTTTTCTTGGTTTTTTGAGACACAGTTTTGCTATAGTTTTAGAGCCTGTCCTAGAACTAGCTCTTTTTTTTTTTAAAAATATTTTCATGGTTTATTTAACTTTATTTTATGTGCATTGGTATGAAGTGTCAGATCCCCTGGAACTGATCTTCAGACAGTTGTGAGCTGCCATGTGGGTGCTGGGAATTGAATCCGGGTCCTCTGGAAGAGCAGTCAGTGCTCTTAACCACTGAGCCATCTCTCCAGCCCTAGAACTAGCTCTTGTAGATCAGGCTGGCCTCAAACTCAGAGATCCACCCACCTCTGCCTCCTGAGTGCTGGAATTAAAGGGGCCTGGAAATTTTTATTTCTAAGAATAGTGAGTTTATGACATTCTAGTGACTACCTGCTCCAGCATTTAAGCTCAGCTCAGCACAACTTGAAATATTACTTAACTCTGGCTAGCTGTGTCAAGAAGAATGGACTTCTCTGTCTCCGCAGACACAATTAAAGCTTTTAAAACTCACTACAAGGGCTGGAGAGTTGGCTCCGTAGTTAAAAGCACTTGTTATTCTGCAGATGATCCAGGTTCAAATCACAATATTCACCTGACAACTCACAATTATTTGTAACTCCTTTCAGAAGGGATCCAATGCCCTTCTGACTTCCACGAACATACATACATACATGTAGGTAGGGCATTCACACACATAAAATAGAAACTAAAAACAAACAAAAACTCACTAGGAAAGGGTAAGTCCCTAACATTTCTCATTAGGGGCTAAATTCCTGGTGAGTGTAGGCAGAAGGATGGGGCTGTTCTTCAATCAGTTTTCATTCACAAGATGGAGGTTCTACGCAAAAACGAAAAGCAGACAGGCTAACAACACTGGGATTCTAGTCACTTGCCCCAGATCACATACTGAGCAGGATGACTGTTAGGAGAGGCTGAGTAAGAACACGACATAACCCTGTGCAGAATTCAGAGAAGCAGTGCAGAGATTTTGTACAGAGGTAGAGACAGTTCCTAAGAAAGTATGGAACCTTTCCAAGGCAACTGATCTTTTTGTTTTAAGACAGGTTTCTCTACAGGTAACCCTGGCTGGCTAAGAACTCATTATGTAGATAACAGACAGGCCTGAAACTCAGAGCTCTGTCCTCCTCTTCCTCATGAGAGCTAAGACTGAAAGGCAAGCATCACCACTCTTAGAGCAATTGACTTTTGTTTATTTGTTTATTTTTTGAGACAGCGTTTCTCTTTGTAACAGCCTAGAACTCATTCTGTAACCCAGGGTGGTCTCGAACTCACAGAGATTCGCCTGCCTCTGCCTCCCAAGTGCTGGGATTACAGGCGTGCGCCACCACCGTCCGGCTGCAACTGACTTTTTAAGACAATGTGAAGAAATGGAGATAGATGTTACATGCAAGAAGCACAAGGCTATATACACACCACTAAGTGAACACATAAGGAAATAGTATTGAGTTATATAAACTTAAGAGCACATCGAAAAACTAAAGCATCTCTCTCTCTCTCTCTTTTTTTTTTTTTTTTTTTTTTTTGGTTTTTCGAGACAGGGTTTCTCTGTGGCTTTGGAGCCTGTCCTAGAACTAGCTCTGTAGAAAAGTCTGGTCACGAACTCACAGAGATCCGCCTGCCTCTGCCTCCGGAGTGCTGGGATTAAAGGCGTGCGCCACCATCACCCGGCAAACTAAAGCATCTCTGAATTCAAATCCCACCTACATTACTCTAAAGCTAATGCTAAACAACACTGTTTTATGAATTAATTTTTTTTTTTCCGAGACAGGGTTTCTCTGTGTAAATTTGGAGCCTGTCCTGAAACTCACTCTGTAGACCAGACTGGCCTCGAACTCAGATCTGCCTGCCTCTGCTTCCCAAGTGCTGGGATTAAAGGTGTATGCAATCACCACCTGGCAAATTATCTTCTTTTTGAGCTAATTTACTAAGTTTCAAATAGAAAAATACCTTATTCACAGGCACATTGTACAAACTACACTGGGAAATAAACAGAAGTAACTAATCTAGAAAACAGTACTACTAGGGTAAGCCAATGATCTCTTCCCTTAAATAAAATAATAAACCCAAGGAACATACCCGTCTGGCATTCTTTGTTTTGAGTATGTGGTTTACATGAAGTGGCTTTCGTCTGTGTGATGGGTTTGCACAATAAAGCCTTGTTTTTCAAAAGCCTTGGAGGTTGGGAAGGTGGAAGTTTCAGGGCATCTGTTTGAGTACTTGCCTAGGTAAAAAAAAAAAAAAAAAAAAAAAAATTCAGAAACCAAACAATTTCAAAATGTTTTGAGTAATTATTAGAATTTTAACTTTAAAAGACTTATCACTGGAATTACATAGTAAAAATGACATGCAAATTTGCTATTTAATAAATCAGATTTATTTTATGCCTGAAATATTACTAGAAATCAAGGAATATTTTACAAAGCATTACCTGACTCAATGTTCTTACTATATTTGCTTATCAAGGAAAATTCTGATATCAGCTTACTGTAAAATACTGATAATCAATACAATGGGGAGTTTTAAATGAGTGCTGTTATTTCCTGACTAAGTTAGAAGCATAGTCAATCACTTATGATCACTCAATGTAACATGAAGGAAAGGCTGTAACTGTGGTCCAGGCATTTATAGAGTTTGCCATCAAAGACAATTAAAAAGTAACTCAAACATGAAAATTAGCCCAGAGGCTAGGAACATTTTCATAAAATATCACTGTTTCATTTAGGAGTTTTGTTCATTATCTTCTTCTTTAATCTTTTTAAAGACAACGTAGACAACGTTGAGTAAAAAACAGTTAAACATAGTTATGATCAGCGTGTAATGGGAGTGAGTAGCACTAAGTAAGAATGTTAATAACAATCTGTAAGATGAAATGACCAAACGCTGTACATTTACTTTAATTACGCATAATTTAAAAAAACTGTCAGTAATTAATTTATAATTACCTACTAAGCATTCGAAGAAATAATGCCATGTAAAAATCTTGATTAGATAACAGAAATTCTATTCAACAATTCTTTTGCTAATAATTAGCCAGACATATGTAGTGCACATATATGAAATATACAATAACATTAATAAAATAACTTACATCCCCAATGATTTTCGCTGTTACTGCTGGAACTGCACCTTAATAAAGATTAAAATACAAATTTAGAAGCTTTAAAATTATTTAAAAATTAGTATTAAAGCCAATTATCAGTCATGACCATCTATAACTTTCTACACAATTCAGTAAAAGCAAGTAATAGCTTGCTTCTATACTAATAGTAGTATAAAACAAGAAAAAAAAGATGTGACTGGAGGAAACACCTGTGCACTCTTAGTGGCGCAGCAAGCTGCCAAGAGGAATATAGAGAATTTAACTCAAATGGTAAAAAAGCCAGTTCAAATCAAACTATACCTTGTAAGACGCTGTTGGCATTTGCTGTGGGCTGAGCAGCAGGAGCACTTGCCAAAGATACCACATTAGCAATAACTGGAGTTGAATCTTTTCTAAGTGATGGGGGCCCTGCAGATGCAGCTTGAACCATGGAAATACTTGCTGGTTAAAAAAGAAAGAAAGAAGAGAGTTCGTGTGACTTATGTTTTATACAAATCAACAGACCAGAAGAGACCAATGCCTCAAGGAGTAAGTAAGTCTAAAGTAGAGGAATAACTCGGATTTTGTTTCATCACTTCCTGACCTTTTGCCTAAGGTAAAGCATAGTGTCTTTTCTTTCCCACTTAATTACTCAGATTTGGTCTGCTAGTTTTTGATTAGTGAAACTTAAGTCTCTCATGTACTTTACCTTTGATAAAAATGCATCAGTCTCACTTAAAAGCAACAAAAATGCCAAAGGCATAATTTCAAACTATGACCATTACAAAGTAGAATTAATGGGAATTTAAGAGAAAGATGTTTCTTAAATCTTCCCTTTAAATGTAAAGGACTTCCTAAGGAGTTTCTAGAGTAGGCCCGTATACTTGGACTCTTCTGAGTTTCAAAATAGCAATAATTTGTGCTCCAAACCATAAAGCTTCTAGAATTTTATGTCCTAAATATGTATATTGTTGGTTGTGGACTGGCGCAGCTCTTGCTATGTGATGTAGTCCAGGCGTGCCTCAGACACACTATGCGGCTCATCCTCTCCTTGAAGTCTTGATCACCTAGCTTAGTAAGACTAGAGATACGTACCACCAAACCTGACTATATATGGTATACTTAAAGGGCCATGTAATTTAGTCTTTATTTCTTTTGCTAGAATCTGAAATCTATCATTATGGAAGCCAGGGTGTATACAGAACTAAAAAAAGCAAATGCCATTCATTCTCAGAAAGTTGAATATGGTTGAGTATTCTGAGTATTCAATGAAATGATGTAATTTAAATGGTAAAGTATTTGTTCAGTTTTGTTATTGTCGTTCGTGCTGCTGTTGCTGTTTTGAGACAGGACCTCTCTACGCAGCCCTGGCTGTCCTGAAACTGGCTATATAGAACAGGCCGGCCTCAAACTCACAGATATCTGCCTGCCTCTGGTTCCCAAGCGTTAGGATTAATGGCTACCATGACAGGCTTGTTAATGGTATTTGAACACAGTAAGATTTCATAATTAATTAATTACGTGATTAAGTAATTTCGTAAAATTACTGACAATGTATATATTCTAATCTGTACAAGAAAAGTAATTAACTCCTTCCACTGATAAAAGTTCATTTACTCGCCGGGTGATGGTGGCGCACGCCTTTAATCCCAGCACTCGGGAGGCAGAGGCAGGCGGATCTCTGTGAGTTCGAGACCAGCCTGGTCTACAGAGC
>NC_022016.1:57687257-57688260 GCF_000317375.1 Microtus ochrogaster | reverse complement strand
TGGCTTTGGAACCTGTCCTGGAACTAGCTCTTGTAGACCAGGCTGGTCTCGAACTCACAGAGATCTGCCTGCCTCTTCCTCCCAAGTGCTGGGATTAAAGGTGTGTACCACCACCGCCCAGCTTACAGATTTTTTTTAATTTCAAAATTTAACATGCTATTTGTTTATATGGGTATTTTTAATCTGACAAGATAACATACTTATTTATTTATAAAACTTAAATCATAAACCTCAACCCGACTACACTAAAATGGTAAATGTTTCTACAATAATGATTTTTTAAAAATGTGTGTATGTGTGTGTATGTCTAGTACATGTGGTTGGACATTTTAGAATGTGCACAGGCAAACATGTGGCGGCCCAACACTGACATTGGCAGGAGAGTCCTTCCTCAATCACTCTCCATCTTATTCACTGAAGCAGTGGTCTTTCAACTGAAGTCAGAGCTCATCAATTAGTACTAGGCTTGCTCTGAAGGACTCTGCATCCTATAGTGGTATACTATTTGTTTTAATAAATAATGCTTGTCTGAAAATCAGTGCAAAGTAGCCATGCTAGTTAACCTTACAGGCCAGGGAGTGGTTGCACACATCTTTAATTTCAGCAGCCACACTAGTTAGCCATAGAGGCCAGGCAAAGATGGTGCATGCCTTTAATCCCAGCACTAGAGAGGAACATAAAACAGGAGGAGACAGGTCTCACTCTCAGTCTCAATCTGAGGATTTGTGAAGGCAGGATCATCCATTTTCAGTCTAAGTTAGAGGTAAGAACAAGTGTCTGGTTGCTTTGCTTTTCTGATTTCACGTTGATTTCAGATACTCCAGTATCTGCTCTGAGATTTTATTATTCGTGCTACAGCATCCAAGCACTGGAATTGCATGGGGGCTTTCATGTGAGTGCAGAAGATCTAAACTCTAGTCGTCACACTTGTACACCAATGACTTTAGCCACGGAGGCAGCATTACAACAATTCTACCAATGGCATCATTAAAAAAAAAAAAAA
>NC_022016.1:57676425-57686892 GCF_000317375.1 Microtus ochrogaster | reverse complement strand
GGATCTCTGTGAGTTCGAGACCAGTCTGGTCTACAAGAGCTAGTGCCAGGACAGGCTCCAAATCCACAGAGAAACCCTGTCTCGAAAAAACAAAAAAATAAAAAATGAATAAAAACCAACTTAAAGGGCTGGAAAGATGGCTCAGTGGTTAAGAGCACTGCTTGCTCTTTCAGGGGTCCTGAGTTCAATTCCCAGCAACCACATGGTGGCTCACATCCATCGGTTAGGAGAGCTGGTGCCCTCTTCTGGTGTGCAAGAATACATGCAGACAGAACACTGTATAAATAATAAATATTAAAAAAAACTACACAAGGAAAGGAGGGGAGATCATCATTTAAAAAAAAAAAACCAACTTATATTATTAGCAAACACATAGTAAGTAGCAATTTAAAAACAAAGTTTTGATCCTACAAGTTGGCTCAACAGGTAAAGTCACTTACTGCCATGTCTGATAACCTGAGTTCTATCTCCAGGAACAACATGTTCTCACTTGACCTCTTTCCATACATGTGCAAAGCATGCATGTAACTATACTGACACACAGGCATACACAGATGTGCACAAAAAATTAGATCAATGTAACAAAAGTAAAAATTAATAAAAACAAATTTTAAAAAAAAAATCAACTTAAAGCCAGACGGTAGGGGAGCATGCCTTTAATCCCAGCACTTGGGAGGCAGAGTCAGGAGGATCTCTGTAAGTTCGAGACCAGCCTGGTCTACAGAGCTAGTTCCACGACAGGCTCCAAAGCTACAGAGAAACCCTGTCTCAACCCCCCCCAAATAATAATAATTAATTAATTAATTAAAAATTAAAAAGAGACTATTTCAGCAATGTCTTAACCTCAAAAAATCAACTTAAGCAAGGTTTCTGTTCTTCACAATACAGAAGACAAATTCGTTTATTTAAATGAAAAATCATTAAAATATTTAATGCCATAAGTCAGCTGTATCTACTATAGAAAATTCTCCCACATGTTGTACTAATTGCGAAGAAACAAAATATTTAAAATTAAAGACATTTTAATAATCAAGTTATTCTTTGTACATGAAATTAAGAAAAGCTAATGCTAATTCTCCCCAAACACAGACATGTGAATGATATTTTTTTTACCTGATAAAACAAAACTGTATACTTCGACATGCATTCTTCACAACAGAAGTCTTCCACCTTTCCACCCAAATTATTCTGTATCAGTTTGGGAGATGTCTGTAAACAGTAACTGCACATTTTACAGTGACTTCCCCAGCGTTTCCCCAAGTCATGTTTATAAAGCAATTTGCAACCTATGAAGTCAGGAAAGATAAAATTAATAATGTGGCAAATAATTACTTACATTTAAAGAATTTATAACAGCACTGTATCTTCATACCTGGGACCTAACCAACAGGCAGGTGAAGAAATCAATTAAAGGATCAAAACTAACTCTGTGTGTGTGGATTGAAACATATATCATGTATAGTAAGTTTCATAAAGCTTTTGCTTTATTTGAAATGTGAAAATACACTAGGTTGTAATATGAAATGTAATTATTTTGTGTTACACAGATCAAGAAGGATAACACTGCCATTTTACAGTGAATTGAACCATTCTTAAACATACACATCATCTAAATAAAGAAAACAATTTAACTTCCTTTTGATATTCCTAGTCAAACAATTTATATTCAAAAACACAAATTTAGGATGTCATGAGAACTTAAAAATGTCCATCTTGACATGAGTACCTAAATGTCTTTGAGTTCTCCATCAAATTAATGAGGACAAACATTCTGTATTACCATCTTCTGCATTGTACTTTGGGGTTCTTTCACGTCATTTTAATAACTATATAAAATTAAGACTACATAAAAACAGCAAATTACCAAAAGACTTTGTAAGCATGTACAAAAGATAAACCGGCAAGATAAATTGGCACGGTAATCCGTAAACAACTACTTAAGAAACCACGACCAATGCTCAAGAGTAAGATTTTTCTTTTTACCTTCACTACAAAATGACTTGTCAGCACCTGAGAATCGCACAGTCTCCTTTATAATTTTCTCAATTTTACAATATTCACACATTGCCATTACATTATTAATTTTCTTATATTCATCAGAACAATTCTTGCCACAGAACTGAAACATTCTACCCTGTAAAGAAATATTAAGTAGTAATTAGACATTTAGTTTGTTATGAAAATTTTCATCCTTCAAAAATACAGGGTATGAAGTTGGCCATGAGGCAGCACATGTCTGTAATCCCAGCACTCAGTAGGCAGAGACAGACAGATCTCTCGAAATTTAAAGCGAGTGTCTACATACTGAATTCCAGGCCAGCCAGAGCTACACAGTAAGCATGTCTCAAAAACAAAATACCCAAACAGTACAATTTTAAGATAGAAAATAAAAATATATTTATAGACATAACCATTTATATTCAAACTCTTATGAATCTATACTTTCCTGTTCTATTTCCTTTGTATTTTGTTGAAAGAGGTTCACAGTGAGGAACCACAGTTGATTTTAAACTCACAATCCTCCCCCTTACCCTCCTATGTACACAAGCAACCATAGCAGCTATAAGCTCACACTTACCTTGTAGTCAAGAAGCTCTGGTTTTGTGGCAAAAAGACGATTACAGTGTTGACACCTAAGCTTTACCACACTTCGTGCAAACCCAACATGCTGGGACTGGGCAGCAAGCCGCTGGAGACCAGCTGCAGCAGAGCTGTTGATGGAGGTGGGGGACACGGCAGGAGTATTCCCTCCACCTGCAGAACCTGCTGAACCTGTAGGGATGCTCACAATTACTTGGCCCTGAGACAAGGGCACTACTGAAGAATTCATTCCAGTTGGTTTGTTGAACAAATTCTGAAAAAGTAAAACAATAAAAATAGGTCTCTTTAACCACTTGTTGAAGAAATAGGAATTATGCCCCTATGTATGCCAAGCAAGGCTCTAGTAATGCAACAAGCTAGCTTCCTTGGCATTGAACACCTTAAAACTGAATGGGGCAAGCCTCACTTATAGAGAAAAATAATCTAATAATCTTCAAAACTACTATACTCCCAACAGTGATTTAATTTTATGGAGGACAGTTAAGTGACTTCTAAGCTGAAAAGCTGTAACAGAAACAGACAACCCTGGTACAGTATGTTTGTACTACTACAGTAGGTGAGTCACTGACTGAAGAAGAGGAAGATTCCCGAAGTCCTACCTGGAAAGCTACCACACAACTGTAGCTGCAGAAGTTGCGTATACTTCCATCTGACATGGCTAGATGATACTGAGGGATTGCTGAGGTTTTACAACTGTTACACTGAACTTGTACACCTTAGCAAATGAAAGTAAAAGCTATGAGTCACACATGAACCTATGAGGAATTAAGTATCATAGACAAAAATTCAATTTTTAGGTTAAGCTATAGGAACTGAAGCTAACCTCAATCATGCCACATCTATCAAAAACTAACTGAACATTTAAAAGTTTTAAGTTTTTAAATAGTCATAATCTACCCTGGAATTATAAAATAAATGGATCTTGAAATATATTGGATGTGGACAATGATGATACATTAAAGAGGGAATCTGTAATCCATTCAGTAAGGGGGATGCATAAATAGGTAAGCAATAAATAAGATAACAGGTAATATTTTACAATAAAAATGTGAAATATAATTGCCCTAAAAATCAACTAAATTTAGACAAAAATTTGGGTCAGCAAAAAAGTAGTAACTAATTTCCCAACTATTACAATTTTATAGTTTATGAAAGCAGTATTACCTGCAGAAGTAACCATTTTAACTCTGTAAGCAGATAAGCAATTAACAGAACAGAAAAGTTCTGTCTTCCCCAAGCTATTGGTATTCTCAATCATTTCTGCTGAGGATCTCAATGATTTGCAAAGCGCACATGGTGTTATTTTGGCTGATTTCTAGTAACAGAATAAAACAACATTCATTTTTACTAAATTCATAAGGCATAATTCTTTGAAATGTTTAAACTTAACTCTGTTGAAATATCATGTGTGGTGTTAGGAATCAATCCCAGGGCCCTGCATGGTGCATTTTCCCCCTTACTCATGAAGTATTTTAAATCAGTAGTTTTCCAAATGATCACCATTACAATCTTCAGTAAAAAGCTTCACAAAGGGAACGTATGTTATTCTGAAATTCTGAGTTTGTATATTACATATGTATGCACACAAAAGTGAAAAGCGTTTCACAGAGCAACATACATCATGGAAACATACATTATGCTTTCATATATCTAATGTATTTCATTAGAAAAGTGTTAGATATAATCTAGCAAATTTAAGATCTGACAATTGATTATAAACATTGTTTTTAAAAGATTGTTTTCTACACTAATACAACGACTCTCCTTTATATTAGCTGTAAAGTGTAAAGCACTTCCTACAAGAGCTGTTATTTAAAAGCAATGAAGTTTTAACTTAAGGAAATCAGTAAACTTACTAGAAAAAACAGTATCAATCCTTTCCATCAAATAGCAATACATTCACTGTAAGCAGCAAGATGGCAGATCTTGTAAACAAGGAGTCTGACAGAGTACTCAACAGAAAATAATTGTAAATACTATTACCCCATCACACACTTAAGAAAACACTGTTCAAGCTATAACTAAGAGATTTTAAGATTGTTTTCCCTTTCTATGGTAAATTGTAAAATTGATATTAAAATGGATGCATTATTAACATACACCTCATGTGGAATATCTTCTAATTCCCAGATCAGAACTATAAACACAACCCTAATTTAAAAGACATGAGTCAGAACTCATCTTTGTGAAACTTTGCTGACACACTAGTCCCACCAACTATGTTCTCTTCGTGCACACAGTACACAAGACTTCCATCACACCATCTTTATCTGCTGGTTTATTTGTATGTCAGAAATATGCCTTCCCACAAAACAGGAACTGGATTCAATGTTTAAATAAATTAAAAAACAAAAGAAAGTGGCAGCAATAACCATCTACAAAAAGCCAGGATCTGTATTAGTGTTTCTGATCTTACTTTACATAATCCTGAACAAAATATAGTTTTCATAGCTTTTATCAGGGTAAAACAAACAAACAAAACACAACAACCTAGAATCCATGTTTTCCCCATGTAAAATTGTACCTGAACATACTGGACTGGTCTTACCCAGTACATCAAAAATCTTTGGTTTGGTGTTTTGCTGTTGTTGTTGGGGGGGGGGGTATTTCTGTTTTTGTTATGGAGATAGTCTCAATATGTAACTCTAGATGGCTTGAAACTCACTATATAAATCAAAATAGCCACAAACTCACATGTGTCTTCCTCTAACTCACAACTGCTGGAGACTAAAGATATGTAACACCATGCCAGGCCCTTGTATTTTTGAAAGAGTGGGAGACAGGGAATATTAAATTCTTGCCCCCAACATATTTTAATAGACAAGAAGTATTTCCAAAATTAAAATTTAAAACTCAGTCTTAAAGTAAGATGTTTTATTCTATTTCTCCTTTTACAAAGTATGACTAAACTTTTAGTGTCTGACACAATATCAGGAAAAGGACTTCTAAAAATGTTATCTATTTTCATTTGTGAGAGAAAAACATTAATATATATTATATAATGAAGTTGAACCCTTTCAAAAATTATACATTAGATTTAAATTGAAATTCCTATAATTTTAAAAATAAAAAGTTGAATTTTTTTATATTTATTTATTTATTTATTATGTATACAATATTTTGTCTGTGTGCATGTCTGCAGGCCAGAAGAGGGCACCAGACCCTATTACAGATGGTTGTGAGCCACCATGTGGTTGCCGGGAATTGAACTCAGGACCTTTGGAAGAACAGGCAATGCTCTTAACCACTGAGCCATCTCTCCAGCCCTACAAAGTTGAATTTATACAGCGAGTACCAGACCACCCAGTGCTACACTGTGAGAGCAAGAACAAAATTGAAAGCAATAGTAAAACCTAACTATACTATTCCCTGATTTTGGTGGACTATATATAAATTCACTATGTATTAAGGGGGGGGGAAAGGCCAATCAGCAAATGCGATAAACAGGAAGCCACTGCAAAATACAAAATATAAAAGCGTTTACCATCCCATTAAAACAGTAGTCCTCAGCCGGGCGGTGGTGGCGCACACCTTTAATCCCAGCACTCGGGAGGCAGAGGCAGGTGGATCTCTGTGAGTTCGAGACCAGCCTGGTCTACAAGAGCTAGTTCCAGGACAGGCTCCAAAACCACAGAGAAACCCTGTCAACAAAAAACAAAAAACAACAACAAAAAAAACCCAGTAGTCCTCAACCTTTGTAATTCTATGACTTTTTAATACAGTTCCTCAGGTTATGGTGACCCCCAATCATAAAATTTTCATTGCTATTTCTTAACACTAATTTTACTACCGCTATGAAATCGTAATGTAAATATCTGTATTTTCCAATAGTCTTAGGTGAACCATGACTCATTCGACCACAAATGGGTCATGACCCACAAATTGAGAACAACTGGTTTAGGGCTCCCAATTATGAAACTAACATTTGACAAAAATTTACTGGTAAAATATGATACAAAACACAAAACAGCATAAAAGACCCTTATCACAGAGTTCATCCAGTTTATTCTCTGCAAATTTCTAATTCACAAAGTAACAAATAACCCTCATTTATTCTATTTCATAGGAAAATTCTTTTAGCATCCAGGAGGCAGAGGCAGGTGGATTTCTGACCTCGAGGCTAGCCTGGTCTAGAGAGTTCCAGGACATCCAGGGCTACACAGAGAAAAACCTGTCTCAAAAAACAAGCAACAACAAATAAAAAACCTTCTTTACTAAGATTTTTACTTTCTTGTTTACAACTGTAATTATATGATTCCATTTGCAAGAAAATATGTTATGCATACACACACACACACACAAACAATCTGGACCATTTTCATTAAAATAAAATAAATAAATACACATACACACTTATCAAAATATATTTCAAAGATCAGAAGGATACACAATAAAAAGTTAAGACTGGTTATCCTTAGGAGATGCATTTCTGCTTTATGCTTGGGTTATTTAAAATTACTATTCAAAAATACAAATCACATCTGAAATAACAGCCATGTCCTAGCCAAGCATAGTAAATGCAGATAATTCCTACATTTGGCAAACTGAGGCATGATGGAGGCAAATAATATGGACTGGACCATATAAAAAATTCCAGGAAGACATGGCTGCATAATGAGACCCTGTCTCAAAAACCAAAGCCACACCCTATGCATTTCTTATTGGTTCTTCCAGATAGTTTTTCTGAGCAAATGGCTGTCCTGGAACTCACCCTGTAGACCAGGCTGACCTCAAACTCACAGAGATCTGCCTGCCTCTGCCTTCCGAGCTGGGATTAAGGTGTGAGCCACGATTGCCTGACTGGAAGATGCATTTCTTAATGCATGTACAGAAATTGGGACAAATAACTCTATTTCAGAACATTTAATATATATGCATTTAATAAACACCATCTACATGTAAAAATATAATCAAATACTTATCTCATTATTTTAAACAACTGTGTCAAAAATAATTTCTACCCAAAGGTTTTACTCCCTTGAAATGAAAAAGATAGCAAGATTAAATACAATCAAATACCTGCTTGTATGAGGTGACACACATTGAGCTACAAAACTTCTTAGACTGTCCCTCAATCTGAAGCACATGGCACTGTCCAGAGCCACTGTAACAGTAACCACCACAGTTCTCACAACAGTTCATAGTCAGGTTGTTAGCAGAGCGAAATTTAGAGAAGCAGGCATCACTGCAGAGTTTATGGACCACGTTCTGGTAATTAACTTCATGTCGAATCTAAGAACAAAGTAACACCGAAACAACAAACACAGAATCAAACACTGTTCTCTAGGCATAAGCAATAAACTTATTCCCCCAAGAATAAAGAGGTAACTTACAACAGCGTTCTTCTGACACATGCTGCATTTGGTTGAAATGCTATTTGTATTTATGGTAACAATGGGTTTTTTTTTCAGTTCATATGTTGACAAGCATGACTGACTGCAAAAATCCTTACTGGTGGTACTATTTTCAAACTGCGCACTGATCACATCCTTTGGATTTAAAATGTCTCTAAAATAATAACAAAGATAAAATTAAGTCCCAGGATATTACAAATTGCTTTTGTGTGTAAAGCAACCAAATATAACCAGGCTTATAGCAAAGGGAAAAGATGCATTGGTGTCTTCTTCTATCCATCTCCACTTATTTTCTCAACTTGGATCTCAATGACTGGCCAGCAACCTCTACAGATTAACCCAGGTCCACCCCCAACCCTGCCGCACTAGGATTAGAGAACCTTGCTGCCCAAATGGCTTTTCCTTGAACACTGACGATTGACACAGCACTCACTGAGCCAATTTCTCAGCCCTGGAATTTAAACTGTGAAATAAGTTTAGAGTTCTCCTCAATAAATTTAGAGATCGTTGAGTCTTTTCTTATATAGGTAACATACCACTTACTACATACAAGTATTATAACAATAATGTTTTCAAAATTAAAAAAATACATGGAATGGAGCCATGAGTAATGGTTCTTGCCAGTTTACTTCTGAATGCTGACTAAGGAGGCTGAGGCAGGAAGATTGTAAATTCAAGGCTAAACATGGCCACACAGTCAACACAGTGAGTTGAATTCCAGACCAGTCTTGGCTGAGACCCGGACAGATGAAGAGTACTGATGAATTGCATTCAATGTAGAGGAGATTGAACACTTTAATTTTCTTCTTTAAAATCATCTGTATTTTCAAAGTATTCAATAAAAACAATGACATATAAAATTATTTTCAAATATTATGTGCAGGATCTTGTGTGTGTGCATCTCCATGTGTATTGTTCCTTCTACCTTCTTTGCATTTTATTTTTGTTTTTGTTTTTTATGTGCCAGTATACTCAATGTGTGTACACCACAAAGGCTGAAGTTAGAGGACAACTTAGGGTTCCAGGACATGAATTCAGGTCCTAAATCTTTGGAGCCAGTACTTTTACTCACTGAGCCATCTTGCACACCTCCAAAACAGAGTCTCTCATTGAACCTGAAACTTAAAGATATTCAGATAGACTGGCTGTCCACTGAGTTAAGAGGATGAACTACTCTCTGCCTTCCCAGTGCTGATGATTTGAACTCAGCTCCTCACAAGGCACCCCATTTTACAAATAAGCTATTTACCCAGTCCAATGTGATAAGGGTTAAGCATTGCTACTTAGATGTCCACAGCTAATAAAATTTAATATATAACCATAAGTAAAGTAATGAAGACAATGAAGAAAGAATCCCTAAGGATTAGGTATCCTACCACTCCAGCATATATCAAGGTGTGGAAGAAACATTTCTCATTCATCTCAATAAATTTACAGATCAATTCTCATGACAGAAAAAAAAGAAATAATCACATATATTCTGAAAGCTACAAAAATTCAGAAAAATTCTATGAATATCGTTAACAAAAATGTGATCTAACAGAATCCACAAATATATTCCAAATTATTTATCTAAGATTTGAAATTAATATAAAAAATTTTTAGGTTCTTCTTATTAAAAAACTAAACATTAAACAATAATAAAAATGTAATTCAGCATGATAATCCTAAGGGTTCAATAATGGCACACATATATTAGGTGGTAACTAGCAGCTATCTAATTGCACTTACGGCCAGCTCAACAAGAAGAAAAGGATGTCTAGTACTGGAAATCTAGCCAACTACCAGGGCCTAATGAAGTCATGGATCTCAGATGAGAACCTACATCTGCCACTTAACTAAATCGGCATAATCCCTAGCTGCATTCTAAATATTTATTCTTGCAGCTAAGTGCAGTTTTTACTCATTATTAAAGAAACTTCCATTTGTAATGAACAAAGATATTGGAAAAAATCAAAACTGATCAAAATGTAGAGAACAAGAGACTGAGTGGTGTCCAGTAGGAACAAATACACTGACAACACAGTTTCCACATCTGACGCTCAGAGATCCTTGCAGCAAAGGGGCAGTACTGTTCTAATGACTATGTACATTAACAGAGGGAAGAGAGGAAGGTCAAGTGACAAATAGGAAATGAAAGGTCTTCTGTCCATGGAAAAGGATAAAGCAAAATTAGGAGAAAAGTATAATGAAAAATGAGAATAAAAGAAAAAAATTTAAAAATCCTGAGAAGACAAGTTGGTAAATAAACAGTGCTTAAAAAAAAAACAGAAAAATAGAAATGGGAGAGTAAAGAATAAAAATAGATAAAAGACTAAATGAGTGAGATAAAACAGATAAAAACTGAAAACCTTGAGGTGTAAGGCAAAAACACAAGCATCATGGTTCAACTATTATTTTTTTTTGTTGTTTTGATCTTTCGAGACAGGGTTTCTCTGTAGCTTTGGAGCCTGTCCTGGAACTAGCTCTTGTAGACCAGGCTGGTCTCGAACTCACAGAGATCCTCCTGCCT
>NC_022016.1:57675168-57675755 GCF_000317375.1 Microtus ochrogaster | reverse complement strand
TCTATTCTGTGTGTATGCCTACAGGCCAGAAGAGGGCACCAGATCTCATAGATGGTTGTGAGCCACCATGTGGTTGCTGGGAATTGAACTCAGGACCTTTGGAAGAGCAATGCTCTTAATCTCTGAGCTATCTCTCCAGCCCTGTCTTTTTTTCTCTTCAATTTAACTTTATGTGCATTGGTATGAATGTATCAGATACCTTGGAAATGGAGTTAAAGACAGTTAAGCTGCCATGTGGGTGCTGGAAATTGAACCTGTATCCTCTGGAAGAGCAGTCAGTGCTATTAACCGCTGAGCCATCTATCTGTCCAGTCCCAGGATATTCTGTCTTAAAGAAAGTATACAGAATCCCTGAGGAGGACATTCAATGCCCTTTATTCATGTGCATATATACGCATACAGACACCTGTACACATGTGTATGTGCACATACATAACTTTCCCTATATGTATACACATTAAAATATATACATGGGTCTGGTGGTGATGACCTTTAATCCCAGCACTCAGGAAGCAGAGACAGGCGGATTATCTGTGAGTTCAAGGCCAGCCTAGTCCACAAAGCAAGTTACAGGACAAGCTCCAAAG
>NC_022016.1:57655787-57675018 GCF_000317375.1 Microtus ochrogaster | reverse complement strand
GTGTAGGTGTGTGTATGGAGACATATTTCTGTATACCAATGTGAGTTTTATATGGTAATTTTAAAATAAGTGATAAATCTTTAAAGAAGTATCTATGGTTCTCATGAAAGAATTACTGACATCTTGGAAATTGCTGACACCTAAAATGATTAAGGATGTATGTTATTATATCAGACAATCAGATTTATTTCATAATTAAAAAACAGCAAACAAGAAAGGTAAAAATAAAAGGCAAAATAATTATTGTTTTCAATCTAATTTAATCATATAATAATTTTGAACATACCTATACTAGAATATAAAAACTCAGAATACGGATAAGTATTGTTTGTTTGTTTGCTTGTTTTTTGTTTATTTTGTTTTACAAGACAGGGTTTCTCTATGTAACAGCCCAGGTTGCCCTGCAACTAGTTCTTGTAGACCAGGCTGGCCTTGAACTCACAGAGACCAGCCTCAATCTCAGCCTCCTGAGTGCTGGGATTAAAGGCGTGCACCACCACCAACAGCCTAAGTATTCACTTTTAAAAGCACATGTTATAACCAAAACAGCAAAAACAAAAACCTCTACTTTGAGTAAATTAATCTTGCCAGAAATAGTAGTGAAAGTCAATTTAAACATTGCCTTATATAAGATACGGCTATAATTATAATAGTTTTTCTCTAAACTTAAGGTCACTAAATAAATCATCCAATGTTAGTTATCTACTAGATTAACTATATAGAAGTACGCACAACAAAGTACATACCTCTACATTATTTTCATTGAACACTGACAGGTGATAATGTGTATTTACTACACATAATATGATGTTTTAATTTAAAGCATATCTTTATGGTCAAATGGCTAAAGTTACTTATATATTGCAATACATGAACTCAATTTGAAGGGGAAGGTGGAGTTTTGTTTTTTAAGATTTATTTATTTAGTATATAAACAGTGTTTAGTCTACATGAATTCCTGCACACCAGAAGAGGAGAACAGATCTCATTTTAGGAAGTTGTGAGCCACCATGTGGTTGCTGGGAATTGAACTCAGGACCTCGGGAAGAGCTCTTAGCCTCTGAGGGGTCTCTCCGGTCCAAAGGTGGAGGTTTAGTTTTTGATTTTTTGTTTTTAGTTTCCAAGACAGTTTCTCTGTGTAGCTCTGGTTGTGCTGAACTCTCTCCCTCTAGACCAGGTTTGGCCTTGAACTCAGAAATGCAACTGCCTCTGCCTCCAGAGTGCTGGGGTGAAAGAAGTGTGGCACCACACCTGACTTTTGAACAAAGAACTTTAAAATATAATAGCAATAATCACTGTGTTCCATAATAAATTGCTTCAATTTATTCCTTAAATTGTAAATCACCAAGAACACCAATATTATTATTGAATCAATTTTAACTTTAAACAAAACTAGACCAAATTTCCTAACCTATCCAAACAAAGCACATGGCTCTAGATCACTTTTAGTCATATACAAGTATTAGAGACATTCACCAGATAAAACTATAAGCACTGAAGAATTGCTCCAAACTGAATACACCCTTCCCTAAATGAACAGTATCACTGAAATATTTCAACTTTCACATTTTTTCCCAGATTTTGGAATATTTGCACAAATATTATTGGTTAAGCATCCCTGATCTGAAAAATCTTAAGAATGCTCAAAACCACAAAATTTCTGGGTACGTTTATTATTCAAAAGGTTTTGAATACTGGGATTTCTATTTGTGAGTCTCAAACTGGATAACCTTAAAAGAAAATCCCAAAACAAACCAAAACAAAACAACAACAACAACAAAAAAAAGCTGTCGTATTTGTTATTTTAAGGAATAGCAAGGTTACCAAAACAAACAAACAAAACTACAACTTCCAAAGGAGAACACTGTCCAGTCTACACTGAGATACATGAAACACAGTAATTTAAAGTGCAATGCTACTGGATAATACAGCCAAATGTAACTTTTCAGTTATCCCTGAGAGGTGAATAAAGACAGATATACATAGATGATTGGGAGATATCACAGTGGTTATGGCTGCCCTTCCAGAGGATCTGGGTTCAATTCTCAGCACCCACATGGCAGCTTACGATGGTCTGTGTCTCCAATTACACACTTTCTTCAGACTTCTGAGAGCACCAAACACAAGTGTAGTACAGGGATATACATGCAGGTAAAAACGCCCATGAAAATAAAACAAACAGTAATTTTTAAAAGTTTAAAAGAGATTTGTATGAAACTAAGTTATGGAAAAGTATTTACATATACTCAAATTTCTGTTAAGTCTATGGTCTAACCAATTCAGAAGACAAGAAAACTGAACAAGTGTAAACCCTGAAAGATGAATAATAAACTGTAGTTTAAATTGAGAGAGAGGCGAAGAAGTTTCAAAACACCAAAAAAGTATCATTACTTTTTCTTTTTCTTGTGTGTGGGGGGGTGACGTTGGCCTCTCTATGTAGCCCACAGAGATCAGTCTTCCACTACTGAATGTGCTACTACACCCAGCGTCTCATTTTTTTAGTTGCTCTAGTAATAATTTACTAACACCTTATAAAATTTATAAGGGTGATCTTAGTATTTCCCCAAAATATCAAGATAATTTTAATTAAGCCAAGGTTCATATACCTTTTTGCTATTTAACATTTCAATAGAACTTCTAAAGGTTCAGAGATACTAGATAAAGTGTATGTGTGCACGCACATGTATGCACATATGAGAAGTCATTTAAAGTTAGACAAAAATTTAGATATATTGCAACTATATAACACATAGGAAACCTAACTGTAAATATGTGTGGCACCTAGGATCTATTATCAACAACTGCAGAAAGAACTGCTGTGGTGCTAGAATAGTAAAATGTAAGGAATCTTAACTAATAAAAAGGAAAGGGTTAATTTAAAATCACTCCTTAAACTAAAAGAAAGCTGAGCACTTCCTACTCAAAAAACAGAAAGCAGCAACAACATGGTGGCACTAAATTCTGTGGTATTCCTTTAAAAAAAGAAACCACAGTAAAGTAAAAATTCAAATATAGCACACAGGTTAAAAAACAAACACTAAGAGAAACAAAGGAACAGAAAAGATAATTTAGAACTCTGTTATACTTTGAGCAACTTGAACAAGTCTTCTTGGTAAGAGGAAGTGGCAGGCGGGCAGGTGGAACTGTGTATCCAGTGAGGCACAGTGTAGAGCAGAAGAGCTGAGTAGACCCTTTCCTCTGATAAGCAGTCTGCCCCTTCTGGAGGATTTTTTTACAACCGGAACAGGAAACTCGAACAGCTGTGGCTGGAACTGAAGGAAGCATTTTATTCATGCCAGGTGATGCCAGAGAAGGCTGAAAGCCAGTAGTCAACTGTGGAGCTTTAAAAAAAGGAAAAGAACATTGAAAGGAAAAAACTTACTTTTGATCTTGTATTTTATGCATCAGTACTTTTCTAGAGCTAGTTTGGAACCTGGTATTAACTATGGACTATACAATATAAAGGATTCTAAATGAACAAAGAACAGCCTAGTTTATTAACCTCTGATTTACGCTGGCCAGAATAAACACAATTCATTTATTCAGGGCTGATTCTTACCAAGAGGACTGCCACTGACTGAAAACACAGCACTAATTTTCAGTTCCCCCTCTGGAGTTTTTTGCTGTTGGCCATGACTATATTCCTTTAAAAAAGAAAAATAATAAATAAATATAGAGAAAAGACTAAATTCTAAAGAAATCAAGACATATTACTGTTGCTGCATAGAAGTGGAAAATGTTTATAACATTAGCATTAATAAATGACACACAAAGCAGTAAACAACTTATAACGAACAAGGGCAAATTTGATTGTATATGCTGAGAATAAGGACGGAAAAAATGAATGTTAGCTACCAAAATAGCATGATGTAGCACTACTAGATCGTTTTTAAATTATTTCTAAAATTTTTCTTTAATATTATAGTACTGTAACTTTTTATTATAAAAGTAATACACAATCACAATAGAACATTTATTTAGAAATAAAGAGAAAACTTCTATTCTGATTTCCATCACCTCAAAAGGACTGCTGTGGCTCTGTGGTATATTTCTTTCCAGTCTTTTCCCTTTTCTAGTCAAAGAAAAGTTTTGTTTCATTACAGTTATAATTATTCTAAATAATTTTTTCTTATGAATTCATGTCTGATTATTGGAATTATTATATATTCTTGCATATTTCTCTACAATAACTTCTAGTGGTTAAATATCAGCATTTATAAGACCTGAGTCCAAGAACCAGTAGCCTAGGTAGTCTAAGAATTCTAAAAGAACATTTTAAACACTATATTGTTGACATAACTTAAAAGAAAAAAATTTAGATTTATTATTTTATATACATGAGTTTTTGCCTGAATATATGTACACTTCATGCATGTCTGGTGCCCATGGAGGTTAAAAGAGGACACTGGATCCCCTGGAACTATAGTTACATATGTTTGTCAGCCCCACTATGCAGATGCTGAGAAATAAACCCATATCCTCTCAAGAAGCAGCCAGTACTCTTAACCTATGTGCCAAACTCTCCAGCCTTAAATAAGTTTTAAATACAAATAAACATTTTAAGTCACTTATAGACATCATACACCAGAATTCCAGTATATATTTTTCAGGGCTATTCTTTAACTGTACAAGTATACTTGTCACCTGTAACAGCGCTAAGTAATAGTTGTTTTATCATTTTAACATACTTATTACAACAAAGCTTGCGAAATAATACAGAGACCCATTATCAGAATTGTGGGTATCTCAGACATACTTCCTTTTGGTGGTGGGTATAACAATACACTACACTAGAAGGACTATTGATATTTATTATATATACACAGTGACAAGTCAGATTAAACAGTTGAAGCTGACATGAAATATGTACATGGGACTCAGGCACAGAACAAAGAGTGCCCAAATCCTTGACAATTAGGAGAGCATTGTTCTTTTGGTGTTACTTTTGTTTTTGAGGCAGGGTTTCACTGTACAGCCCTGAATGGCCTGGAACTTGCTAAAAAGACCAAATGAGGCCCAAACATGCTGCCTCTGGCTCCCAAGGATTTGGATTACAGGTGAGTACCACCGCAAATAAATAATACAGAATATTCCTTAAAAAAAAAATCAAAACTCATGCAAAACTCCATGACTAATATAATAGCATTGTAACTTCTTAAAAAGGCAGCATCAGTACTATTCACCATTTCCTGCCTTTTCCTCAGGCTCTAATACAGGGATGCATGGCACTGATGAGTAATGGCAACAATGTTGGTATACTTAATATATTCAGCACAGTGAGTGAAGGAATGCAATGATGAATATCACACCCCCACCCCAATTTATCAAGACAGGGATTTTCTGTGTAACAAAAACCCTAGCTGTCCTGAAAACTGCTTTGTAAAGCCAGGTTAACCTCAAATACACAAAGATCCACCTACCTCTGCTGGGATTAAAGAAGTGTTCCATACACCCTGCTGATAAATATCTTTTATCAAGTAGAATTACTAGGTTACAAGATCCATCTTAAAGATTTTTGAGACATTATAAGATTGTTTTTATCCAAACAAAACTGATTTTTGGGTTGTTTTGGGTTGATGATTTGTTTTCTTTTTTCCTTTTTGGTTTTTTCTTTCTTTCTTTCTTTTTTTCTTTTTTTTGTTTTTTTGTTTTTTTGTGTAACTCTGAGTGTCCTCAGAACTCAATCTGTAGACCAGGCTGGCCTCTAACTCACAGACAACTACCTGCCTCTGCCTCCCTAGTATTGGGATTAAAGGTACACACCACCATGTCTGGCTATCAAACAAAACTGTTCTGACTCCAATAACTAATGAGGAGGGAGGGAGAACAATTAAAAGATTTTTTGTACTTGTTTTCATTTGTAGCTATCTTTAATGTTCACTTACAAGTGCATTATGCTATTACAATATTAACCTAGATAGCATTTCTCATCAACATTTCTTCTGAGTTAATTTTTTTATGTACTAAGAGGCTTCCATTAATGCCAAAATTTTGACAATCTTTACCTTTGTGATTTCTTCTATCTCTTACCAAGTTTTACTTCCATAATAAAATAATAAGGAAGTGGTTTCACTGTTTATAATACAGTCCTTTAATCCAGGGATCAGCAAACTTTATCTGCAAAGGGCCAGATAGTAAATATTTTTGACTTTGCAAACCATATGGTCTGATCTATATCACAACTGCCCAACTCTGCCCTGGTAGAGCAAAGGCGCCCACAGACAACATGTAAATAAATGAACATGACAAAGTTCTGATAAAACTTTATTTCTAAGAGCAGTGGTTGAACAACAGACTTAAAAATAGGGTGGATTTGATTTGACTAGCCACTGATAACTTTCCAGTGCTAGCTACAGTTCACTTGGGATTGGTAAGCTTCTTTGACTACATAGAATTTTTTTCGTCTTAACAGAATCAATACAACATATTAAATCCTGAGAAAAAAAAATTCTCATGGGCTATGCTGTTATCATCAGTTTGATTAAACTTGCATACTATTCTGATGAAACTATACGATGTTTAACTGTTTACACGGTTTTCCACTCAACCTCTCCAAATACAATTGAAAGCATGTATGCATCATATATGTATGTGTATACTTACTCCTCAAAACATCAGAACCTAATCACCAGTATGTTTATGTATCTGTATCATTAAGAATAGTTGACACCATTAACACTTCTTACACTTTTTTAAAAACCAGTCTCACCATTCATTCAAGTCATCTTTTATCTACTTTTTAGTTGATATCTATTAATAATATTGGCTCTCAACTGGGAAACTGATCCATAGAACTATTACAGTCTTTTCTATAATTATTATTTTACCTTCAACTCCACTTAACTATCATAAGTTCTATTAATGCTCTGATAAAATTTATTACTTTATTTCCCATTTCTATTACATTCTCTTCTAATTCCCTTTATAATACATTAGCATGTTTTGTGCCAAAGTAAAAATGCTAAGATCAATAATCTTTATTATTTTAATAATTACAAGGTTCCCATAATTATGCTTTCAAATTCAGAATTTGTGCTAGCATAGTTATTTCCTTGCCACAGTAAACAGAATATACATAAGAAATGTATCATGAATTATGTGATATATCATTTGGTAGATACAGATACTCAAAAGTACTCCTGAGTGCTGGGAATAAAGGTATGTGGCACTGTCACTTTTCTTTTTAAGACGAGATCTCATTGTATAGCCCTGGATAGAAGGAACTTATTATATAAATCAGGGGCTGCCCTCAAACTCACAGAGATCAGCCTATCTCCAAGTATAGGGATTAAAAGCAAGTACTACCTACCATACCTGGCAAGTACTAATTTTTTTTATATTAACTTATCCTGACATACCTATGCATATATCTGAAAGCACATTTCTAATACAAAAATTCTTACCCCAGAAAACTCCAGAGCGCTTGGTCTGTCTATATCCTCTACAATGACTAATAATCCATGCTTTGTAAGAAAAAAAAATACCTGATGACTCCAATGCTTTCAAAAACAAAATAAAATACAACTAACTAAAAACCAGAGGTCAAATAAAAATTGCTTATCTTTCCCTTGCTGAACACAAAGGAAGGCCTTATTAATGCCACAGGGTAAATGATATTGAAAATGAACATCTCCTATGGCAAAATGAATGACATAATGCAAGCAAAGCTCCAACATTTGCACAACTGCATTATACTTTCATAGTCTATGAACCATTGCTGTGATAATTAGGCAATTTGCTTTTCCATTTTCATTTACTTCAATGAAAGACTACAAAAATTAGTTCTATCTTCATTCATAGCAGAAAAGAAAATAATAAAGATATCAACATTAGTATTATCTAAGTTTCAGGTGCTATGGAAAAATAACTGAGATCTTTGGCTCTCTTTAAGAGTTTCTCTTTGAGAACTTTATCTAGATCCCCCCTTTTTAAATCAAACAGCTAACTACAGAAAAATAGTCTAACAAAAATAAGACCTAGATTATCAACCTAGATTGATTCTTTCCTGGCCATTTGGCCTTGAATAACTAAATTAAGCTATGACATTTAGCTTCCTAATGTAGACACAGGATAACATATTCTGTACTTAGACCACACACTCACAGTTGTTAGAAAGATAAAACAAAATAATATAAAAAAAAATCAACAACTATTTTTTTAAACTACAGAAATACTACTATAAAATGCAATGAGATTAGAATGAATAAATGAATCTGAAAAGCCAAATGATTTTATGCTAGGTAAAAGAAGCAAGAAGATGACTAACAAGTAACTAAACACAATGGGGTATAACTGAGATACATATATGGACATTTCAGCAACCTAGTGGTCTGAATGTAGACCAACTTGAACAGTAAAAAGCACACTGAAAGCAAAACTACAAAACTAAGCAGAGAGAGAAGTCACTAGTACATGATGATTAAAGAAAAGGGTAACCAGAGTCACAAATTCTGTCACTACGTTATGAGTACTGTTTGTGACACCAAATAAATGCTATTTTGTAATTCCTACTTCTGGGCTATTAAGAATGAGTAAAATTAATAAAGTGTTACACAGTACTGAAAAAGGAAGAAATCTGGATTTCAGTGATTGGGGAGGGGTATAAGAAAGCATGCAGGAAATGAGGGGGTAGAATGTAGGCGGGAAGGGGAGAGTGAAAAGGAAAGAACCAGCATCTAGAGTTAGCTATATTTGGCCTCTTCCCTTGCAGGATTTCTGGAACTACCACAGGTCTGACTGAAAACAGAAACAAGTGCTCAGGGAAACCCACCTCTAGCCACTCATGTGCTGTGATTAGTCTACTATGGAGACAGGACAAAGACCATTGTGTGACTCTGTGTCTATCAGAACCTACCCACAGGAATGCCTACTCCCAAGAGACCAAACAAATAAGTAGTGAGCACCTGAAGCAGTTCTTCCCCATAATCATTATAAAACTCAATATTCAGTATTTTATAACATATTTTGTAACTTTGAGTATGTGTATAGAATACAGGCACCTCTATCCATTCCAGCCTATTGATACTCTCTAGCCACTGGAAGCTCTGCTTTGAAAAACAATACTAATAATTTTCCCAATACCTTCTATCCCCTACTTACTTATTTAACTTTACCCTTTATCCTGAGGAAAGCTCAATGGGTCACATACAAAAGAAAGAAAAGCTTTCAGTACTCTCCAGCATAATGATTTCTTATGAATTTTCCTTGTCCACATGGGGATATGAGAGATTAGAAATGGTTATAATCTTCACATGAACACAAGGACACATGAATTTTCCCAGGCAATCAGGACATTTACAACTAATTCAAATACCCAAGATTTCCACTTCTCTTGTTTCTATAAACTACTTTTAATCTAACATCTACTGAAATATTTTCAAATTCATTCTACTGTCTTTGTTGAGCCAACTGCACTCATATCTACCCAATTTCTGTAGGTCTATCACCATCCTCATTTCTCTACCTGTTCTATAGTATTGTTGAATTCTTGTCTGTGTTGTCAACTACCTCAATAAAAAATTGTGTGCCTATTCCTTTAAGAGGTCAAACCCCACAGACTGAAGAAATAGGATAGGTCTCACTGAACTCTCTCTTTGGAGTTAATGAGCCACGCTCTGATCGAACAATTCCTAATTTATGGTACCTGGATCTTCCATGGTCCTTGCCACATATGCTATGCTGAGCTAAATCACGTATTATGAAACCTCCTGCCACCCCATGAAAAGATATAAAAACAGAGCTTTTCCTTTGTTGGGGTGATTTCTCTGAAGATTTTCTTTTCTAGGTTTCTCCTTTCATCACGTCCTAGCAGCTATTTCTCCTACTCCCACTTATTCATTTATTTATTAATGATCGACTGATTGGGTGGTTTTTCAGGAAAGGGTTTCCTTTGTGTAGTCCTGGCTGTCCTAGAACTCACTCTGTAGAACAGGCTGACCTTGAACTCACAGAAGTCCTCCTGGCTCTGTCTCCCAAGAGTTGGGATTAAATTTAGGTGTGTGCCACTACCCCGCTTACTCCTACTTTTAAACTATCCTTAATGAAGCTCTTCTCCAAACTTTAAAAGGAAGTCTCTTTTCCTTTAAAGTCCTAATATGCTGTTTATGATATACTGTATTGTATACTTTTGCATGGTCTACCTCACATGGCTCCTCTGGTCATGGTGCAATTAAGTGTCAGTGCCTTTCACAAACCACCTGCCACTCCTTCGGTATCTTATACTCTATAGCTGCCTAGTCCTTTTTTTTTCTTTTTTTTTTTTTTTTTTTTTTTTTTTTTTTTTTTTTTTTGACAGGGTTTCTCTGTGGCTTTGGAGCCTGTCCTGGAACTAGCTCTGTAGACCAGGCTGGTCTCGAACTCACAGAGATCCGCCTGCCTCTGCCTCCCGAGTGCTGGGATTAAAGGCGTGCGCCACCATCGCCCGGCTTAGCTGCCTAGTCTTTTCTCTCTTGATCTGAAACAGGGGTGCTCCCTAGGAATATCTGGCAATGTCTGAAAATATTTCTGTTTCAACTGGAGAGGTAGAAGGCTACAAGTGGCAACAAGTATAGGTAGAGACCCTACAAAACACAGAGCATGTTGTCATAACAAAGAACGGGCTTCTTCCAAATATCAGTAATGCTAAGGGTGAGAAATCCTGCTCAAAGAAGACTTCACGAAAAATTCTCTTCCATACATGTCTCATTCACAAATCCCTTATACAGCAAAATAAGGAAAAGGTAAGCTTCCTTAGATATTATTTCAAAGAAACAGCTAATATGTGTTCTCTATTTTTCACTTTCTGAGTTCATGACATCTGAATACAGCTTACCTTCAAATAGCTGCTACTATATTTCATTGCTTAAATCCCTTCCTACAGTTCACAGTAACTACAGCCTGTGGTGTAGCTTCTTTCTTCCATTCCAACCACTGCAATGCCATCAATGGGTAACTTAAGTGACTGCAGAATTTCACTTGCAGGACTCCTATGACTTACTTCCAGAGCAGTCTTGAAACTGTACAGCTAGATCCTTGTCCTTACTACTCAACCATCTTAAACTTAGAATCATGAATCACTCACCAATGCCTCTTTTCCAATAATCTGGTTCTTCAATTAATTAACCCTTCCAAAGATATTTCTGTCCACTAGCCCTCCTGAAAGACAGCTAAAGGCATACCAAACCTGTACCTCATCAGTAGTAGAAGGCTCTATGAATTAAATCATCCCATGTGCCACCCTCCTCCTAAATTTTCACCCTCTTCTGCTGTCTCAAGTCTTGAAACCTCAAAGACTCACCAGTCTCCCAATTCTGTACTAAAATGTCCACAAAACCCACAGTGCTATTAAAACACAGAGAAAATTACAAGTCTTAATTACTCTTCAGGAACACTTTCATGTAATTCTTGCTACAGCCTTGCAAAGCAATTCAAGTTGCTTCAATCACAAACTCTTTTCATCCTGTCAATAAACTATTTACTTAAGCACTTCCTCTTTCAAATGAGTAAGTTGATGTGTGGAACAAAACGAAACAAGGGGAAAGGTCAAATGTTTACTTGAGCATTTTCAGGTTCATCTTTAACTCTGTCTAGTAGTCCCTGCTGAGGCGCCACTGCTTTGTCATACTCATCATCCAAAGGTTCTTCTTTAATTCTAATATTTGACGCAAAGGAATTTCCCAGTTCCGAACCAATGGATTCTTTATTGGCAAATGGATAGCTGGAATCCTAAAACACAATATAAAGGATTAATAAATATTCAAATTTAAAAATTATTCCTCCTCAGGGTTAATACCCAAAGAAAAGCTCACTGGAAATTAATTCTACGGACAGACATCAGTGTCCCTATGCCTAAAAGCTGATGAACTATAGGTCTAAATATTAAATGCAAATAAAGAACCTAAAAGCCAAGGTTTTAAAAAAAAAATCTCCAAAGATGGCCTTATGCAAATAATATTTTTTAAAAAAAAATCAGTGCTTTTTCTAACACAAGCAGAATTTTGAAAGTGACATAAAGAAAACTTTGACACTTGCCACGGTTAACAGCAATCTACATACACACTGAAAACTTACCCTAAAGTTTGTTTCTGGGGTTTGTGGTAAATGAGTATGTAATGTTTCTTCAACTTGATTAGCTATTGAAAGAAAACAAACAAACAAACACATGTATATGAATAACAAATCTTATAAAGAATGACCTAAAAGACTATTATTTGAAATCATCTCACTATTCCAACAAAGAATGAGTGAGCTAAGTTCCAAAGAACACAAAGTTTCATTCAAAGTTCCACACAACCTGCTCTCCCCTACCATTTAGCCTTACCACACAGCTTTCCTTGCTCAAACAGAATGGTGACTTGATTTACTATGCTCTGAAAATTGTTTGTTCTCCTCTGCCACTCTGCTAAGTTCCCCAAGTCTTTCTGTTCTAATACTTAGTTTCCAGACTCTGCTCAGTTCGAAACTCACCTCTATAGGAAAACACCCCTTGTCCACTAAGTCTCTCTCCTAAGAATTTCAAGTGAGTTAGGAATGTGGTTCAGGGGTAGAGCACTTGTCTTAACACGCCAAAAGGTCTGGAGTCTAATACAAAGCATGTAAGGGAATTAGGCAAATTCAGACTAGGTGTGGTGGCTCACACACCTGTTAAAGACTTAGGAGACAAGGTAGGAGAACTGCAGTGAGTTCCAGGCCAGCTTGAGCTGAAGATTAAGACTCTGTCTCAAAAGTGAAAAGAGCAATCACATTAACTAACACCCCAGTTATTTACTCTTCTATTATTATCTTATCTTACACATACAATCTTGGACTATTCAACTCATCATTAGCACCTCTACTTTCTAACTGTCTAATCTCTTCTATTACTAGACAAGCTCCTTCAGAAAAGACTCCCAGAACAATATCCATTAACAGATAGTAAAATATATAGTACATCCTTGAACAATCTTGTATATAATAAATGTTCAGCTAAACAATTACACTTCTTCAAAACACTGATTTGTTCTTTCTGCAATTTATTTCCTTAGATTGTCTGAAGAAGTACATGGATTGATATGGTGTAGCTGCTTTCCTAAATATCAATTTAACATTTAGGAAAGGATTATAATCTTCTTGTAAAAGGAAAAGTCCTAAGAATACAAAGATGAATAAGATAAAAACTGACTCTCAAGAAACAAGTCAATAAATACTATAAATAAGGCATAAAACAAAATTCTGTGGAAATATAAGAAAACCATTCTTAGGAATGACTACAAAGTGGGAAAGATTTATGAATTATGTTTCAATGGATAAGAAGTAATTTTATAGGTGTATATATACAAAGAGAGTAAAAGTGAAACATCAAGAGAGGAAAGCATACAAGAAATGTGTGATACATTAAAGAACAGGACTAGATCTAGAATAGAGGGTGCCTTGTGCAAAGAGAATCAAAAGGAACTTTAATGAACTAAAACAGAAAATGGAGCACTTTGTTTCAACTCTCTAGTTTAGACTAATAGATAGGATAGCAATTTAACTCAGTGCTTACAGCACAAAGACGCTAAGTCTTTCAGATTCTAATATTCAACCAAAGAAAATAAACAGGTGATACAAGCATCTTGCCTTTCATCAAAATATTGCAACTCAAGAAGGGGAAAAACTACGGCTTAGAGCTATTTTTCAACCACTTACACCACAACTAAATGTTATGGAGAGAAATTCAATCACTTTGAAGAATAAGGACAAAATAAAAACGAGAGCTTACAAGGAGTTTAAAACTGTTCATATTTCATTTAACATTACAAGTAATAAAAGCTCCATTATAGGTACTTTGTTATTGTGCTTTATGGTTCTATTCCAATAATTATTACCTGCTTTATCAAAAAAACTGCTTTTCAACCTTGAATCCAAACCTTTATGGGGTTTATCCAACCGTTTTTCACGTTCATGATAAGTTAAGTCTCTATTTTTCTCCTTTCCAGAAAATGTCTCTTTGCTGTTTTCTCTTACTAAACAAAAATCTTTCCGTATTGATTTAAAGACAGAAACCTGATCAAACTGTTTAGGAAAGTCTTTTTTTAATTTATTTTGAATTTGCATTTCGTTTTCATTGTCTGATTCATGATGAGAGGCTCTTCTCTCTACTTCCAAACTATCATCAGTATGAATTGAAGAAACCAGATTGTCCTTTGAACTAAAATCCTGTTCATCCTCATTGTCACTACTAACGACTGGAATTCCTGCAAGATCCCCAGAGCTCAAAAAATAATCATCTTCGTCCAGCAATGAATTTTCAGATCCTGTTTGATTCGGCATTCCATAAGACATGCTGGCAAGGGTAGGAGTTAAGTTGTGGTCTGTGTCTTCAGACATTTCTGTATCCATGACACCACCTTAAAAAGTAAGAAACTGTTTAGACAAGTGACAGTACTGAGGATGACCGCAGTTATAAGGTCTGTCTGCCATTTAAACCAATATATTTCTTTTTGTCAAACAAAATATAGGTAATATTACAACAGTAATCATTTAGCATCTCTGATGAGAATATCCCTGACACTTAAGGAAACAGGAAGCCTAAACTTGAAAGACCAACTTCAGGTTACAAAGAAAACAACATGATATTGAGAAAGGAGCACCAACTCCTGAAACAGACCTATTTGCATTGAAATTACAAAGCAAAAAAATTCTCCATCTGTATATAAAACAATCTAATACTCACCTTGGAAATTAGTTTTGTGGTGAGGTTTAATAACAGTATTTATAAAAAGCTCCTCGCAAATTAAAACAAAGAAAGGAATACAAAAGTGATAATTATAATTTTTAATATTATGTGTTCTGCAGAGTTGAGACTAAAACATTCATAATAATATAATGCAGGTCTTTAATCCCAGAATCCCATTTTTCTCTGCACTCACACAGATTCAATAAAGTAAAAGTTTACTATGCTAAGTATGCAAACATAAAAATAAATTTAGCTAACATGCTACCCTTCATAACTCTAAGCCGGTCTGTCCTATTACAAAGATTCAGCTTTCCTTCACACATCTCTTTTTTAAACAAGTTTTACCTAGCTTTACTTTAACAACAAAGCATTAGTTCACTGGTCTCAGAAGTTCCCACTAGAATTGCCCACAACAACCTCAGAGTCACAGCCAGCTGTGTAAAAAGTTTATCTCTTTGATACTGTACTTCTTCCTACATATTAATTTATTTTATACTCTGTTCATGGCTTCAATATTCTCCAAGATTCCAAGTTTCTTGTTTCACATACTCAGACTAAATTATTTTATTCATTTGTATATATCTTGACCTGTGCTATTGACTTTTTCTTTCTTTTTTGGAACCATGGTACTTTAGGATGAAAGCCAGAAGCTTGTGCGTTCTAGGCAAGCACTTTCCCAAACAGATATACCCCAACTTTAACTTCCTCTTTTCTTCCAAGATAGATTTAGTGAGGCTGGAGAGATGGCTCAGTGGTTAAGAGCACTGACTGCTCTACCAGAAAACATGGGTTTGATTCTCAGCACCCAGATTGTGGCTAACAAACCTCTGTAACTCTAGTTCCAAAGGATTCCAATACCTTCTACTGGATGCACAGATATATGTTCAGACAAAAAAAAAATCACACACATAATATAAAAATAAATAGAACCACGTGGCTGTGGAGCATAGCTTTAATCCCAGCACTTGCGAGGGAGAAGCAGGTGGATCTCTATGAGTTTGAGGTCAGCCTAGTCTACAGAGCGAGTTCCAGGACAATCAAGACTGACTCATGAAGAAAACCTGTCTTGATAAAAATGAATGAATGAATGAATGAATGAATGAATGAATGAATGAGCGAACGAATGAATAGATCCCAAGGTAGATTTAGGTACCTCCATTTAATAAGCTCTCCTCCCCTAAGGAACTCCAACTTACCTAAGTGCAAACTCATTCATTCATTTCAAACGTGCAGTTCTTATTTCTCCCTTACTTGAGTAAATGATTCACCAACAATTATTCAAGAGAAAAAATTATTTCAATTCCTCTTTCCCATGAATAAATTCTATCAATGATATTACTTCATGTCTCTAAAATTAATATCTTCTATTCAGTACCTAATTCTGACAGTCCAAATCTCTTCCTGTCCTATATTTTCAGTGCACTAAATCCACATAACTACCTACAAAGTAAGTGCATCCTTACAATTCCTATGCCTAAATCACATTTAATTGGTCCAAGAATAGGCAAAAAGGATCTTGTCAAAAGTAAAGTCAAGACAGAAAATATTAATAGCATATTTGTTTAATCAGTTCAAAAAGCTTTCTGTGGTTAGCTGTTTAACTTGGATCTATAATCTAATAAAAATCCTTTGTTTATTTACAATCACGATTTAACTATGCAGAGTCCAAATAAAAATTTCCTTCAAGATACTGTCTCCAAAGACATGTTTCTAAAATGTAAGTTAGTCCATAACCCTTGATGAGCTCCCACAGCCCCCTGTTCTATAAGGCAAGCCACAGCCATTCATAGCACATATGTGGTAAATAAGTACTACCACAGGTTATAAGGACAAAATATAAAGGTAAAAACTCTGATAATGGCTGCTGTTACTTACAAAGCTACAAAGATGATTGGGGGGACCTACTAACAATATGACAACGGGGGGGTCAAGACTGGAGTTCATAATAAAAATCAAAATCAGAAAAACAGAAACCCTTATATGTTTACATCAGTAAAATGTTTGATAATTAGTGTGAAATAAAAAAATGGAAAAATTCTAATTATATGCTTTTCAAAACAGTTCACAAAGGGTTAGAGAGACTGTTCAGCAGTTAAGGGCACTCGATGATTTTGCAGAAGACTTAATACACTTATAGAGAACTTGGGTTCAGTTCCCAGCACATATATGGTGACTCACAGCCATCTGTAACACCAGTTCCAGAATCTGATATCCCATTCTGGTCTCTGCAGGCACCAGGCACTCATGTAGCACACTTACATACATGAAAACACCCATAGGCATAAAATTTAAAAACTAAATCTTTAGAGCCAAGTGTAGTGCCCACTCCTTTAATATCAGCACTCAAAAAACAGAAACAGCTTTAATCCCAGCACTTGCAAGGGAGAAGCAGGTGGATCTCTGTGAGTTTGAGGCCAGGCTGGTCTGCATAGAGAGTTCCAGGACAGCAAGGACTACACAGAGAGATTCTGTTTTAAAATAAAGGTTACAGAATTAGCTCAGCAGTTAAAGAGAACTAGCTGCTCTTCCAGAGAACCTGGGTTCAATTCCCAGGATTCATATGGCAGCTAACAACTGCCTGTAACTCCAGTTGCAGGGGATTCGACACCATCAAACAGAAATATAGGCAGACAAAATACCAATATACACACATAATAAAAATAAAATAATTTAAAATGAAATCACACAATAGATGGTAAAAGGATGCTAAATTCTTTTGGTTTTTTTTTTCTTTTTTGAGACATGATTACTTTATGTAGCCTTGGCTGTCCCAGAACTGGCTTTGAAGACCAGGGAAGCCTCGAACTCATTAGATCTACCTGTCTCTGCCTCCAAGTGCTGAAATGGAAGATGTGCATCCTATCACTTGAGACAGACACTAAATTCTGAGGGGAAATGTACAATAAAGAACTCGCAGGTGAGGCATCAACATGCCTACTTTCTCATGGCACACAGCAAAGACAGGCAGGAAATGAAAGACTGCACAGAGTGAACAAAATTGGAGATATTTTCAAAGCCTTGTTTTCCAATTGCTTAAAACATCATCGAAAGAGATTAGGGAGATATACAGCCCAGCATTCTATCAGCTATAAGCATTCTAAAGTCTTCTTCTCTATTGAGCAAGCCATGTACTATGTACTCTCAAACTGTTTCATGAATGAAATGCATGTAATAAGGTAGTCAATTTAAGTTCTATAATAAATAAAAAATCAATACTAACAAATAATATTGCAAGAAACTTTGATACCTGTTTACATTAACAGGTAACAGGACAGAAAGAGACAGGCATTCAGAAAAACCTGACATGAAACTCACATGGAAATTACTTCCAGATAAATCTAAGTTCAAACATTAAAAGAAAAATAAGAGGGGGCTGGAGAGACGGCTCAGAGGTTAAGAGCACTGACTACTCTTCCAGAGTCCTGAGTTCAATTCCCAGCAACCACATGGTGGCTCACAACCATCTATAATGAGATCTGGTGCCCTCTTCTGGCATGCAAGCATACAGGGAAGGAATGTTGTATACATAATAAATAATTAAAAAAAAAAGAAAGAAAAATAAGAGAAGCCATGTTACAATTATTAAGTCAGAAGGTAATAGCCAATATTTTAATGACAAAAAGTATCAGTATAAAACACAAATTTACTGAATTAAAATGTAAAATAAAAATGCGACTACAAACACTAATAAAATTAATCAAAAAACAAAGGATAAAAGTTAAAATGACTTCACTATACTGCATAGCAAAGGGCAATAAAGAAACAACCAAAACATATAAAAGCAAGAATTTTAATAAACATTCCACACATAGGAAGAGACCAACAATCAACAAGAGAAATGTCAATTAATAATACAATGAGCTACAGAATGACAGTAAGACAAGAATGCTATAGGACAAGGTTAGCAACTATGACCCCAAAACCATAAAATATAGAGAGAAAAGATTGTAGCAGAAATTAAATATGGACTTTGGAAAGCCTAAAATATGTTACTGTTAAATCCTTAGCAAAGAACATTTCCCAACCCTTATAGTTAAATACTGATGATAGGAATGAATGTAAACAAAAAAGTTAGTTTAAGGCCAGTCTGAGCTACATAAGAATTTTTGCAGATAGACAGACCGGCAGACAAACAGACTGGAAACATTTCTTTTCACCAGTGAAGCAAATTAATTACAGTACATACATTGACAGACTATTCACAGTTACTTTTAAAAGTGAGGTGGCCAGATGTGGTCACACACATCTTTAATGTCACCCTTTAGGAGGTGGATTTCTGTGAGTTTTAGGCCAGCCAGGATACACAATGAATGCTTCCTTTTTTGTTGTTGTTTTCATATCTATTTGTTTGTTTATGGTTTTTCTTTTTTTTTTTTTTTTTTTTTTTCGAGACAGGGTTTCTCTGTGGTTGGAGCTAGCACTTAACTAAACAAAATAACTTTTTCTTTTTTTTTTTAATTAAAAAAAAAAAACAAGCTTATAAACTTGAATGTCTTTGAAGGTGCTCTCAGTTACTTGTCTTTTTTTTTTTTTCTGGTGTTTTGAGACCAGGTTTCT
>NC_022016.1:57648317-57654807 GCF_000317375.1 Microtus ochrogaster | reverse complement strand
ACGAATCTTTCTCTCCTAACTGAACCAAACTGACCCTCCTGGGAACTGATCATTTGTTTCTGCTGGCTCTTGCCACCATCGATTTTTGATTCCAAATTTTAGAGTCTGTCGTTTCAGTCCCTTCTCTTTTCCACCCCTTCTACCCACTCATCTCTCCTCAACTCTTCAAGTAAGTGTCCTCTAGAAGCTGCCTGATTTGTCTCTCTCATTGGCTTTCTGGAACCTTGCTCTGTCTCTCTGTTACTTACTACCAAAAGTCAGGTCGGTATGTCAGGTATCCTCCCTACACCCTCTTGAGTGTCCTACCCCATGAACAAAGTACACCTGTCCAGGAAATCCTGGGCATCTGACAAGTCTGTTCCCATTTAGGGACACCCTTGGATTGACAAGTCACCATAGCACTTACCCCTTCCCATACTATTGGAATTCTCACCCTGGCAAGATTCCTATTTATGGCCCCTTTTCCTAAGCCTTTCTTTCCCACCTTGTCCTTCCTATGATGCTCCTGAAAATTCTTTTAAGGATGTCTCCTTTCTTGCCTGTTTTGTCACTCTTATCTCATTCACTTGCCTGAACAAACAGAGCTAATTCCAGAACAGTTGAGGCTACACATAGAAACCCTGTCTCAGAAAAAGAGGAGGAGGAGGAGGAGGAGGAGGGAGAAACAAAAAACCCACAGGGAAAAAAAAGGCAAATTCACAATTTAAAATTTTCATGGCTAGTAAGACAAGATAGTTCTGCAGGTAAAGGCACTAGCTGCTAAGCCTGATGATCTGAATTCAATACCTGGGACCAACATGGTAGAAAGAGATAACCAACTACCATAATTACCATAAATTATCCTGTGACCTATACACACACACACATACACACACACAAAAGTAAACATAATTTTTAAAAAAATTTTAAGCAAAGGAATCTCAAAAAGGCATAGACCTGCAGTCCTAGTACTTAGGAAGTTGAACCAGAAGCATCACAAGTTGGTGGTCAGCCTGAACTACAAAGTCCTGTGAAATAGAAAAGAAGAAGGGAAAAGGAATGAAAAGAATAAAGAAGGGGAGAGACAGAGACTCCCTCGGTTTTATCAGCAAACTCTAATCAAAAAGTAATTATTAATCTGCTGATCATAGGAGGCAGACTGATCAAAACCACACAGAACCTTATACTTCAACTTTATACAAATGGTATAAGAAAATCCTTTAAGACGATAACTAACAGATACACAATATAAACGTATTAATCTTCAGCCATTCCTGGGAGTAGAATGAGAATGTAATTGATTTTGTATACAGATGTAGTGGTGGGAAGGTGTATATGGTATACATATGAATGTCAAGTGAATAGGCATACAGAGGCCAGAGCAAGATGTCGGTGTTTTGCCCTATCATTCTCAGCTATTTCCTTGAGATAGGGTCTCTTACTTAACAGAAGTCTCACTATTTTGGATAAGCTAGCTGGCCAGTAATAACTCTAAGGATCCACCTGTCTACAGTCACCACCCCCTCCAAATACCGGCATTAGTGCCCAGCTTTTTATGTGGGTACTAGGGAGTCTAATTAATGTCCTAACGCTTATAGAGCAAGCACTCTCATCCACTGAACCATCTTCCTAATCTTGTTGGTTCTTTCTGGGGCTTCAGTTTTTCGAGATAAGGTCTCTCTATGTAGTCAGGGTTGTCCTAGAATTCACTATGTAAACCAGACTGGCCTCAAACTCAGAGACATGCCTGCCTCTGCCTCCTAAGTACTGAGATTGAAGGCATGCACATGGAACCTATTTTCTAAAAAGAAATCAACAGCAATTATCACCAAATGACAAAATGTTAAGAACTAGTTTAAGTGGAATCATCAGTCAAAGGTGACTATTACCTTGAATGTTATGTAATGAAGTCCTAAAAGTTAGAGTAAAAAGAATTTAATTTCCCAGCACTGAAAACAAACAAAACAAAAAAGAAATTATGTGATTTTGTAATGATCTGTTCTGTTTCGTTAAGAGACAAGCCACACCCACTCCCTCCTGTCTGCTGAGACAGGCTGACCTTCAGCTTCCAGCCTGAGTTTTCTCCCTCTCTGAAGAGGCAGCTTCTGCCTCTCCCCACTTCTCCCCTTCCCCTCTTCTGTCTCTCCCTTCCCCGCCTCTCTCTTCCTCTTTTCCCTTCCCCCTCCATAAGCCACTGAATAAATATCCAACCTCACTCTGCATGGTGTGCCTATCCATGTCTCTATCTCTTGCCCGCCTGCTGCCACTGCTTAGGGACCTGCAGCGTTTCTGCTGCCTGCCACCACCGGAAATCCTCAGCATTTTTAATTTTTCCATTAGAGATTTGACCAATCACTGGGAGAAAAAAAATTAGATGTTTCTAAAGTACATCACTATAGACAAATTTATTTTAAAATCTTGCTACAAAAAAAAAAATCTTGCTACATTTATTAAGGGTATTATGAGTTATTTAGACCATTCTTGTAATAGGAACATATAGATACAAATAATTTATTTTCAAAAGTAACAAAAGTTAGAAACAATGACAAAAGGGCATAATAAAAACTTATTGAAAATAATCACAAAACTTTAATGATTAAAAAGAAAGGTGTTTATAACAAAATTAGCATAACATGTAACCTGCTATTAATAAAAATATATAATAAAAACACTAATTCACTGGCTGGGAATATAGCTTGGTTGGTAGAGTTCTCATGTAGCAAGCATGAAGCCTAGGTTTGATCCCTAGCAACAAAACCAGGTGCACTGGCTCACACCTACAATCCCAGCACACAAAGAGTATAGGCAAGAGGGTCAGTTATTCAAGATCGTCCTCAGATACATAGCAAGTTCAAAACTACCTTGGGAAACATGAGACTCCACTAAAAAACAATGTAAATGAAAACCATAGGTTCTTCAGGAAAGTAAGTATATACCTGTTTCTGTAGGACCCAGACATGACAAGCTCAAAAGAGGCCTGAGTCTCAGTAGTTTTCCCTAAGGCGATACCTGGTTTCAAGAAAAACCACAAACTGAGACTACCCATGCACCACTCAGAAACAGACCATCTAAAGGAAATTCCTAATTTTCCAACCATTGTAGACAGAATCACTTGCCACCACACACCCTGCTAATGTAACTTTTCTGGATTTTGCCTTTAAATAATGACCTCTAGAAGGGCGAGGTATTTCCTCTCACAGCTGTGCTGACAAAGTCCCTGCTGGCTTGGATCATGTACACAATAAACCTTGCTTTTGCATTTCGGTGAGTGGGTCTCGTGGTGGTCTTTTGGAGTCCCCACAGACTGGGCATAACAGTGTCAAGGAGAATTACAATTTCTGTTTTCTTTCTTTACTGGATACCCAACCCAGTGTCTCATGTGGGGAAGGCAACCACTTTACCGTTCAGATCTATATCCCCACCCTGATATGGAGTATCATAAAATTCTTTACAGAATATTTTTTTTAACTACAAGGCATCACATTTAGATAATCTACAAGACATTAACAAGTTCACGGACAAGATTCAGACAGACATACGCTTAAGACAAATCCAACTAAATTCTAGTACATTTTTTGCTGTTTTGTGGTTTTGTTTTGCTAAGAACATGGCAAGAAGGCTCAGTTCGACCAGAGGAGTTCAGGGCATGAATACACAAAACCCCAGTGCTAGATTCACCCCAGTATCACATAAACCAGCTATAAAGACACATAGCTGTAAGTCCAGCACTCAGGAAATGTACGCAGGAGGATCAGAAATTCAAGGTTGTCCTCTGCCACAAAAGCAAGTTTGAGGCCAATTGAGGCCCTGTCTCAAATAAACTACAAAATTTAGCCAAAATGTATTATGAACACGAACAAAACGCTCAATTTTTAGGGATGTTTCTCATCAGACTGCCATGACATTATTTAACTAACTTAACATGGTTTTAACTGGTACTGGTACAAATAAAAATCAAGCAGTGGCTTTGCACGTCATTAAGAAGAAGGTATCTACTACTACACAGTAATTAAAACAATTCATTAACATTGTGACAAAAGAAAAAGTATCCTACCCAACACTAAATTTAAAAGTTTATCAGAAGCCAGGCGTGATGGTGCAGGTCTTTAATACCAGCACTTGGGAGGCAGAAACAGGTGGTTCTCTGTGAGTTCAAGGTCAGCCTGGATTGCACACAGCCAGGCTGTCCCAGGACAGTCATGACTATACAAAGAAACTCTGCATCAAAAAAACAAAACAAACAAAAAAATAAGGCAAAACCAGGCTGGAGACAAGGCTCAGAGGTTAAGAGCACTGCCTGTTATTTCAGAGGGAATGAGTTCAATTTCCAGCAATAACATGGTAGCTCACAACCATCTGTAAGATCTGATGCCTTTTCTGGTGTGGAGGCATGTAATACAAGCAGAACACTACACATATATAATAAATAAACCTTTTTTAAAATAAGGCAAAACCGCCGGGCGGTGGTGGCGCACGCCTTTAATCCCAGCACTCGGGAGGCAGAGACAGGCAGATCTCTGTGAGTTCGAGACCAGCCTGGTCTACAGAGCTGGTTCTAGGACAGGCTCCAAAGCCACAAGAAACCCCGTCTCGAAAAACCAAAAAATAAATAAATAAATAAATAAAAATAAAAAAATAAAATTTAATAAAAATAAAAAAGGTAAAACCAATGATCATTGATTGAAATATAATTCATCTTGCTTAATTTATTTAGTTAGTTTTAAATAAATATCCTATATCTAAGACTAGGCTTGAACTTGCTATGTCCTAAGGATGACCATGAGCTCCTGATCCTTCTGCCTCCACTTAGGAAATGTTGATTACAAGTGTATATCACCATGCCTGGTCCACGCAGTGCAGGAGAATAAACCTAAGGCTTCAGCCATGCTAAGTTTGTATTCTACCAGCTGCACTATAGTTCAAATCCCTATATCTACCTTTCCAAACCAGGATTTTCCAAACTAAAACCAGGATTATCCAAAATAAAACAAAGGGGAAATCTGAACCACAAAGAAAAATAATCTATTTATTATCATTCAGCTACATTAAAATTAGATTCAACATATGCAAAGTATATCACAGAGGTAAAAACACTACTGCAGTAACTAGAATGTTCATTGTACCATATATTTAGAGAATTGCCATAACCCAATAAAGATCAACAAAAGAAAATGGGCAGCAAATTAAAAAGTCATCTCATAAAATTTTAAAATGGTCAATATACATGAAAAACTATTAATGATTACTAATCAAGAAAATACAAATTGAAAACAAAATGAAGGACAAGCAGGATTGTACCTGACACCAAACCAAGCCTGGTGACCTGAGTTTGATTCACAGGACCCACATGGTAAAAGAAGAAAACAGATACCTACAAGTTGTAGGCTGGCTCCTGTCTATACATTGTGGAACAAACACACACTGCACAAATACACAAATATAAATAAATATAAAATAAATAACAACACATAAAGTGAGTTACATTGTAACACCCATTTTGTTAATATTTTTCAAGTCTGACAGATAAGTATGTGCCAGATTTAAGGTGACTGTAGGCGTAAGTCACAAACAATGCCACAGCAGTTTGGAATTATGATTAATAGGGTATTATTTATTTAAAGGGGAAAAAACTTACAGATCACCGTCAGCCCTCTGTACAACCAGGAAGGGAGTCTAGTCGCCAGCCGAGCAGGAAGTGAAGAGAGCGAGAGAAGGAAGTGGCCGCTTTTTTAAAGGGAGAGAGACCACGCCCCAATGGGCTGGTATCTCAGCGGCTATAGGCTGGAGGAGCGGAAGGACCTCCCGCAACAGGTGACAACAAATGCCAAAAGTGTAAACAAATGAAATTTTCACAGGAATTAATTTGCTCTGGTCTTTGCTGGGATTAAAGGTGTGCACCACCACTGCTCTACTGGATTTAAATTTTGTATTCCTACAAAACTTGAGAATTTACATTCCTAAACTATACGCAATCACCTACAAAGGGAAGTAAGTAAACAAAACCTGGTGAAAACTTCAAGAACTCTCTTATATTGTTTTCACATTTCAAATGGCTGGTGGGAAAAAATGAAGGCCAGGCTGGCTTTGAACCCACAGAGGTCCACCTTCCTCTGCCTCTCAATTGCTGGATTAAAGGCATGCATTACCACCATGGAGGGCATTTTCTTACCTAGCAATTAACGGGAGTGGAGGAGGAGGGTCCAACCTCCCAACAATCAAGAAGCAGAGACAGGTGGCTCTCTGAGTTAAAGGTCAGCCTGGTAGACCGATTAAGTTCCAAGACAGCCAGGGATATAGATAGAAACCAGGTCTCGAAAAACAAAAAAACAAGAGAGGGAAAGAAAAAGGGGGGAAAAAAAAGAGGATGATGACAAATCAAACGGTTGGTGGCACACCTTTAATCCCAGCACTAGGGAGGCAGAGGCAGGCGGATCTCTGTGAGTTCGAGGCCAGCCTGGTCTACAAGAGCTAGTTCCAGGACAAGCTCCAAAGCTACAGAGAAACCTTGTCT
>NC_022016.1:57640931-57648117 GCF_000317375.1 Microtus ochrogaster | reverse complement strand
TTGGAAGAGCAGTCAGTGCGCTTAAATTCTGAGCTATCTCTCCAATTCAAGAGAGGCAAGCCTTTAAGACCAGTCTAGGTTATACAGTTCGAGGCTGCAGCCTGAGATACAGAGTGAGATCTTATTTCAAAAAGACAAGACAGAAGTAGTTGGGTAGTTCAGGGAAAGACATTTGTTGAGCAAGTCTATAGATTTGAGTTGATCCCTAGAACCCACATTTCAGTGAACAGAAAAAAAAATCAAATTCAAAGTTGTCCTTTGCACTTCCCATGTGTACAGTCATTCACCTGGTCCCTACTCTGGACATACAATAACAAATTTAAGTTATAATTAAAAATAAATAAGAAAAATATATAACAAGAGTGAAACTCACTATTTTCCTATTAATAAAATAGAATTTTTGAAAGAATGAGAAGTATGTAAGTGGAATCCAAATCTTCAAAGACATCAGTATATTTCTGACCCTTCTATAATTTAACTATCCAAGGTTGTGTGTCATCTTTATTTTCCAAATAAAACTGTTCTTTACCATTTAAACGAGAAAGATATACATATAGCTTTTAACAAACTAGTATAAATTATCAAAACAAATGTTCTGAATGTAAGTGACTATTTCATGACAAATTAGCAATGCTATCATTTTTCCTTTGAAATCTGTCAAGTTTATTCTCAAAGAATCTTTATCAATGATATTAGCAGTTATTCAATGATGAGCTGGTATCTCAAGAACTTTTACTGAACATAAATCTTTAATGGAAGCTGGGCATGGTGGTGCATGTCTTTAATCCAAGCACTTGGGAGGAAGAGGCAGGCAGATCTTATTGTAGGAATTCTATTAATAATACACAGACCCAAGCAAAAGTGTATTTACAGGAGGTATTTAAAAATTATTTGGTTAAAAAAATGTAGTAGAGAAAAACAGTAGTGAAAATGAGCTATAATAGTGGAGGGATGAACTCTAGCTGCTGTTTTAATATTTGGTTGTCTTCCTGACCACCAACGATGAGTTCAAAGATGAGCAGAAAAATCAAGGTGGTTCAATCATAATCTTTTTAAATTAATATACATATAAGAAAGCAAAAGAAATGACAGGAAATTTCTACTCTAGAAATCAATTCATACCACTCTAGTATATATGGATATTATTTATTTTATGAAACTGACAACAGTATCAAATGAGTTTACAATACTGTCATTTCTGTTAGCTGACTGAATTACCAAATTGAAAGGACTGCTTAATGTTTTGACTTAAGCTTACTTTTACAATATGTGATTTTTGTCATACCGTCAAATAAAAACAAGACAGAAATTTTTAAACACAATGTATAAAATTAATCTAGAACTCCAAAAGGATAAACTTCCAGAGGACAGAGAGATGGCTCAGTGGTTAATAGCACTGAATACTCTTCCAAGAACCTGTGCTTGATTGCACACACATAACAGCTGACAACCACCCCTAACTTCAGAGGATCCAACATATACCAGACATGCATGTGATACACAGACATACAAGCAAGCCAAATATCCATATTCATAAAATAAAATAATTTAAGTCAATCAAGTGGTTAAAGAGATAGCTCAGCAGTTAAAAGCATGTACCGTTCTTGCAGAAAACCTGAGTTCAATTCCCATGACCTATGTTACACAACTTGTAAACTCCAGCTTCAGAAGGATCTGATGCTCTGGACTCCTCGAAGACCAGCACTCATGTGCACATACAAAGACACACACAGAAGCAAAATTAAGAATAAGTCTTTCTTTGTTTAAAGTCGATCAAGCTAGGCATACTGGTAAATGTCTTTATTTCCAGCACTCAGGAGGCAAAGGCAGACAAGATTCTTTAAGTCCAGGACCAGCCTAGTCTACATATACTGAGCTCCAGAGAAGCCCAAACTACATAGTAAGGTCCTGTCTCAAAAAAAATCAATCAAACAAACTTGCTTTCCAGGAACACTACAAGAAACGATGCCCATGATCTTTTGCTGAAGACTTGCTCTTTACTTCCTCATTAAATACTGTGAAATATTTCATTGTACATCTAAAATTTCTCTTCTGAGGCTGAAGTAATATCATTCCATTGTAGAGCACTTGTTTATGAGAAGTCCTAGACTTAATCTTCAAAACGATAGATAGATAGATAGATAGATAGATAGATAGATAGATAGATAGATAGATGATAGATAGATAGGATAGATAGATAGATAGATAGATAGATAGATAGATAGATAGATAGATAGATGATAGATAGATACAGACAGACAGACAGACAGACAGATGTTTCTTCTAGCTAGACTCTACTGCTTGCAAAAAGAACATTCAATAGCTAAACCCAGTATAGACTAGGAGAATTAGTAATTATTAGTTACTACTAAAAAAAACTGTTACCAAACTAACTGTAAGGCGAAGGAAGGTACTCAGAAACATGGAAGAGCAAGTAAATGTAAAGAAAAAAATACATTCCCCTAAAGAATTCTAGATGACAAATTTGCCATACATAAACAAGTATGAACATCCTGTAAAACTCAATTCCATTCTTTGTATTTATCCTACAAAAGTATTTGAAAAATAAGCAGTGTAGATAGCAAAACATATTCAGTATTATTTATAACAAAAATTTAAAATTGTTTATATGTTTATTTAAAGGAAGCTGGTTACATTTCAGCCCTGTAATGAAATACTCAGTAGCAATTAAAATGATACATACAATAGGTCTATAGCCATGAGCACAGAAAGATGTCTATACAGTTGAACAAAAAAAGCAGGAATAATATTCATGTGGTTCCTGAACATAAACCTTATATAGCATACACATGTATACATTCATAGAAAAAGTCTGGAAAGATATATATTAAACTCTTAAAGCTAATTAAATCTTTTGAAAATAGTAATATGTTTACTTTCCACTTTATTCATTCTGTACCGCAATTGAATGTATTACTTTTATAATCTATCACACAACATCTAAAAAGACTGCAAACTAAGCAAAAGCTTTAAAGAGAAAAAAAATAAGTACAAGCTATACAATCCATATCAGCACAGTATTGCTATGTTTTAAGACAATAAAAACTGAAAGAATATTTGCAAAAAATAAAAAAGAATCTAAACACCTCAACATAATGACATTAAGGCTAAATCGAACTGGACCATCCCACAATTCAACACTAACTAAACAACCTAATGGTTAAATGCTGAATTCAGAAATAGCCTAAATATAACCATTTTTTTTCCTCAAATAGTACTTACAATTCTCTACAATTTCATCAAAAACTGCATCACTTTTCTGTTCAAACTGAAAAAGAAGAGAGAGAAAAATATCATTATTCTCAAATATTTCAATCTTACTTTTTGGAATCCCTTTATACTCACCAGAAGAAATTTGGTATTCTATTTATTTACTTATTATGTATACGATATTCTGTTGTGTGTCAACCCGCAGGCCAGAAGAGAACATCAGATCTCATTTCAGATAGTTGTGAGCCACCATGTGGTTGCTGGGAATTGAACTCAGGACCTTTAGAAGAGCAGGCAATGCTCTTAACCACTGAGCCATCTCTCCAGCCCCGAAATTTGGTATTCTTAAAATCAAAGTCATCCATGTTACAGTGGTGGCTACTTCTGAGTGTGTGGGACCTAGTCGAGTAGAGTCAAGTATGGAGTAATTCTAGGTCTTTAAAACAGACAAGGAGCTAGAATGAAGCAGAAGCCACTACTCCTAGATCTCATGGTACTCTGCTTTGCTTTAGCCTTCCAAGTGCTGGGATTTCAAGCATGAGCCACAACATTTCTCAGAGACTTAATGATAGAACATTTTTGGAAGAGAACACTAACACAGCCAGAATCACACTGATAAGCGATACAAACTGATATCAGGTCACCTTTGTGTATTTCAATATGAAGCCACTTTTACTGTTTAGTAATATACTCCAAATTAATTCTACATAACTATGCTATTTGGCAATTTCTGATTTTCAGAAGTATTTTCTGGGGATTTAACAAAGTACATTGAGCACAATATATTTAAAACACTAGAGCCGGGCGACGGTGGCGCACGCCTTTAATCCCAGCACTCGGGAGGCAGAGGCAGGCGGATCTCTGTGAGTTCGAGACCAGCCTGGTCTACAGAGCTAGTTTTAGGACAGGCTCCAAAGCCACAGAGAAACCCTGTCTCGAAAAACCAAAAAAAAAAAAAAAAAAAAAAAAAAAAATAAAATTTTTAAATTTAAAAAAAGGGAAAAAAAAAAAAAAAAAAAAAAAAAAAAAAAAAAAAAAAAAACACTAGAATCTTCAAATTTAATATGAAAATATTAAAAACAGGAAAACCTGGCTCCTAACTGTCCCTTACTACCCAACTTTTCTTTCCATCATTAATCAACCACATAGCAATCTTACCTACAAAATATAGATGTTATCAAAACTCCCAACATCCATTAATAATTAACTGAAGCTGGCAAGCAATATCAATTATACAAAATCGATGGAGGAAGGTCATTGGCTAATAAAGAAACTGCCTTGGCCCACTTTATTGGTTAGAACATAGGTGGGTGGAGTAAACAGAACAGAATGCTGGGAGGAAGAGGAAGTGAGCTGAGAGACACCATCTCCCCTCTCCCGGGCAGACGCAATAGCTCTGCTCTCTGAGGCAGACGCGATCAAGCTCCAGCCCAGGATGGACATAGGCTAGAATCTTCTCGGTAAGTGCATCTTGGTGCTACACACTTTATTAGAAATGGGCTAGTCCAGGTGCGAGAGTTAGACGAGAAGAGGCTAGATATAATGGGCCAAACAGTGTTTAAAAGAATACAATTTGTGTGTTGTTATTTCGGGGCATCAGCTAGCAGGCGGTCGGGGTGCTGGGGACGCAGCCCCGCCGCTCCTATTACAACACAAAATCAATATTAAAAAATAAATAAATAAATAAAAAACAGTAACCTTCATTTATACCAACAGTCTATTCTCAAGAAAAGAAATTATTGGGCTAGAGAGATGGCTCAATGGTTCAGACCTCTAGTTTCACTTCCAGAAGACCCAATACCCTCTTCTGCCTTCCTTGGATATTAGGTGTGCATACATATATGCAAACAAAGCATTCATACATATAAAATAAATATTTTTAAAAAAAGAAATTAGAAAAATATTCCATTCAAAATAACACCCCCCACAGAAGTATTTAGAAATACATCTAACCAAAGAAATGAAAGACTTTTAAAAACAAAAACTTCAAGATACTATAAAAAGGAAAACACGGAAGATACTAGAGAACAGAGAGATAATCCATGCTACTAAATTGGTACAATTAATATTGTGAAATGGCTATACTACCAAAATTAGTTTACAAGTTTGATGCAATACCAAGTCAAATCCCAATGTCATATTTCACAGGTTTAGAAAAAAATACAAGAATTCATGTGGAACCACAAAATATCACAAATAGCCAAAGCATTCTTAAGGAGTAAAAATACCACTGGCAGTTTTATAATATCTGATCTTAAACTATACTATAGAGCTAAAGTGATAAACAGTCTGATACTGGCATGGGGTAGACCAACAGAATATAATAAAGGACCCATATGTAAAACAAGGCTGTCAGGCATGGTGGCTCACACTTTTATTCTCAGTTTTAGGAAACAGAAGTAGGCAGATCTCTGAGTTTGAGACCAGCATGGTCTACAAAGCAATTTCCAGGACAGCAAGGGCTATACAGAAAAATCGTATCTTAAAAAAACCAAACCAAAAAATAAAAATAAAAATAAATAAATAAAACACACACAAGTACACACACGGACACATGTACAAATGGTCAATAACCATTTTTTAAAATCCCTAGTCATCAATGAAATGGAAATATAAAACTACTTTGGGTTGGGGGAGGAAATACCTATGACAGGGACTGGGAGGACATGAAGGAGAGTAAACTTTCATTGAAATGTAGTATGAGAGAATAATTTTAAAATTAATAAAAATAAACAAACATTTAAAAAAACAAACAAAAAAAGGGAAAAGCCAAGGAGTGGTGGCACACACCTTTAATCCCAGCACTTGGGAGGTAGTGGCATGCTAAACTCTGTAAGTTCGAGGAAGCCTGGTTTACAGCGCTAGTTCAAAAACAGTCATGGCTACACAAAGAAACACTGCCTCAAAAAACAACAACAAAACAAAAAAGAAAACCTACTCTGAGATAGCCCCAGTCAGAATGGTTGTCTACCATCAACAAACCTGACAACAAATGTTGGAGAGGCTATGGAGAGAAAGAACCCTTATTCACTGTTGATGGAGTTACAAATTAATATAGCAACTGTAGAAAGGACTTTGGAAATTTATCAAAAAAACTACCATATGATCTACCTATCTCATTCTCAAACATATACCCAAAAACTCCATGCCCTACCATAGAGATATATTTGCAAGCCAATGTTTGTAAGCCCGGATATTACTGCTTTATTCACTATAGCAAAAAATTAGACTTAACTTATTTATCCATCAACAGACAAATGGATAATGAAAATTTGCTGTATTATATAAAATAAAACACTATTCAGCTCTGAAGAAATTTTAAAATTTCCAAGAAAATGAACAGACTTATACCATGTATAATGCAAGGCTTCACAATTTCAAAAAGAAAAATAACCACATTCTTTCTACCTCATGTAAAAATCCAGCCAGTAACATAGGCAAATATATTAATAAATATATGTATTAGTACCATGTAATATGCAGAAACATTCTACAAACCCATCAGTGTCTCAGTCATTATCAGTAGACAGGAACTAAACAAACAACCTCTACTAGACAATGTGCAGAGTGAAAGACTTTAGAATACTGACTCCTAAATGGTATGCCAAAGCCTTCTCCTAAGGGCCCAGGAACTATGCAAGAGGAAGCAGAAAGATTCAAGCAGTCAAAGGAAAAAAAGAACACCAAGAAAACAGGGTCCTGTAGACACAACAGGACTAATGCACATGGATTCACAGGTTTGTTGCAGCATGCATAGGGCCTGCACACAGCAAAGTCAGATGGAATTCCAATGCAGAAAGAGAAAGTGGACATGAGCTATCTTCAACTGACTATCATTTGCAAAGGAAAAATTAGTCTTTTCCAACTGAGTTTCACTAGATATACATAACACACTTCCAACTGAGCTTCTCTAGATATATATAACACACTTATGCCCAGCAGTTGATGGCCAATA
>NC_022016.1:57635671-57639986 GCF_000317375.1 Microtus ochrogaster | reverse complement strand
TGGCGCACGCCTTTAATCCCAGCACTCGGGAGGCAGAGGCAGGCGGATCTCTGTGAGTTTGAGACCAGCCTGGTCTACAAAGCTAGTTCCAGGACAGGCTCCAAAGCCACAGAGAAACCCTGTCTCGAAAAACAAAACAAAAACAACAAAAATTGGAGCTGGAGAGATGGCTCATTAGTTAAGAGCAGTGGCTGCTCCTCAGAGGTTCCAAGTTCCCAGCAAGGACAAGTGGCTTACAACCTATCTATAAAGGGATCTGTTGACTTCTGTCTAGTGCCCTTTTCGGTCATGTATGTATACATGCTAATAGAGCATTCATATAAGTAAATACATACATAAATAAATCTTTAAAAAAACAGTCATATGTGGTAGCAGGCTGTGGCCTATACGAAGGTTCCATCCAGCATCTGTCTCCTACAGTGGCTATATGACATCTCCCTGAATCCCCTTCTTTTCTCTTCTATCTCTGCTTAGAAATCCCCCCTTGCTCTATTCTGTGCTGCCATAGGCCCAAAGCAGCTTCTTTATTAACCAATGGTAATAAAATATATTCACAGCATACTGAAAGGAATCCCACATCACCTCCCCTTTTCTGTCTAAACAAAATGGAAGGTTTTAACTTTAACATACTAAAGTTACATATAATGAAAACAGTTATAAAGCAAGAATTATAGTTAAAATATTTAGTCCATTTACATTTGGCAAATTACAGAAAATATTATTTATCTTATTTTTGTGAGTCTAAAGTTTTATATTTACTTTTTATAATTATAACTATCTTTCTTTTAGCTCCATTAAAGATTTTAGAAGCATATAATACTACCTTTATATTAAATTTAATTTTAATTTAAAGTGCATTGTAAGCAACTTTAAAATCTCTAGAATTGACAGAGACATCTCGCTGCCTGGACAGTCACCCAAAGTTTTTTTGTAACATTGGGCATCTATCTTTAGCCTACAGGCTCATAGCATCTGGAAGACTTTTTTATGAAGCAGAAAGTTTTAAAGACAGTTTTGTCAATACTGGCAGTTTGTCAGTCACTATTTTCTGTGTCCTGCAGAATGTCTGGCAGATAATATGAAGCAGGAACGCTGAAGGACTGTCTCACCTTCTTTAGGCAACTTTAGCAGTCATTTTTTTTTTTTTTTTGTGGATCCTACATGTCCAGTTTATACAGCGTACCATCAAGCTGTCCCAGCAAGAGCAGTTTCTTGCCCAAATGGCTGACAAACTCCATAAGGAGCCTCTTCGATGCCCATCATCCTCTTGAAGTAGATGCTGCTGCCAGGAGATGAGTATCACTTGTCATGAAAAGTCCTAAGTTTTTAAAACATTTTAAATACCATATTCTGTTAGTCTTTGAAAGGTTTAAAGAATACCTATTCATCTGAAATATATCTCTGTATATCTAGAAAACCTAACTAGCATGACTACAAGCTTGATTATAAATGACTATCTATTCATCTGTATTTTTTAACTATACATTACATTTTTAGATGAGCTGCACAAACACAATACCTTAATCCAGAGCAGAAATATATATAACAAAATTGACCTTAAATTTGTATTAGTAAACCAAGATCCATAGCAACCCAAAGTATTCATCTCTATATCATATCCCCCTTTGACTGTTATAATAAACATTTATAAATAATCATTTAGGCAATTTGGGCATTGATTTTTAGACTACTTATTAATCAGGTCTTTTATGAGATATCCTGTGTGGTAGGTCCATTTTAGACAGCAGCAGTCTTGAAGCTGTCATGAATGTTGGATCATCTGGTCCATTGCTTTAGCGGGTCTTGTTTGATCAAACCATATTAGTTGGTAAGGAATCTATAGCTTTTTATCCTCTGTGGAAACAAAAGCAGAACCTCTTTTCTAACAGTAACATACCCTTAGACTCAATTTTTGAAGTCAAGATACCTTTAAAACATATATATATATATATAGGTTTAGCTTAGCAGCCCATACAATAAAATATCTCTCTGTACTTAGCTCATTTACAGTCAAAAAATTTAAAGAAAACACAGTAATCTAGACTCTCTGTTATATTTCTTTATGTGGCCTTATCTTTTTACTCTATTACTTTTTAAGTATTTATTTATTTACTATGTATACAATATTCTGTCTGTGTGTATGCCTGCAAGTCAGAAGAGGGCACCTGACCCCATTACAGATGGTTGTGAGCCACCATGTGGTTTCTGGGAATTGAACTCAGGACCTTTGGAAGAGCAGGCAATGCTCTTAACCTCTGAGCTGTCTCTCCAACCCACTCTTACTTTTTTACAAGTTTAGTATTCATTTTATTATCTTTACTCCTTTAATCTATGACTGTACTCTTATAACTATCTATAAATACTCTCTCTCTCTCTTCCTCTCTCTTTCAAGCCTACTCACATTTATCCAGCTCTGTGACTCATTTAGAGGTGTTTTTTATCTGAATTTGTCTTTATTGTATGCATATTGATAATAATTTTTTGATCAGGAGCATTTTTTTTAATGCTAAGCAAGCACGGCTAGGACCAACTCTGTGGCCCTGCTTACTGCCCAATCCTACATCACAGAGGCATGTTCACTGCCCCAGCTCCAGGGTCAGAACAGGTCTATGTTACCATTAAGCAATTTGTAACACACTGCTCACAGACGCCATTTAAGTATTTGGCCTCCTGAAAGAGCCAGAGCTGATCATGCAACTAGCATGAACCAGAAAGCCCTCCCCTAAAGAAGCTGGGCAGTCTTCACTGTCAATGCTGAGTCAGAAAGACCTCTCTTAAAGGAGCCAGCAAACAGAGCCCATCCAGGAAAAAAAAAGAAAAGGTACCTATCAAGAAGCTGCACTACACTCTGTGTTCTTTTATGACTAGAATTTCTTTCCATTTTTTATTATTAGTGTACAAGGACATGTGTGCCACTGTGCTTGGCAGTCAGAGAACTTTCAGGAGTTGGAAATTTCCCTTTCTGCCTTGTTTACTGCTGCTCTGTGTATTCCAGGCTAACTGGCTACTGAACTTCTAAACAATTCTCTTATAACCAACCACCTCTCATTCTACCACTAAGTGCTGGGATTACAAATACAACCACATCTGGCTTTATGGGGTTTTGCTTGCTTCATTTTATTTTTGTTTGTTTGTTTTTTCTCTGTTTCAAATCTTTGGCTGTTCTGAAACTCACTCTATAGACCAGGCTGGTCTTGAACTCAGATATCTGCCTGCCTCTGTGTCCAAAGTGTTGGGATTAAAGGCATACACCACCACCACCCAGCTATATCTGGCTTTTTACATGGAGAGACTGTTTTTAAAATACTGAGAAATCTCATGAGCTTCTTCCACCGATTTTTGTTATAATTTTGTCTAAAACAAAAACAAAACAAACAAACCAGAAAAAACACCATGTTTTTGCTTATGTAAAGGGAAAGGGAATCCTAGGACAATTTTCAAGAGCTGGTTCCCTCTTTTCACCATGTGAGTTCTAGGGATTGAGCTTGGGTTATGGCATTTTGACACACGAAATTAGCTAACCAGTCCAGTGTTAAAATAGTCACCATGATCTGGCATAGCCATTGCACTCACAAACTCACGACAACTACAGCTAACTGCTCAAGATCAGTAGTGAAAACCGTGCCAACAGACATTATTGATTAGATCAGTGAGTTCCGGAAAGAAGTATGAGTGGTGGTGAAGCAGGCATGGGATGATAGAAGTGGATGTGATCATAGTACACTGTTTAGGGGCTGAAGAGCTGGCTCAGTTGTTAAGAACACTTCCAAAGGACAAGGTTTTGATCCCCAGCACCCACAAGGCTGCTCACAACCACCTGTAACTCCAGTCCCAGAGTACCTAATGCCCTCTTCTAGCTTCTACAGGCACTAGGTGAACAAACACGTATGCAAGCAAAACACTCATACACTAGACACATAAAAATAAAATGAATAAATTTAAATAAATATGTGTGTTTGTGTGTGAGAGAGAGACAGACTGTGTGTATGCGTACAGCCAAACATGGCACATACCTTTAATCTCAATACTCCAGAAACAGAGACAAGGGATCTCTATGAATTAGAGGCCGGCCTGGTCTACATAGTGCGTTTTAAGATAGCCAAGGTAATACACTAAGTCTCTCAAAATAATAAAAATCTTTTAAATTAAAAAGATACACTGATTACTATGTATGAAATTATCAAAAATAAAAAATATATCTCTATGGGCTGGAGAGATGGCTCAGTGGTTAAGATCATTGCCTGCTCTTCCAAAGGTCCTGAGTTCAATTCCCAGCAACCACATGGTGGCTCACAGCCATCTCTAATGAGGTCTG
>NC_022016.1:57630615-57635276 GCF_000317375.1 Microtus ochrogaster | reverse complement strand
GCCAGGCTGGCTTCTGTTTTTAAGGTCATTTCTAGTCTTCAATCCTCTAATTCACAACCACCATAATAATATAAATTATTCTGAAAGAAATTTTTAAAAGACAAACTTTCTATAGTTCAGAGATTTTCAATTAGTGTGTTATAAAAAATTTAAAGGCAGATTAAAATGTTCTTAAATTTTTCATTATGATTTATACATTTTGAATACTGTAATAGGAAGGACTACTTTCAGGTTCTCTACATGATAGAGATAAAACTTAAGTATATCTTATAATTTAATATTTCATCCATAAATCAATTCAAAGAGAATGAATACTATAAAATCAATGAGCATGAGAGTCTTATCCATTTACTTTGGTCTTTTTTCCTCTACTACAGTTTTTTAGTGTCCAGAGCTCAGTATTATTTTGTAAATCATTCACACTTTTGTTTCCTATCATAACATATATAACTGAAAAAAAGTATTTCATTTCAATGGCTTGCTACTGGTATACAAAAAGAATTAACTAAATTTTTACTTGTAATCTTGTGAAATTCATTAATTTTAAAAGTATTTTGGAGATTTCATAGGGTTATCTATATATTTAACTATTTTGCTTGTAAATAAAAACAGCTTGCTGGCCAGTGGCGGTGCACATCTTTAATCCCAGCACTTGGGAGGCAAAGGTAGGTGGATGGATCTCTGTGAGCTTGAGGCCAGTATGGTCTACAGAGCAAGTTCTAAGCCATCCAGAGCTGTTACACAGAGAAACTGTGAAACCCTGTCTCTGAGAGGGGGAAAAAAAGCTTTACTTCTTTCTGATTACTATGACTTTATTCTGTATTGAATTAGCTATCTCCTGGTACTATATTAGTACAAGTAATAAAATTGGACATCCTTGCCTTATTTTTAATTTAGGGTAAAAGTACTCTTTTTTTTTTTTTTAAACCAAGGGTTATAGTAACTGTGGGTGTCACTGGACAGTGTAACTGTAATGTAAAGCCTAAGAGAATGGCATTTTAAAGAACAACTGAGAGCCATGGAAGCCTAAGCACTCATCTTGAATAATAGCAGTGGTTATGCCACATAGGTACTGAGTGCTATGTCACCTATCAGAGTCCAGATGTCTTTCCACCCAGCACTGACTTTCCTATTAGATCTTTATGAACAAGTATTTTGGGCTCTTTAACCTCATCTGCAGCCCAGGCCCAGACCCAGATGAACTATTACTATAATGGTCAAACACAGATACAAACCCCTGGCATACACTAAGTATAACACAGGTCTGGCACCCTCAAAAACAGTCCCTAACATCTCTAATGCCCTCTCACTGCTAGGACATGGCATCTGAAAGGCTGTTTCGCTCCCAACCTCTGCTTACAGTGCTGAAGAAAGTAGCTGCAGACCAGACTCAAGCAGGAAAATGAGAGCCAGGTTAAGGATGCAATCTGAGCCTGTCCCCTTAAAACTTTCTCTGTATGGCTGTCTCAATCCCGACACATTCCTTCCCTGAACAAAAGAAAGCAACTTGAGACTTACAGGACAGTTCAGCAGGTAAAGCCACTTGCTGACAAACCTGAACACTTAAGTTCAATTGCCAGGTCCCAAATGGTGATAAAAAAAAAAAAAGAACTGAAACCTAAAAGTTGTCCTCTAATATCTACATACATCAATGCACATTCATACATGTATGTGTGCACACTCACTAAAATATGCAATTGTGCTAGGCGGTGATAGCACAAACCTTTAATGCTAGCACTCGGAAGGTAGAGGCAGGCAAATCTCTTGAGAGATAGAGGCCAGCCTGGTCTACAGAGAGGGGCTACACAAAGAAACCCTGTCTCAAAAAAATAAATAACTAAATAAATGTAATTTTTAAAAATTAAAGGTATGGAGAGATGGCTCAGAGGTTAAGAGCACTGACGCTATTCTTCCAGAGGTCCTGAGTTCAATTCCCAGCAACCACATGGTGACTCACAATTGATCTGGTGCCCTCTTCTGGTCTGTAGGCACACATGCAGACAGAACATTGTATACATGATAAATAAATAAATCTTTAAAAAAAATTAATCCCTGCACTCAAGAGGCAGAGACAGGCAAATTTCTATGAACTGGAGGTCAGCCTGGTTGCAGGCCAGCCAAAGCTACATAGAAAGACCTTGTCTCAAAAAAACAAAAAAATTAAAACATGGGATTTCTGGTATGGGGGAACATAACTTGTTCAGGATATGTGAGGTCTTAGGTTCAAATCAATATACTGTAAACAGTAATAGATATAAACCTTTTAATTTCTTGTCCTATTTTTAGTGAGTTGGGTCTACTGAAGCATTTGTCTATCTAAAGTAGGTGAATTAACTACATAGTTACTAATAACTATTCCTCTTCAGTTCTAATAAAGTTCTTGTGCTTTTATTTTCCTTTTCTTTAATCAGTCTAGCTAGATTATTTTTTATGTTGATCTTGATAAAACTAACTTCTGGAATCATTAATTTTTAAAGTTTTATGCTTCCTTTGTTTTGTTTTGGTTTTGGTTTTTTGAGACAGGGTTTCTCTGTGGTTTTGGAGCCTGTCCTGGAACTAGCTCTTGTAGACCAGGCTGGTCTTGAACTCACAGAGATCCGCCTGTCTCTGCCTCCCGAGTGCTGGGATTAAAGGCGTGCGCCACCACGGCCCAGCTTGATTCGTTTTAAAAAAAAGCAATTATTTTAAAAATCTGTGTATTTGTGTGGTTTTGTTTTGTTTGTTTATTTGTTTGTTTTTCGAGACAGGGTTTCTCTTCTCTGTGCTTTTCTGGCTGTCCTGGAACTCACTTTGTAGGTCAGGCTGTTCAAACTCACAGAGATCCACCAGCCTCTGCCTCTCTGAAGTGCTGGGATTAAAGGCGTGTGTGTGTTAATTTAAGTAGGTGGGTCTAGACACAGAGAAACCAAGCATCCACACAAGTCAGAGGACACCTTTCAGGACCCAGTTCTCTCCCTTCACCATGGGTCCCAGGGATGAAACTCAGGTCACTAGGCTTTCACACAAGCTCTCTTACCCAATGAGCCATCCAGCTGCTCTCTGCTGCTGTTTGAGACAGTATCAATCTGCAGCCAGAGTAGCCTGAACTCATGTAGTGCTGCTGCCTTGGCCTTTTGAGTGCTGGAATTAGAGGTGAGAGCTACCATATGGCTGTCTTGTAGCTTTATTATTTCCTCCGCTTCTTTTGATTTACTACTATGCTTTATTTTTATTTGCCTAGGTTTTTTTTTCTTACTTTTTTATTGAGACAGGGTCTCATGAAACCCAGTCAAACCTAGAGCCCACTATGACACCAAATCCACAACATCTCCATGATATATGTCTGTATTATTAATGTCAGATAAAGTAGACTTAATGAAAGAAAGTTTTACAGGTATAAAATTATTTAGTATATTAATCGGTAAGACATAATTCTATAACATGAAGGTTTAACACAACTTTAAAATAACTGAAAACATTAAAATGAAAATAGGCAAAAACCTCCAACTATGTTTACTAGATATACAATACTTGCCAGCTGTTAGTGAATGATTAAAAAAAAAGCAAAGACATACTTTCTATCAATCAACTTGCCCTAATTGGTATTTGTAGAAACATCATTTCAGACAGCTATAGCATACATTTTAAGTCTATGTAGAAAGAGCACTATAATGTACCACATGCAAGACCAGAAAAACATCGAATAATTGATTTTAAAAGAAATGTAAACTGGGCGGTAGTGGCACATGCCTTTAAATCCAGCACTTGGGAGGCAAAAGCAGGCAGATCTCTGTGAGTTCGAGGCCAGCCTGGTCTACAGAGCAAATTCCAGGACAGGCTCCAAAGCTACAGAGAAACCCTTTCTCGGGAAAAAAGAAATGCATTATCTCACCTCAGAGGTTTGGGAATCACTAACAAGATAATAATAATGTCAAAATTTGTTAGTTAAAAATACTGCTACCACCAGGCACAGGTAGCACATGCCTTTGATTCCAGCACTCAGAAGGTAGAGGCAGGTGAATCTCTGTGAGTTTGAGGTCAGCCTGGTCTATAGAGTGAGTTCCAGGACAGCTAGGATGGAAAGATGCTCAGGAAATAAACAAAACTTTCCACAAGTTTTGTGCTGCAATTAAAGCAGACCAACAGTTACAGGAGGATTGATTATCAAATTAACAGATTAAGCAAAGTAATAGTGTATGTCTGTAATCACAGCACTTGTGGGGGGCGGGGGCAGAAGGATGAGGAGCAATGCCAGTGTCAGCTACACAGAAAGTCAAGGCCAGACTAGACCAAAGGAAATTCCCTGAGGAGAAGGGGGTAATGAAAGATAGCACAATGGTTTGAGCACTTACTGCTGTTGCAGAGGACTAGACTCCTAATGTTCACAGAGTGGCCAGGGATCTGATGTCCTCCACAGGCACCAGACATGACATGGTGCATACATATACAGAGACAAAACACTCAATAAAAATAAAATGAACAGATATAAAATAAAAAATTTAAAAATAGACAGCAATGAGGCACTGCTGCTATACACACAAAGGAATCCAGTCTGAATCCTAGCACCTATATAAAAGCCATCATGGGCCAGGCGGTGGTGGCGCACGCCTTTAATCCCAGCACTCGGGAGGCAGAGGCAGGCGGATCTCTGGGAGTTCGAGGCCAGCCTGGTCTACAAGAGC
>NC_022016.1:57623985-57629905 GCF_000317375.1 Microtus ochrogaster | reverse complement strand
GGGTGATCAGACTAGGAGAATTCTGGGAAGAGGAAAGGCAAAAGGATGCAGTCACTAGCCAGGTACAGAGGAAGCAAGGTGCCTTACTGAGAAAAGATACCAAGCCAGGTGGCTAAACACAGACAAGAATTATGGGTTAATTTAAGTTGTAAGAGCAATAATAAGCCTGAGTTAATAGGCCAAACAGTTTATAATTAATATAAGACTCTGTATATTTGAAACTGAATGGCTGCGGGACCAGGTGGGAAAGAAACTTCCATTTACAAAGCAAAATAGAGAAAGATATCCACTAACCCTCCTCTGGTCCCTACACACATGCACATGTACATCCACAGACAGACACAATAAATAGGGCTGAAAGTTGAGTTAGTTGTTAAAAGTATTTGTTGCTCTTGCATAAGAGCTGGGTTTGGTTCCCAGAACCCACATGGCAGCTAACAACTGTCTATAACTCCAGTTCCAGAAAATTCCATTACCTCTACTGGCGCCCATGCCCTTTACTAGTCTCTATGGGTGGCAGACAGACTGTATACATACATACATACATACATACATACATACATACATACATACATACATTCATACATACATACATTGCATGCATACATGGAAAACACTCAAGCACATAAGAAGTAAAAATAAATAATAAATGTGATTTTAGAAATTAAGGGACCAACAATGTACTCAGTAGGTAAAAGGGTTTGCTGCCAAGTCTGATGACCTGAGTTCAATTCCCAAAACACACACAGAAGAAACTTCCAACTACATGTGTGTCATGGTACACAAACAAGGACATGCACATATGCAAATAGATAAAATAAAACATTTCTTTAAAAAAGTCAAATGAGAGCTGGGCAGTGGGGGCACACGCCTTTAATCAGGAGACAGAGGTAGGCAAGATCTCTGAGTTCGAGGCCAGCCTGGTCTACAAGAGCTAATTCCAGCACAGTTAGGGCTGTTACACAGAGAAACCATTCCAAAAAAAAAGAAAAAAAAAATAGCAGAAGGGGTTAGGCAGTGGTGGCACAAGCATTTAATCCCAGCACTTGGGAGACAGAGGTAAAAGGATCTCTGTGACTTCCAAGACAGCCTGACCTACAGAGCAAGTTCCAGGACAGCGAGAATTACTGCACAGAGAAAACCTGTCTCAAAATAAATAAATGAAGCAATCAAGTAGTAAATTAATAAATTAAAAACAACAAAAGGGTAAATACTTAATGCGGGAAAAAAAATCAAATCCAAGGCAAAAATGACAGTTTTTCAGACATATAAAAACTAAGAGGGACTGCAGAGATGGCTCAGTGGCAGATGGCTCAGTGGCTGTTCTACCAGAAGACCCGAGTTCAATTCCCAGCGCCCACATGGCAGTTCACAACAATTTGTAGTTCCAGTTCCACAGGATCTGACACCCTCGCACAGACATTCATGCAGGCAAAACACCAATGCGTATAAAATAAAAATTTTAAAAAGCTAAAAGAATTAAAAACTAGCAGGTCTGTATAAAAAAAATGGGATTTTTCCTTTTTTTTGCCTGATTTTGTCATCTTTTGTATTATTTGTGTATTAAAGGAAAATTGTTTGTGAGCAAGGAAAATATAATATATGGAAATTAGGATCAACCTTAAAAATATAATGTAAATGCATGATGGATCGGGTACATGGATTTTCTCTCAACTTGAAAGCTTTTTTTTTTTTTTTTTCGAGACAGGGTTTCTCCGTAGCTTTTTTTGGTTCCTGTCCTGGAACTAGCTTTTCTAGACCAGGCTGGCCTCGAACTCACAGAGATCCGCCTGCCTCTGCCTCCCGAGTGCTGGGATTTGAAAGCTATTCTTTTCTGCCTTATTTTATATAACAGAATTAACCCTTCTATACCTTCCCCTTTTGCCAGCTGGCAAAGTGTTAACTTTATAAATAAATAGTATTTGAAAGAATGTTCCAAAAGGGTCCTCTCTTTCCATTATACTATGTTTACCTGCTTATTCCAATAATGGCTTTCCCAGACACCAACTCCCCAGAAAGACAGTATTTCTCTCTGTCAAGATACTCACACACGCATTCAAGTAGTTTCAAAAACTGTTAGACCCTCCAGAGAGCAACTATTCACCAATTTCAGGAGTTGCTGCTATGGTGGGGGAGCTGCCCAGAAATTCTGCCAAAGCCCCAACTGATGACTTAGCCAAAATTAGTACATAGCTTTTTAGTAACTCTTGTAGTACCCTGGTGGGAGGTTTCATGCTTGCCAGTAAAAGTCTGCAGAATCTCAAACCTCTCCAGCATCCAGTGGACTTCACACTCTCCAACAAGACCTGAGTCTCAAGACTCAAGGCTAGGAAGTCAAGCACTGTCCAAATGCACTCCAGCTTTGCTACTCTATCTCAACCCTAGTTAGAGCAATAGCTACCTGTTATCATATAAAACCTACCATTTTATATGCCTTAGAATTCTATTTATATCTTAAAGTTACTTTTCCATTGTTGTTTCCTAATTATACTTTGTTGTGGTTGGAGGATTGAGACAGAGTCTTATGCAGTCCAGGCTGACTGAACTCAAGTAGCTCAGACCTGCCTCCACCTCCCATGTCCTGTGACTACAGGTGTGCATCACCTTGCCCAGCTTTTCTAACTCTTGATATCAAACTTTCCATATTCAAATACTATATGCTTTTTGTCCCCTACTGTCATCACAAGAGACAGAAACAATGGAACTGTAACCTGGTTGGGTTGTATCCCTGGGCTATATATATAGTACAGGACCCAAATAGCAACCAAAGTGGTAATAACGCCTGGCATGCAGAGGCATTAAAGGTGACCTCACTATCACCTGTAATTGGGTATGGTTACATGGCAAGTGAAGCAAACACACAGAATACACTTCATTGTTAAAGCAGTAGTGGTGGTTACAAAGTCTATAAGGATTCTCTATATATTCTTGAGCAGTTGTAGAAGAAAATAAATTTAGATACATAGCTCAAATCAAATAACATTCAAGAAGAACAAAGGACTATTTGCCATAAACTTACAAACAAACTCTACACTAAGAAACTCTTGTCTCAAAAAACCAAAAAGCAAACAAACTCACAAAGACTTTTAATTCCGCATTCAGGAAGCAAACACAAGCAGATCTCTGTAAGTTTGAAGCCAGCCTGATCTACTAGTCAGTTCCTGAACACCCACTGCTCATTACAGGAACTGCTGAATTATAAATCAGGACTGAATTCATTTTCACTGGGTTTTTTTTCCTTACCTGAGTAACAGCAATTACTGAGGGAAAAAAAAAATGTGACTTTGAAACACAATCAAGATAAGTGATTGTAACAAAATGAAACTAACAATTTCAAACCTTCAGGAGAAATAACTTATCCTTCTGAACATAAGAACTGCCATTCTTTTCTTTAAAGTCCTGGGTTTTTAATCTTTCTGTGACATAAAGGCCTTCCAGAAAGATTTTCATTCACCTCAAAACTCATTAACAATTCTACTGCCACTAAATCAGTGGTTCTTAACCATCTTGATGCTGTCAACCCTTTAATACGTTCCTCATGCTGTGAGGACCCCCAAACATAAAATTATTTTCATTGCTACTTCCTAACTGTACTTTGTTGTTATGAATTGCAATATAAATTTCTGATATGCAAGACATTTAAGGGTTATTCAACCCCAAGAGGGGCAATGATCCACAGGCTGAGAAAGAACCCCTGCACTAGATCTACAACCAAGACCAGCCTTTGCTGAATGGTGAAATCAAGGCCAGCCTGGAATATGTTGGGAAATGCTATCTTTAAAGAGAGGAGGAGCTGGACATTGGTGAAACCCGCCTTTCATTCCAGCACTTGGGAGGCTGAGGCAGGTGGATCTTTCTGAGTTCAAGGTCAGTCTGGTTTACAAAGTGAGTTCCAACTCTACAAAGAGAAACCCTGTCTCAAAAAAGAGGGGAAGGGATAGAAACCTGGGAGCTACATGTAAAAATATTCAATCATAGAGTGCTGTTAACATAGGGTGTTGTAATTTAACATAGGTTCTCTAACAGCTTACTTGAGCACTGGTAAAAACTTAAGACAAAGCTGGGCTGTGGTGGCGCACGCCTTTAATCCCAGCACTCAGGAGGCAGAGGCAGGCAGATCTTTGTGAGTTCAAGAGCAGCCTGGTCTACAAAAGCTAGTTCCAGGACAGGCTCCAAAGCTACAGAGAAACCCTGTCTCGGAAAAAGAAAAAAAAAAAAAAACTTAAAAGACAATTACAGTCATATTTAGCAAAGTTGAATTACAAGAGTTTTACTGGTTTTATATGGAAGAAGGAAACCAGAGGCTTTAGGAAAGAAAAAGAGAGTGAACTTAACCTCTACAATCTGCATACCTACTACCCAACAATTAATATATTTCCTGCAAATGCCTAAATGGGCCACTGTTGTAGAAAATGGATCTCTGCACAAAAGAGCCATTTTCATCAGACCACTGTATCTGCTTACAAGAGACTACCACAATCAAGCTTAAACCAACTGCTGACATTCCTTCCTTCATAGAAGGACAGGGTAGGGAGAGTCACTGAACCTTCACCTCAGATTCCAGACACTCCTCCCAGCCATTTGTACACAGTCCCAACTGCAAAATGGCCTCAGGGTCTCCAGAGGTGCTAAAGTGTATGGGCTAGGGTTAACTGAAAGGGTTCCATCTATGCAGCTATAAAGAAACCCACCACCCTATGCTGGGTAAAGACTTTTCAGCATGGCTACTTTGGGGTTCATGCTCCAGGAAGAAACTTCAAGCTCTTTAAGTAAGTAACCTTAATACTCACTGGCTCCCCCAGGGTAAACTTTGATGGAATTGTACTTTTGAGTTTTAGAAACATGGTGTAAGAGATTATTCTATCTATATGTTGCTTTCATTGATTAAATAAAAAAAACTGCCTTGGCCTTTTGATAGGGCAATACTTAGGTAGGCGGAGTAGACAAAACTAAATGCTGGGAAGAAGGGCAGACGGAGACCCGCCATGGAGCTGCCAGGGACAGACATGCCAAATCTTTCCCAGTAGGCCACTACCAAATGGTAATATATAGATTAATAAAAATGGGCTAAATCAAGACGTGAGAGTTAGCCAATAAGAGGCTAGAGATAATGGGCCAGGCAGTGATTTAATTAATACAATTTCTGTGTGATTATTTAGGGTGTATTTCGGGTACAAGCTAGCCTGGACAACAAGCAGCCTGCTCCTCCTGTTACAGAAACAAAACAAAAGCAAAGGGAAGGAAATCACATAATATCTTTTTAAATATTACCACAGGGAAGATGGCTCAGTCAGTAAAGTGCTTGCTTTCCAAGTAAGAAGACCTGAATTCTAACCCCTAGGACCTACAAACAAAAAAATAGCCAGGTATGGTGGCATTTACCTGTAATCCAGTAATAGGGAGGCAAAGCAGGTGGATCCCTGAGGACTCACTGGCCATGTGGTTGCCCAGATAAACACATACTAATAAGCAGCAAGCTCTAGGCCAATGAACGACCTTTGTCTCAAAAACCAAGGTGAAAAACAGCTCCCCAGGAGCAGCACTCAGTTATCATCTCAGGTCTCCACACACATACATACATACATGGGCACCTGAACACAGCACACACATACACACACAATTCCACTGTAGAAGAAACCATGCAAGGAATCACCACCAGGCTAAGGAAAGAATCTTTACCAGAAGACAAGGACAACTATAAAGCAGCAGCTGCTCTCAGCTAAGTCATGAGTATGCTGACATATAAAATAACAGGACTTACTTTCATGGAGGGAGAAGCAATAAGGTCAGATGTCTAAGACAGGTCAAATAAGAATGTCTCTGGGGCTGGAGAGATGGCTCAGAGGTTAAGAGCACTGCCTGCTCTTCCAAAGGTCCTGAGTTCAATTCCCAGCAACCACATGGTGGCTCACAACCATCT
>NC_022016.1:57622837-57623780 GCF_000317375.1 Microtus ochrogaster | reverse complement strand
AAAAAAAAAACCCAGATTCAAATGGCAGTTGGAATAATTTAAGTGAAGAAAACCTGGCAAGAAGCAAGCCAAACTAAGAACAGGCATTTATAAGTAAGTATAAGCTTCATGAGTGAGTTACTTAGGAGAGGGGTGGTGGACCAAAAAGAGCAAAAAGCATAAAATACTGACACAACATCTCTGATAGTCGGGCCTAGATTTGGTGATTATTAGATTACTTAGGTGGTATTTTATAATTTTTATTATATATTACATATATACACATGTATGTATGTATGTATTCTGCCGTCGTGTATATAAGCAGCACGTGTGTGCCAGGTGCACTCAGAGGCTACAAGTCCTAAGAACTGAATCTGGGTCCTGCTGAAGAACAACCAGTGTTCTTAGACACTGAGCCATCTCTCCATTCCCCTCCTTAAAGAGTGACGTTAAAGAGGAAATTTTCAGCCAGGCATATTGGCACAAAAAAAACAAAAACTATTACCTTAAAGTAGGGAAAGGAAAAATAACCAAAATACAGACACAAAAGTGAAAAGAAATCAGGAACTGGTATAATCTCAGCCCGTAATTTTACAAGGCTTCTCTGAGAACCAATGAGTGAATAAAAACACTTGATGGCCTGAGCTCAGTACCCAAATCACACCATAGCAAAGAATCCACCTCTGAAAGCTACCCTTTGATCCTCACATGTACACTATACACACATGCCCACACTCAAAACACATACCACACACACACACACTGATAACCTTAAAAAAAAAAGAGGAAAATTTTTTTTTAAGTATTTATTATGTATACAAAATTCTGTCTGTGTCTGTCTGCAGACTAGAAGAGGGCAGCAGCTCTCGTTACAGATGGTTGTGAGCCACCATGTGGTTGCTGGGAATTGAACTCAGGACCTTTGGAAGAGCAGGCAATGCTCTTAACCAATGAGCCATCTCTC
>NC_022016.1:57621210-57621767 GCF_000317375.1 Microtus ochrogaster | reverse complement strand
CGAAAATGTTTTTCTTGAGTTTGGACTTTGGTCTATAAATGCCATTTGACAATAAAAAATACAAGGAATTCTTCAAAAACTGGTTATCTCTATGGCTACCATAGTAACATGGTGATTAGGAGCCTAGATAAATCCTTCAAGGACAGAAAGAAAACAACCTTTCTAGTATTTCTCAAGGTAAGGAATTCTCTGGACACACAGAAGGACAGGTTGACAGATAGACACAGACACACACACTTTCTTTAAAAAATAAATGGTTTATTTTCCTGTTATGTGTGTGCAAGTTCTGCCTCTCCATGTTTTGCACACAGAGGTAAGAAGAGGGTGTCAGATCCCCTGGAACTGCAATTATAAATGGTTTTAAGACACCATATGCGTGCTGAAAATCAAATTCTGCTTCTCTTCAAGAGCAACAAGTATTTCTAACCACTGAGTCCCAATAAATTCAACTTAAAAACAAATTTTTTTAGAGGCTGGAGAAGTGGTTAAGTACACCGGCTGCTCTTCCCCAGACGACTCATTCGGTTCAATTCCCAACAAACACATAGCAGTTCACA
>NC_022016.1:57619027-57620045 GCF_000317375.1 Microtus ochrogaster | reverse complement strand
TTCCAAACTTCTGTGCATCAAAAGATACGTTCACAAGAATGAAAATACAGTCCAGGGATGGGAGAAAATATTTGCAAATCACCTACTAAGAGTTCAACAGCCAGAAACTAGGTGACAGTAGCACATGCCTGTAATCCTAGCACCTAGGAGACTGAGAAAGGGAGCTGCCAAATTCTAGGGTAACTCAAGCAACACAAGTTCCAAGCCAGCCCCAAATAAACAACATGACCTTATCTCAAGGAAGAGTTTAGTATGTAGAATACATGTATAAAAATTTCCACAATGAAAGAGAAACTCAGTTAAGGACCAGACAAAGAACAAAGATTTTTAAATAGACATTTTACCAAAAAGGGTATACCAATGGCCTATAAGCAGATGCAAAGATACTCAACATTATTATTAGAAAAACATGCCAGGCAGTGGTGGTGAACACCTTTAATACCAGCACTCGGAGGCAGAGGCAAACGGATCTCTTGTTCCAGACCAGCCTGGTCTACAGAGAAGTACCAGAACAGCCATGGCTACACAAAGAAACCCTATCTCAAAAAAAAAGGGGGGGGGGATAAGGAAGAGAGAGAAAAGGGAAGGGGAGGGGAAGGGAGAGGAGGAAAGGGAAAGAGAGGCAGGAAGGGGAAAAAAGAAATGAACAGAGGTGGGGTTGGAGAGAGAGGCTCAGTGAGTAAAGGCACTTGCCACTAAAATGGGCAACCTGAGTTCAGTCCCTGGGACCCAAAAAGTGGAAATAGAGAACCAATTCCTAAGACGTTGTCACCTGACTTTTGCATGTGCAACATGGCATGTCTGAGCACAAATACACTAAATGTAATAACAAAAAATAAAAACTAAGAGAGTGGTTTGGAGAGATGGCTCAGTGGTTAAGAGCACTGACTGTTCTTCCACAGGACCTGGGTTTAATTCCCAGCACCCACATGGCAGCTAACAACTGTAACTCCAAGATCTGACACCCTCACACAGACATAAATGCAAGTAATATACCAATATACATAAAATAAAAAAA
>NC_022016.1:57613355-57618072 GCF_000317375.1 Microtus ochrogaster | reverse complement strand
CTCTGTAGACCAGGCTGGTCTCAAACTCACAGAGATCCGCCTGCCTCTGCCTCCCAAGTGCTGGGATTAAAGGTGTGCGCCACCACCGCCCGGCCCGCCAGATCTTAAAAAGGCATTTTCTCAACTGAGGCTCCCACCTCTGACTCTTAGCTTGTGTCAAGTTGACATAAAAACTAGCCAATATACATACCTATAATAAAATAAATCTTAAAAAATAAATTTAAAAAAAAAAGATGCCTTTACAAGAATCAAAAAAAAAAAGGAAGCAAGCAAATCCAAGTCATAATAAGATGCTATCTCATATTCACTAGTATGGTCACTGCCGAACAGGAAAAAGAAAATAAGAGGTGCTTATGCAGACATGGGAAAGCTGTAGTCTCCATACACTCCTTATGGATGGAAAACAGTACAGCAAGTAGGTACAATAGTCCTGTGGTGCCTCAAAATGACAAACATAGAACCCTATATAACCTAGCAAATGCCGAGTATGTGTTCTAAAAAAAAAAGAAAGGCAGGGACTCAGATACTTTATAACAATGTTCACAGAAGCATTACAACAAACCTACAAGACCAACTGATGAATGAAAAAATAAAATCTGATATATACAATGGGACTTTTTTCAGGTGTAAGAAGGAATGGGAAATTATGACACATGTGACAACTGGTGTAACCTTGAAAATGTTATCCTTAGTGAACCAATCAGACGTGACAGGACAAATGCGTGATTCCACTTACATGTAATATCCACCAGAGACAGAAAATAAGAGTTTGTCAGGGATGGGAAAAGATCTACGTGGAATGACTGCTTAGTGTGTAAGTTTTCTATTTGGGCTAAAATAAGTGGTGACTGTTTCATCACACCATAAATATACTTATAAAACCATTGAATTGTACATTTTTTAAAGATTTAATGTATATGAGTGCTCTATCTGCCTATATGACTTTATGCCAGAAGAGGGCATCACATCCCACTACAGATGGCTGTGAGTCACCATGTGGTTGCTAGGAATTGAACTCAGAACCTCTGGAAGAGCAGTCAGTGTTCTTAAACTCTAAGTCATCTCTCCAGCCCCATGAATTAACAATTTAAATCATTAAAATGAGGCTGGGCATGGTAGTCTTTAATCCCAGTACTCAGGATGTAGAAGCAGATAAATCTGTGTGTTCCAGGCCAGACTGATCTACATGGTGAGTTCCAAGACAGCCAGGGTACAAACAAGAAAGAAAAAGAAAAAAGGAGAGAAAGGAAAGGAGGAAAGGGAAGAAAAAAGAAAAGCCCTATCTAAAACAAAAATAAATGGAAATAAAATATTAAGAAAAATTAACCTTTTAGTTATTTTAATCATAAAATATTAAAACAAATAGAAAACAAATTTGTAATACAATCAAAACTCATGATCTACTCCTGTATTTCTTATTCCTGTCTACATGAAATTCAACTTTTATATATTGCCGGGTGGTGGTGGCGCATGCCTTTAATCCCAGCACTTGGGAGGCAGAGGCAGGTGGATCTCTGTGAGTTCGAGACCAGCCTGGTCTACAAGAGCTAGTTCCAGGACAGGCTCCAAAACCACAGAGAAACCCTGTCTCGCAAAACCAAAAAAAAAAAACTTTTATATATTAAATTTTCATGAATTATATTACATAGTATACTATGTAATACACATTCCTTAAGTTTCATTTTATTATTAATGTGTATGTGTACTTATGTAAGCTTATGTTGTAGAATATTAGTTGAAGATTGTTACATTTGTTTAAGCTCTGGAACATTTAATGATGCAATGATGTGTTGCATTCTTTTATGCTACATTTGTGTAACTCTACAAAGCTGTGTTACTTTGCCTGTCTAAAACACCTGATTGAATAAAGAGCTAAATGGCCAATAGTTAGGCAGGAGAAATGACAGGCGGAGCTGGCAGGCAGAGAGAACAAATAGGAGGAAAAATCTGGGAAGAGAGAATTTAGGAGCAAGAAAAGGGGGAGAGAACATCAGGGGTAAGGAACCCAGCTACATAACCAGCAACAGAGGGAACCCACAGACAAAAGGTACATGAGATATTCTCTGTGTAGCCCTGGCTGTCCTGGAACTCACTCTGTAGACCACAGATGGGATAATCTAAGAAAAGCTAGCTAAAATAAGCCAAACTTAAGCCCCTCATTCATAAGAAAGAATAAGCTACCTGGCAGTGGTAGCACACACTTTTAACCTCCAAAGGCAGAGAGGCAGGTGGATCTCTATGAGTTGGAGGCCAGCTTTGTCTTCAGAGTGAGTTCCAGGGCAGCTAGACAGCCAGGACTGTTACACAAAGAAACCCTATCTTGAAAAAGCAAAAAAGGAGAAGGAAGGAAGAAAATAAGACTAAGCCTCTTGAGTATTTATTTGGGAGCTGGGTAGCGACCCCCAAAGAGTATACCACATGCCCAAAAAGGAAACAGGGTATTGGATACTCTGGACCTGGAGTTATGACTAGTTGTGAACCACCTGATGCAGATACTAAAATCCAAGTCCTCTGGAAGAGCAGTAACACTCCTTTAACAACTGAGCCATCTTTCTAGTCCAAAAGATTTTTTTTCCTTTGTTTTGTTTTTATTTTCCAAAACAGGGTTTCTCTATATAGCTCTAACTATCCTAGAACTTGCTCTGTAGACCAGGCTGGACTTAACTCAGAGATCTGACTGCCTCTACCTCCAGAGTGCTGGGATTAAAGGCATACACCACTATCACCTATTTTTAGTTTATGCAGATGGGTGTTTTGAACGTATTGTCTATGAACCTTGTGTGCCTGGCACCTGCAAAGTATAAGTCAGCACTGGATTTTCTGGAACTGGAGCTATAAATGGTTATAAGACCATGTGGGTGCTGGGAACCAAACTCACGTCCTTTAGAGAAGCAGTCAATGCTCTTAACTGCTGGGCCATTCTAGTCTGTATAATTTATTACCCCTGCACTTGGGAGGCAGAGGCAGGCGGATCTCTGTGAGTTCGAGGCCAGCCTGATCTAGAAGAGCTAGTTCCAGGACAGGAACCAAAAAGCTACAGAGAAACCCTGTCTCGAAAATAAAAAAAAATAAAAAAAAAAAAATTACCCTAATATACTTTTTTTAGATTTATTTACTTATTATGTATACAGTGTTCTGCCTGCATGTGTGCCTACATTACGGAAGGTTGTGAGAGCCAGCTTGTGGTTCCTAGGAATTGAACTCAGGACCTCTTGAGTGCTCTTAACCTCTAAGCCATCTCTCCAGCCTCTAACATAATTTAACTTTTCTTTTCACAAAGTTATTATTACACTCTCATGTCTTTCTACCTTTATCCCCTAAAAATAAAGTAACAGCCTGAAAAGTGTCAGTCACAACTAAGTTCATATATATGCAAGCATAGACATTGTCATGGAAAGTAAGTGTATTTTTACAAACACGTAAACATAGTGTTTATGCATACTGAGAGTATCTCATATTTACTACATGGAGTTTGAGCATGAAAATGAATACAGTGGTGGCACGCACCTTTAATCCCAGCACTTGGGAGGCAGAGGCAGGTGGATCTCTGTGAGTTTAAGGCTAGCCTGGTCTACAAGAGCTAATTCCAAGACAGGCTCCAAAGCTACAGCGAAACAATGTCTAGAAATACAAAAAACAAAACAAACAAACAAACATCAACAATAAAATGGATTATGGATGCAAAAGACTTTGAAAATATCAGATATAAGGCCAGAGAGATGGCCCAGCAGTTAAGAACACTGACTGCTCTTCCACAGGACACAAGCACAATTCCCAGCACCCACGTGCATCTCTCAACTGTCTGGAACTCCAGTCCCAGGGGATCCAACTCCCTCTTCTGGACTCCACAGGCACTGTAATGTAGTGCACACATACATGCAGACAAAACACTCATACACATAAAAAATAAATTTTTTAAAAAGATTTATATATTGAATGTAGGCTGGACCTGGATTCAGTTAACTACACCCACATGGCAGCTCACAACCATCTGTAACAACAATTCTAAGTTATCTAATGACCTCTTCTGGCCTCCAAAGGCACCATGCATGCATGTGGCACACACATACATGTAGGCAAATACTTATAAAATAAAAACAGATTAATCATTTAAAAAAATATGTTGGGCAGGACAGCTGAAGAGAAAGCTCAACACTTAAAAACAGTGGCTGCTCTTCCAAATGACCTGGGTGATTCGAAACCCAGCACCCATGATGGTTTCGAATCACCTATAATTCCAGTTCCAGGGATTTCAACATCTTGTGACCTCTGTGGACAATGTATCTATACAATGCACAGACACACATACACTCTGAAGACTCATATACATAAAATAAAAATTTTTTACATTTTTCTTTTGTTTTTTGAGACAAGACTTTCTCTGTGTAGCCCTAGCTATCTATCTAGGAACTCTGCAGACCAAATTGGCCTCAACCTCATAGAGCTCAGCCTACCTCTGCCCCCATGTGCTGGGATTAAAGGCGTGTGCTGCTACCACCACCTGGCCAAAATAACAAATCTTGAAATCTATATATATTGAATACAAATATCCTCAACAATTTATCATGTAAAAAGCTGTGCAGGTGTTCCATGTGTTTCATGGTGGGTGTTAAAAATAATGTTTGAGCCGGGCGGTGGTGGCGCACGCCTTTAATCCCAGCACTCGGGAGGCAGAGGCAGGCGGATCTCTGTGAGTTCGAGACCAGCCTGGTCTACA
>NC_022016.1:57612499-57613220 GCF_000317375.1 Microtus ochrogaster | reverse complement strand
CAGAGGCAGGTGAATCTCTATGAGTTTGAGGCCAGGCTGGTCTACAGAGCTGGTTCCAGGACAGCCAAGGCTACAAAAAGAAACCATCTTGAAAACAAAACAATAGTAATAATAATATCTGAAATCTGGGATGTGGCCCAAAGGTTCAATCCCCAGCACCAAAAAGGAAAAAAGATGTCACTTTTTAGATGGGGTCTCACTATGCAGCCATGACTGGCCTGGAACTTGCTGTGTAGATCAAGCTGGCCTCACAAACCTGCCTTTGCCTTCTGAGTCCTGAGATTGAAGCCATGGTCATTTCCTGCCTAAAACAACAAAAAGTTTTGATGACAACAATCACTTTTTCACTTGTTGAATGGAACCCATGATAAAGAATATACTTAAAAAGTCTAATTTGTTAGCAAAGCACTTAGATTTTTCTAAGACATTCTATAAAGCAAATGACAACAGAATGAGTAGCAAATGAATCTCTGAATTTACATTACAGTTAACTTATCCTATATTATTTCAAATAACAGACCAGATGTTATACACACTTAATGAAGACTCAGTTTACAAATGGTCACAAATCGAAAAACAATTCAGAATTTCAAAACATATGCACTCAATATCAATATTCTAAATGAATTATTCAAACATACTATTAGACAGCTCATCCATTCTATGATTCGCTAGGAAGAGAACCTAACATTTTGCAAATCTAAGACTACCTTTATTTTAT
>NC_022016.1:57611169-57612374 GCF_000317375.1 Microtus ochrogaster | reverse complement strand
TCTGTGGTTTTGGAGCCTGTCCTGGAACTAGCTCTTGTAGACCAGGCTGGTCTCGAACTCACAGAGATCCGCCTGCCTCTGCCTCCCGAGTGCTTGTTTTGTTTTTTGAGACAGGGTTTCTTTGTGTAGCCTTGGCTGTCCTGGAACTCACTCTGTAGACCACAGATGGGATATAGACCAAGCTGACCTTGAACTCAGAAATCCACCTCTCTGCCTCCTGTGTGCTGGGATTAAAGGCTTGTGCCACCACCATCCAGGCCAACATTAAATTTTAATTGTTAAAAATACTAAAATGCAATGTACTTAAAAGACTAATGACTGAGTAAAGAGTTTTTGCTAGATGGAATAAGAATGTGGTAAACAGCCGGGCAGTGGTGGCACACACCTTTAATCCCAGCACTCGGGAGGCAGAGGCAGGTGGATCTCTGTGAGTCTGAGGCCAACCTCGTCTACAAGAGCTAATTCCAGGACAGGCTCCAAAACTACAGAGAAACCCTGTCTCGAAAAACCAGAAGAAGAGAAAGAAAGAAAAAGAAAAGAATATGGTAAACAAGCATCTAGAAAAAAATGTCAATAGTAGAATCTAGGAGTTTGAGTATGCAGTTACACCCTGAATTAAAGCTGTAGTTTTACTTTTCTTGATAGTTATAAACAGTTTCCTAATAAACTACTGAGGGAAAACATTTGCTGGCGTATCGTTTATGATTTTAAGAGGAGAAACAAATTCCCTAGGGCTAGGAGTGAACCTCAGTGGTAGAGGCTTATATCCCAAATGTTAAAGCCCAGCACTGGAAGAGTAAAATAAGAAAATAAGAAAAGTACAGACCTAAACAGAGAACTCTTAACAGAGGAATATAAAATGGCTGAAAGATACTTAAGAAAATGTTCAACATCCTCAGTCATCAGAGAAATGCAAATCAAAACAACTCTGAGATCCCATCTTACACCTGTAAGAATGGCCAAGATCAAAAACACTGATGACAACTTATGCTAGAGAGGTTGTGGGGAAAAGGTTGTGCTGGTGGGAATGCAAGCTGGCACAACCTCTTTGGATGTCAGTATGGCGATTTCTCAGAAAATTAGGAAACAACCTTCCTCAAGACCCAGTAATACCACTTTTGGGTATATATCCAAAGGATGCTCAATCGTGCCACAAAGACATGTGCTCAACTATGTTCATGGCAGCTTTGTTTGTCATAGCCAGA
>NC_022016.1:57609572-57610914 GCF_000317375.1 Microtus ochrogaster | reverse complement strand
TGGGAAGTAGAAAGTAGAAAAAGCCAAGATCTCCTGAGTAAATTGGGAGCATGGGGACCTTGGGGAAGGATTGAAGAGGGGAGGGGAGAGGCAGGGAAGGGAGAAGAGAAAAATGTAGAGCTCAATAAATATGAATTTAAAAAAAGAACAAGGAAAAAAATAAATAAAATTAAGGAGTAGGAAAAAAAGAAAAGACAAGACAGAAACTCCTAAGTTGCAATCCAACTCAAGGGCAACCCTGTATTCAAATCACAGATCAAAACCCTGGATTTTGCAGACTTAATTACGTAACACAAGAAAAAAAACTGCATTTCCTCGGCGACTAATGGGTTTCTGGTTTAACTATGAGGTTGAACTCACATAGCACTTCACACGGGGTTAGGCACACAGCACTCAGTGTGTTAAGTGTCTGTCTTCGAAGCGACACTTGTTTTATGCTGAAGGAAGAAGCATTTCGGTTAAGGTCCCATGTCAATGTTTTAATCAGGTTGCGTTAACAACTACCCCATCATTTGAGGCCAATTCCAAAAGGAAGACTCCAGATAGGCGACTTGATGCTTTAACAAGCTGACAAGGGGAAGTAAAAGAAATGCCTTCAAAAAATATTGCTCAATCGATAGTATTGCTCTCCATCTGAAGAAAACCACTTGCAATTATATTAAGAAAAAAAAAGTTTCAAGAGAAACTTTTACAAGGGTTCCAACAACTCCTACATAGACAAGGCTTCACCTAGGCAGGCAGGCTGGCAGGGTACATCCTCCTAACGACAAAACTTGCCACTCTTCCACGCTCCTAACTGCAGGTAAAGAAGCTAGAAGACTACAACGTATTTCTCGTTCTAAAAAAAAAAGAAAGAAAGAAAAAAAGAAAAGAAACCTTCCTCCAACATCAAGAGACAGCCCAACTTCTTCCGAGGTGAAGAGTACCGTGTCCACTTTGGATCTTGATAACGGTCAAGGGGGAGGGGAGAGATAGCAGGAAGATGAATTGGCTACGGTCGGTGTTCCCGCAGCACCCTCCCGGTGACGGCTCAGAAGGCAGCAGCCCCTCCACGACTTCTTCCCGCCACCGCTGCCCCCACCTGACCTCTCCCCAGAGAAACTTCCACGGACTCCGTTACCCTCGAGGATGCAGAAGCGGAGCCTGACACCGTGCGTCCCCTAGGCTCGCCAAGTAGGCACCCACGGCCCCCAAGCAGGGAAAGGGAGAGGACCAGAGCGGACCACGGCCCCCGCCCCTCCCCCTCGCCGCTGGCCAGCGAGCTTTGTCCCACCTGCAGAGAGGACCCCCGGGCCGCCTCGGGCTGCCCCGCCCTCGGGCCGTAGACCACCGCGCCACCCAC
>NC_022016.1:57603522-57609472 GCF_000317375.1 Microtus ochrogaster | reverse complement strand
CGGCCTCACCTCACCTACCCTCTTTCGGGGGCCGGTCTCCACCTCCCGCTCCGCCATGTTGGGCCCCGCTCGGAACCGCGGCGGCTCCCGGCGCGGCGGCCGCGGCCCCTCTCGGCCCCCGCCCACACTGCAGACACGGCGCTTCACTCGCGACGGTCCGGTCCCCTTCGCCCCCGCTGGGCCTGACGCGGGAGTGACGAGGGGGCGGAGGCCCGCGCGCCGGCCGCAGCTCCTGGGGGTCCCACTGGCGTGCGCGTGGGCACGAGGGCCTGCCGGGACAGGGGGGCCGGGACTCGGGGGGTTAATGGCCTCCAAGGGGGCCCCGTGAGTAGGATTATTTTCTCTCAGAGAAATTCCTCCGCCTGTGGTTTCTTAAAGGGATCTCCAAACCAGCCCCTTGCGCGCGTCCCTGGTGCGCAGGCGCACTACAAGCCCCTCCTCCCTTTCCCACCAAGCCCCCGGTCCTGAGCGTGCGCGGTAAGTGGCCCAGACTAGGCCAAATCCTGCTCGTCTGTTTGCTGCCAGCAGCTGCTCCCACCACTCAACTATGGCCGCTCCCTTAAAGGGACCATGACCAAGGGATGATGGCAGGATGAAAGATCTTAATGAAAGGACTGCTTGGAGGACTAGGTGAAATGACAATGAGGGGTGCACATCACCACCCTACCCCTGACTACAGAGATATTGCTAAAAAGAGAAGATGTTGATGAGTTGAAGTTCTCAGGGAACCTTTGAGCATGAAGAATCCCAACTAAGAAGAAAACGGGACAGTTATCTCGAGGAAAAACCAACACCTTGCCAAGAGGGGAAGGATAGAGACTACCAAGGACAACTTCCAACCTTCAAATCAGATCCACTGGTGGTACTGAAGACAGAACCAACAACTGAAGATGCTCCAATCGTTATTTGTCATTAGAATAACAAAATGGGGCGGGATCCTAGACACCGGCTACTCCGTTGCTTTCATAGTTAACATTTCAGTATGGTCATTTGACCTAGACTAATGTAAGTCAAGATACTGAGTGGCTGGTGAGGAACCTGAACCCAGACTGGAGTTGCATCACTCCAGAATTTGGAATGTACGAAACGGTCTTCAATCAAGACAACTGGGCAAGAGGACATAAAATGGAAAGTCCCTTGATATTTCAAGATCGTGGTTGCTCTCCTGGGAAGATGGGCCTTGGTAACCTGCAACTGCTGTGTGTCATCCTTCGCCTCCTCGGCAGGAACGGGAGAATCTGACTTACAGGATAAGAACCGCGCTGTCAAAACAGGAAAAGCCAAGAGGAGTGGGCTCTCTCTTTTCTGAAACACATTGAAGAGAGCTCAGGAGAACGAGAGCTTGATTCATCCCTCTGCCTAGGCTAGTCAAGAAGTGCTCACACGGAATAAAACTTTCCTAATGGAATCTTCGTGATGGCTTAGGGACAAAAGAGAGACACGTAATAAGAAATACAAAGAAATTGGTTGGGGTTGGGTTGGATCAGGCTGGGTTGCTCTGTAGCTCAGGCTACCTGGAACTCTTGATCCTCCTGCCTTGATCATCCAAGTGATTGGAGCGCTGGGATAATAGGAAATTCACAAAAAAAAACTGATCTTTTAAAAGAATGTAAGTCTCTGACTGAAGAGGTATCATTTTCCATGGCAATACTTACTCAAAGGGGACCCGGCGGCTCCTGTACTCACAGGATGAGTATGCTCCTGTGTGTCAGTTGGTAGGTTTTTGAACCCAAGAGCGTTTGCTGAAAACTGAAATGGCTGCAAGTTTCCATGCTGGTCCTTGCTACCTTGCTGAGACTGTTATCTTTAGTTTTACTCATGGGTAGAACAAAGAGAAATATATTCATTTCTACCAAGGAATTTCTTTTTTTTTACTATCCTAGACTTTAGTTACACGCCCAAGGCAAAAGCAAATAGAGAGTTTAAGAAAAGACATGTAGGTAAATAAAAGTCTGGATGGTAGCCATCATTTTTACAGGCTGTAGAATACTCCCTTACAGTAAAATGTAACAGTTTGTAAGTGGACCAGCAATGGACCAGCAGTGGTGGCGCACGCCTTTAATCCCAGCACTCGGGTGGCAGAAGCAGGCGGATCTCTGTGAGTTCGAGACCAGCCTGGTCTACATAGCTGTCCCAGGACAGCTAGGGCTGTTACACAGACAAGCCCTGTCTCAAAAAATCAAAAAAGAAAGAGAAAGAAAGCCAGCCTGGTCTAAAAAGCAGTGTTTCAGCACAGCCCGAGCTGTTACACAAAGAAACTCTGCCTCGGCGCCCCCTCCCAAAAACAACAAAACAAAACAAAAAAAAAGGCTGTACATTTTTTTTTTTATTTTTTTTTTTTTTTGGTTTTTCGAGACAGGGTTTCTCTGTGGTTTTGGAGCCTGTCCTGGAACTAGCTCTTGTAGACCAGGCTGGTCTCGAACTCACAAAGATCCACCTGCCTCTGCCTCCCAAGTGCTGGGATTAAAGGTGTGTGCTACCACCGCCCGGCAAGGCTGTATATTTTTTGTTGTTTTTTTGACCAACTATTGTTCTGACAGTTCTGAACAAGAAGGGTTTCCTTTCCAAGTGGAAGAAATTTACCTGACTGTGGACAATCACTCCTTCTGTGGCAGACTTTTAAAGTGTTTCTAATGCATTGGTTATTAGCCTGTAGGTTGAGACCTCACAGGGATCACATATTAGATACCTTATAATCAGATATTTACATTACAATTCACAACAAGAGCAAAATTACAGTTATGGAGTAGCAATGAAGAAATTTTATGGCTGGGGGTTTTTACAACATGAGGAATTGTATAAACAGTTGCAGCATAGCCAGATGGTGATGGTGCATGCCTTTAATCCCAGCATTTAGGAGGCAGAGGCATGGGGATCTTTTTGAGTTCGAGGCCAGCCTAGTCTACAAGAGTGAGTTCCAGAACAGGATCGATACCTACAGCGAAACCTTGTCTTAACCAGCCCCCCCCCCATTAGAAAAACAAAGGGTTGCAGCATTAGGAAGGTTTGAACCACTGGTCTAATGTATTCATGACAATAAAGTAACCTGCATCTTCCTAACATCTGCTTCCTTTCTCTCCCAATTCTCTACCAATTCTGACTCTCTTACTCATTTCAAAACCTTTTGCCAGGGCTAGAGAGATAGCTCAGAGGTTAAGAGCACCAGCAGCTTTTCCAGAGGTACAGAATTCAATTCCCAGCAACCATATGGTGACTCACAACCATCTGTAATGAGATCTGGTGCCCTCTTCTGGTGCGCAGGCATACATGCAGGCAGAACACTGTCTCCATAACGTAAGTAAATACGTAAATAAATAAGTCTATCCCATTATAAACAGTTGTAAACCACCATATGGTTGCTGGGACTTGAGCTCAGAACTTCTAGAAAAGCACTATCCAGTGCTCTCAACAGCTGAATCACCTCTCCGGCTCCAAGAAAATACATATTTTTTAAATAACATACTATCTCATTCACCAGCTTGATAACCACCACTATAGGTAGTGCTACCCCATTCAGAGTCCATAATGTGATCACGATTGTCCACTGTCAGTTCCAGAGTCACTACAGTGTCCACCTGCACCGTTGTTAGCACCGCCAGAACTTCCTCCTTCACTGTTGCTGCCACAGCCACCGGCTCCTGTGTGACCTCCATATCTTGGCCCACCATCACTATTGCCCTCTCCTAGAACCAGAACTACAGCATGCACAAAGCCTACCTGCAAGCCCCGGATCTGCGATGCTTCCGAGCAGTGCCTCAAAATTCATTCTTTGTCACCTCTTTTACCCTTATGGCATCCCTCTTCCACCCAAGTTTTCACCACAACCAAATTACCTCCTCCATCTCTTCCTTCACAAACCTTAAAGTGGACACATCCACCTCCACAACTTCTTTGTCATCCTGCAGACTAAGTCACTTCTTTAGAAAGAGAATTTTCATTGTACAACTATGTATTAATAATGGGATATAATAGTTGTTCATGGTAGGTAGCGCATGCCTTCAATCCCAGCCCTTGGGAGGAAGAGGCAGGAAGATCTCTGTGAGTTCAAAGTCAGCCTGGTTTATCTAGTGAGTTCCAGGACAACCAGGGCTACAAATAATAATAAGGCGTAATTTTGGGCTGGGCATATTGCTTAGTTTATAGAGTGTTAGCCTAGCTCATGGAGCCCGAGAAAGTTTGGTTCCCAGAGCAGCATTAGTGTCACAGCAAAGTGCACCTGCTAATCCCTGGCATTAGGAAGGTAGAGGGAGGTGAATCAGAGGTTCAAAGTCGTCCTCTGAAGCATAGCAATTTTAATAAAGGTTAGTCAAGGCTATTTCAAACCCTGCATCAAAAAATTGTGTGATACTTCTGAAGAAAAAAAATTTTAACAGAATTCACAAAAGGGGCAGGGCATGGTGATACACAACTTTAAGTTTTCCTGCCTACTGCCTATCCCTGATCTCTGCCCCTTTCCCTGGTTTTGGGACTGCCCTCCCACAACAACCAGGACCTTGAGCCTGGAAGTTTCAAATGTACACCCAAGATTTCATCCTGAATTCTTAACTTAACCATCTCTCCCCAGTCTAAGCGTGCTACAGATTTCAGATCAATTATAGACTGTTGCATCCCTCAAAATCCGCATCCTGGACAGCTTCGAAGCAGCTAGCCCCAGGTGGATATGAAGAGCCTGGACACCCAGCGAAGCAGCCTGCTCATCCTGGACCAGCAGTTCGGCTTTCTTGTCCCCGCCCAGCCAGCGAACAATGACATCCTGCTGTCAACAGCAAGTAGTCAGAAGATTACACTTGGCCCCTTCTCATCTGCGATTTATCAACAAAAAGGCTGGGATGTTAGGTTTCAAACCTGGGATAAGTGAATGAGGTGCCTATTTAACATATCAAAGCAGACCCTCCACCTGGTTCGTCCTGCATCACAACCCCCCCACACCCCCCACCTCTCCCCGCCACACACCCCCACAGTCCTACCTGTTTCAGGGTCCCCCTGGAACATACCCCACCCCTACCCTAAACTCTCCGTTTAGGGTAGAATAGAATGGCTGCTATTCCATATATAATCCAACCATTTTGGTTACATGCTGTCTTTGTATTTTGGATCTCTGAGCTGCTGCACCTGCTCTCTTTCCCCTCTCCCATCCCTGCCCCCTCCCCAAACATGGCCTCTGGCTCAGAGTCTTGCACATTCTGGACTCTCCCAGGTATCCCTGCCTCTCTTCATCACCATACATAAGAAAAGTCAGGGTTTTTGGGGTTTTTGTTTGTTTGTTTGTTTTTGTCTTTTAGTTTTTTGAGACAGGGCTTCTCTGTAATAATAGCACTAGCTGTCCTGGAACTAGCTCTGTAGACCAGGTTGACCTCAAATTCAAGGATATCCACCTGCCTCTGCTTCCCAAGTGCTGAGATTAAAGGCGTCCACCACCACTGGCCGGCCACCTGGCAACATTTAGGGGTAGCTCACTTACAGTGTCAGGGGTTCAGGCTATTAACATGACGGGAAGCATGGTGACATGCAGGCAGAGGTGGTGCTGGAGCTCAGAGTGCAGGCAACAGGAAGTTGACTGACTCAGAGGGTGGTATTCTGAAAATAGGAAACTTCAGTACCCACCCCCACAGTGACCTGCTTCCTCCACCTAGGTCTTATCCATTCTAGGAAAGCCACACCTCCAGATAGTGTCTTTACTTATGAGATTACGGGGACCTATTACATTCAAACAATCATAGGCAGTACCCATAAAATTTTGCCCTACTGAGTGTTCTGTTTATGACTGCACGGCTATGGGGTGCCCACCAGAGAAGACCACCATGTATACCCAATTATAAGTCTTTATTCCAGGCAACTGCAGCTACACTTAGACATTTGGCACCCAAGTGTGCCACCAAGTCTTTATAATAAAAGTTTTTTTGTTTTACATATATGCATATATAATTTATTACTATAAGATAGAATAACA
>NC_022016.1:57601938-57603303 GCF_000317375.1 Microtus ochrogaster | reverse complement strand
TGTGACGATGTTGGATCCCCTGTTACAGACAGTTGTAAGCTGCCATGTGGGTTCTGGAAACTGAACCTGAGTCCTCTGGAAAAACAATCAGTGCTCTTAACCTCTGAATCATTTCTCCAGCCCCAAAGTAAGAGTTTCTTTTTTTGTTTTTTGGATTATGTTTGTTTGTTTATAGTTTTTGGTTTTTGGAGACAGGGTTTCTCTGTAGCTTTGGAGCTTGTCGTGGAACTAGCTCTTATGGACCAGGCTGATCTAGAACTCACAGAGATCCACTCTGCCTCCTGAGTGCTGGGATTAAAGGCATGCCCCACCACCACCTAGCAGCATAGTAAGAGTAAGAATTTTTAAAGACAAAAACCACATCCTTGTATCTCACTTGGCAATGCAGGGGAAAGTTTTTTGCAAGCAGTTTAACAGAAGCTAAGTAAAGTTAGTTGGGCTTTTTTGTTGGGGGGGGGTGCATGTGTGTATATGTGGGGGGATGAAAGGGGGGGGAGGTTTCCCTCTGCATAGTCCTTACTGTCCTGGAACTCACTGTGTAGACCAAGCTGGCTTGTTGTGGGATATTTGATCAAATTGTTTAAAGATGTGTCACTATTTTACCTTACCTACCTAAGACACCTGATTGGTTTTAAAGCTGAATGGCCAATAGCTAGGAAGGAGAGGGAGGCGGAATTTCTGAAGAGACAGAGGAACTCCAGGTAGAATGCAACATAGTGGATTTCACCAGCAGACACAGAAGGAGTTGGATGTACAGAATAGAGGAGACATAAAGAGTCGTGTGGAAGAACGTTGATTAACAGAAACAGGTTAACTTAAGTTATGAGAGCTAGCTGGAGGTAACTTAAGTTATGAAGTCTAAGCTAAAGGCCAAGCTTCCATGACTAATAACAAGTATCATTATTTGGGAGCTGTCAGTCCCAAAAAAGTCCAGTTACACTGGCCTCAAATTCAGAGAACTGCCTGCCGCTGCCTTCCAAGTGCTGGGATTAAAGGCATGTATCACTAAAGCCCAGCAAACTGAAACATCTTGTCCTCAGGTTCCTAGAATAAAACTGGTTAAATTTCTTTCCATGGGGTTTCCAATCAAAAAGATCAAATTTGGGCTGGAGAGATGGCTCAGCGGTTAAGAGCATTGAGTGCTCTTCCAAAGGACCCGAGTTCGATTCCCAGAAACCACATGGTGGCTCACAACCATCTGTAATGAGGTCTGGTGTCCTCTTCTAGCCTGCAGGCATATATGCAAACAGAATATTGTATCCATAATAAATAAATATTTTTTTAAAAAAGAGATCAGCCGGGCGATGGTGGCGCATGCCTTTAATCCTAGCACTTGGGAGGCAGAGGCAGGCGGATCTCTGTGAG
>NC_022016.1:57600179-57601443 GCF_000317375.1 Microtus ochrogaster | reverse complement strand
CCTGCAGGCATACACACAGACAGAATATTGTATACATAATAAATAAATAAATATTAAAAAAAAAAAAAGAATCAATGGTCCAGCTAATGCTGACAGTAAGGTCGTCAGCCATGAGGGCCAGGTAAACAGAAACACCTGTATTTCTTTCTCAAAAGATAGGCCTCCACAACTGTCCCTTTTATGCCCACTCCAAAAGTGGGCATAAAAGAAAAGGTCTAGGGCTGGAGAGATGGCTCAGATGTTAGGAGCACTGACTGCTCTTTCAGAGGTCCTGAGTTCAGTTCCCAGCAACCACATGGTGACTCACACCCATCTGTAATGAGGTCTGGCGCCCTCTTCTAGTGTGCAGGCATACATGCAGGCAGAATTCTATATACATAATAAATAAATTAATTAAAAAAAAATCTAGGCCTGGCGGTGGTGGCGCACGCTGCCCCTGGGTTTTGGGCAATCTCCTATTTGGTGTTCCCTCCATTTGGGCAATGGACACCCTCCTGAGAAATCAGATACCTTCCAATAGGGCTAAGATTTCTACTCTATTTTTTTTTAATTTCTTTTCCTGCTAAGAAGTAATCCTCTTTCCCCACGTAGAGCCCCATGGACATGAGCCATGGTGAAAGCATTAGTGGCATAGTGCAGATTCCAGGGTTAAATCCCTGTGGTAGCTTAAATGAGAAATGTCCCTCATATACCCGAGCATTTGAACACTTGGATCTCAGTGAGTGGGACTATTTTGAAGATTTGGTAGGTACAGTCTAGCAGGAGGAAGTATATCACTGGTAGTGGGATTTGAGAGTTCGTAGTCTAACCCTATTTCCACTTTTCTCTCTGCTTCATGCTTGTAGTTGAAAATGGGATATCTTAGATTCTTGCTTCTGCCCCAGGGCCTACTACTTATTGCTATGGCTCCCATAGTGTAAGAACCACGATGGGGTTGGGCAGTGTAGTAGGATGATCTTTTTGTATGCTGTTGAAGATGTGACTCTGCCGAGGTAGCTTAGAATTGATTTAATAAAGAGTTGAATGGCCAATAACTGGGCAGCAGAGGATAGGTGGGACTTCCAGGAAGAGAGAGGAATTCTGGGAAGAAGAGGGGTGAGGTTTGCCAGACAGACATGGAGGAAATGTAATTTATGGTACTGAGCAGGGGTGACAAGCTATGTGGCAGAATATAGATTAATGTAAACATGTTAATTAATATTATGAACTAGTTGGGAACAGCCTAAGCCAAGGCCAAACTTTTATAGTTATAAGAAGTCTCCAT
>NC_022016.1:57598477-57598979 GCF_000317375.1 Microtus ochrogaster | reverse complement strand
TAGGAAGATCTCTGTGAGTTCTAGGCCAGCCTGGTCTATAAGAACTAATTCCAGGACAGTTAGGACTATTAGACAGAGAAAACCTATTTTGAAAAGACCCAACCCCCCCAAAAAAAAAATAAAATGAAAATTTGGCCTTAGCTTAGGTTTGTTTCCAACTAGCTCTTAAAACTTAAATTAATCTGTTTACACTAATCTATATTCTGCCATATGACTTGTTACCTTACCTCAGTACCATATGTCTGACTTCATCCACGTCTGGCTGGCGAATCTCCCACTCCTCAGATTGTTTCCCAAAGTTCCTATCTCTCCTTGGAAGTCCCATCTATTCTCTCCTGCCTAACCATTTGCCATTTAGTGCTTTATTAAACCAATCAGAAGATGCCTTAGCAGGTGAGAAAGGACAGAGACAAGTCTTCACACAGTGTACAAAATATTATCCCAACATTTCTCCCTTTTAGTCCAATAAAAGGTTCTTTCTCTAATATCAATAAGCTATATA
>NC_022016.1:57573184-57584187 GCF_000317375.1 Microtus ochrogaster | reverse complement strand
ATTTAAATACCCTGTGGGAGTGGTCAGGACCTGGCATCCTGGGATTTGGAGTCCAGACCAATACAACTCTCTGGCCTGGGGAAATGGGATAGATGCTAGGGGCTGGGGTCTATGCTCTCAGCAGGAGAGGCTGTAGCTGTAACTCAGTTGAATGAAAAAAGAAAAAAAAAAACATGGCTGCTTGTAGCAAGCTGCATGGAATCACATCTGATGGAGATGTATAATCAACTCCTGAGATGGCTAAAGTCTGACCTATGCTATGATCATGCAATGATTATCAGCTGCTTGCATATGCGTGGGCCAATGGGCAGTGCCCACCTGGCAATCCGGGATTGGCAGCCCGTGCCTACTTAAGGGCTGGGAGAGGTTTGCATGGAGAGAGAGGAAAAAAGGAGAGAGAGAGGTCAAAGGGAGGAAGAAGAGAGGAAGAGAGAGAGAGTGTGTGAATAAAGGTTCTGGAATAAACTGCAGTGAGAAGAGCTCCGGTGGTTGCGTCATTCCTTGCGGGACGAGGGTGGTCATGACAGCTGCTCCTAGGTATGGTGGAGGAGAAAGTTTATTGTAAAAGACTGTAGGCAGACGTAGGGACATCTGGGAGAGTCCAGAGTGAACACGGCCAGATTGAACTGGGCCATGTGAGGAGAGGAGAGAAGGGAGAGCCAGATCAAGAAGCCAGGGGGTAAAGGGTAGTTTAAAAGACCAGGAAATCGAAGTGGCTGGATTATCTAGCGAAAGTAAGGACAGCCCAGCTCCAGGACTGGAGAAGTTTAGGGTAGGGGATGGAGTATGCCAGCTGGGAGGACCCTCTAACAGGAAGGGATTGAGGATGGAGGGAGATCCTGGCTGCCAGGAATCACTTTGATATGTTAATGAGCCCCTCAGTTACCCTTTTGTCCTGGGTTTGAGATCTAACGTGAATAGTACAGAATTTACCTAGCACTACTGAATCCCTATATTCAAACTAAGTAGTTTCAATAAACGTTTGTTTCTATGCATAAGACATCTTTGTTGTTTGTTTGCTTTGTTGTTTGTTTTAAAAACTAGGTATAAGGCAATCCTTTGAGAGGATGGGAAACAGCCCAAAGGAATTTTCTTATGGAATCGGGTAAAACATCGCCCCAAAAGATTGGAAATAGTAATGTTCTAGATTTAAGGGGTTTTGAGCTTCTCTGGGATCAAGCATTACAGATTTGTGAAGCTGTGGTAATTTTATTTAAAGAGAGGGATGGGAATAAAAAAAAAAAGGAGAGAGGAAGGAATGTCCATTTGCTTCTGGTAGTTAAGGGAAGGGAGGGACAAGGCAGAGGAATGCAGAAACAGTGACCCAAACGGCTGGTTTGTCTGCATTGAGTCCAGTCTTACAAATCCACTGCTCAGAGTTTTAGGTTATCAGCACCTAGAGGCGTCTCTGATGTGTCGGCATCTGTTCTTATTAAACCTCGGCGGCCAACTGCGCAAAGCAGCCCGAGCAGGCAGATCCTCCAGCTCGCTCGGATCTTCCCTCCCTGGGACGCTGAGCAGGCAGCCGGCACGTGGCTCTCTCTCTCTAAATTCAGCAGCGGGAAGAATGCTTGGGGGAGGGGTGGAAGGTGGAGTAAGGAACCGCTAACCAGGGCGTCTGGTTAGCGGAAAATCCACTCACTCTGCTTTGCACTCTTTACCGCTGCCTTCTCAGACTTGGGTTTGTTTAGAAGCCAACCGTCTCTTTCAGTGCGTGGCCCCTTCCTGCTGCCCGCCATGAATCTTGAGGCCGGTGGGCAGCCTAGGTCTGCGGTCTGCGGGAGGGATTTACAAAGATGCTTCTGGAAGGAAGTGAAAGACCCCCCCCGAGGTGGGCTGCCTTTCAGTCTGGGGAGACCCTCCCAAGGAACAACGAGACCATTTGTGCGGATGCAAACAGCATGAGGTTTATTCAGATACACAGGTACCTGGGGCGTCTTAGTCACTCGAAGGACTAGCGCGCCTTTAGGCTGGGGCAGTGGGCTTTTATAGGGTAGGGGAGCAGAAGCCACGGTACAGAAGCAAGATGCATGGTAACAGGGCTGGGATTGGGCAACTCGGAGAAGGCCAGGTGCAAATTGGGGTTAGTTAGGTGGTTTCTGGGAAATCAGATAAGCAAGCTGACTTGGCTCTTATCCAGGGCACAGTCTGTTTTTCTGAACCCCAAGTTCCCCGTTGGCACTCCAGGTGCTCAACAGACATCCTGTCAGGCCTAACGCCCTTGCCCCTAGACTGAACTTCCCTGCCCTGCTTTTTAATTATATTGTTTAAGAGTTCAAGCCTTGCAATATGGCGTTACTATTGCTGTTAGCTTTATGCTATAATGTGGGGGTCTTTCATTCCCCCATTTCTCTTCTAACTTGAATAAAATCATTTATTCAATCAGAGGACGCTATCAATATCTTCTGGGTCGAATTGTTGAAACCGATGATATTGTTGAGTGAGGACCAGGGCTTGTATGACAGAGAGTCTGTCCTTCATGAATTGGACCAATCGATTTAAGATGCAGGGTCCGAAAAGTAGGATCAATAATATAATGATTAGGGGGCCCATGATGGAAGAAACTGGAGTGGTGAACCATGGGAACTTATTGAACCAACCTTCGAACCATCCTTGTTCTGACTCAAATAACTGCTGTCTCTGTTTAAGCCTTTCCCTCAGCTTGGCCATATTGTCTCTGACCAGGCCAGTATGGTCTGCATAGAAACAACATTCCTCTTTTAGGGCAGCGCATAGACCCCCTTCCTGAAGGAACAATATATCGAGCCCCCTTCTGTTCTGCAGCACGACCTCTGATAGGGAGGTCAGAGACTTTTCCAGCGCGCTGACTGATTCCTCTAGAGCCTTAATATCCGTGTGCATCGCTGCCTGGAGCTGCCTGAATTGGCTGGTGGCTATAAGGGCAGAAGTACCAGTCCCGACCCCGGCTGCAATCCCACCCATCGTTAGTCCCCCCAGTAGTAAGGCTAGGGTCAAAGAAACAGGTTCTCTCCTAAAGCGAGGTCTCTCCTCAAAATGACTGTAGATATATTCAGGATCATGATACGTCACCTTTGGCCAGAGTTCAATTAAGACACAATAGTCAGAGGTCATGTTGAGTACCATAGCTGAGAGGCAAGGAGTTAGGCCAGAACTACATGCCCAGTAAGTTCCATTGGGGGGCACCAGGTAGTAGGAACCAGGTGGGATACTCTGGGTTGAGTTGCAAAGAGCCTGATGTGAGCTAGGCTTTCCCTGAAACTTCTGACAGGGTTAGCTTATGCTGAGGAACGCTCGTGCAACCAGAAGGGGGTGAGGTATGGTTGCTGTAATTACCCAAGACAGCAACCCCTTCATAGTATGGGGGGCTGGAGGTCAAGCATAACCAACATTCTTGGGTCTGGTTAGGGTGTGTTAGGTTAAGAGCAAGGCAGGCTCCCTGTACTAGGTTAAGTAGCCTATCCCCGGTCCCTGAATGATGAGGAGACTGGGTGGCCGTGGGTGAGGTGGAGTAGGTATTTGGAGTGGGTGTGACGTGGAGGGGAGTCTTTGGAAGCATCGCCTGACTGGGTTGTGATGGGGACTTTTGGTCAGGGAGGACCGGATTAGGACCAACTGTTATGTTGACCGTTTTTATCTTTTTTTGTTTTTTTTTTTTTGGTTTTTCGAGACAGGGTTTCTCTGTGGTTTTGGAGCCTGTCCTGGAACTAGCTCTTGTAGACCAGGCTGGTCTCGAACTCACAGAGATCCGCCTGCCTCTGCCTCCCGACTGCTGGGATTAAAGGCGTGCGCCACCACCGCCCGGCTCTATCTTAAGTTTGATAGTGAAAATGACGCCTAGGTCCTTTTTAGTCATCCTATTAGGGAAATACCATCGAAGGCCCCATGTTTTCCCGGTCACCCAACTGGACTGCCCAGATTTCCGACCTCGGGGGGTGAAGGTGATGTTTAAGGGCAGACAAGTAGGCGTGTTGCTGCACTCACCGGGACATGATCTGGGGGAGGTATAGTTTTTATGAACTGTGATTAAGTCCCAGGAGGAGCTAGGTCTCCAATAAGCATCCCCGGTGGTTTCGCACCCCCATGCGTTACAGAAGAGGCTTTCCCATCCTCCACAGCGTCTGGCTTGGCTTTTATCCCTCCCATCCCGGGGACAGACATAGAAATCCAACTGACCCAGGAGGCACCTGCCCTGAGGGCTCCCGCAGCGGTATTTTCCTCCAGGGGAAAAACGGCTACCGGGCACCTGAACTTGTAACTGCGTAGGCGACAGTTCAGGAATGTCCCACATCTCTGATCCTGCTGCAAGCTGGCAAAAGTCTGGAGTGAGTTGGGGCCACCAAGTATCCCTAGCATGGATTGCCTGAATTTCCCAGACGACCTCTCCCGTTGAGGATAGCACCTGCCATTTTAGAGAGCGTACCTGATGAGGATTCTCTCCCCTGGTTACTAGTCCTAGTCCTAATAAAATCCATAAAATTGTCAAAGGGGTCCCCCGGAAAGTCTTATCTTTAAAGGGTTTTGAGTGCGTTGGACCCTCCATGATGGTTTTGTTGTATCCTCGTCTGGGTGAGCTGCCTTCACGTGGGAGGCGTGGACCCAGGCTGCAATGCCGTCAACTTTTAGTGCCGTTGGAGTGGTCAGGAGCACGGTGTAGGGTCCTTTCCAACGGGGTTCCAAGTTCTTGGTCTGATGTCTGCGGACCCACACGGTGTTGCCAATCTGGTAGTTGTGAGGCACCGTTGGTTTGTCCAATTGCTCTTTGTAGGCTGCAGCAAGCGGCTTCCAGACCTCCCTCTGTACAGTCTGGAGTGCCTGTAAATGAGCTTCCAGAGAGGGGCTGTTAGCAAAGTCTGAAATATTGGAATCAAAGAAATTAATGAAGGGCGGGGGCACCCCGTATAGTATTTCAAAGGGTGTGAGTCCATGGGGTCCGGGGGTATTGCGGGCCCTGTAGAGTGCTAGGGGCAGTAGGAGCACCCAATCTCTAGCGCCAGTTGCAAGCGTTAATTTGGTTAAGGTCTCCTTAATAGTTCTATTCATTCGTTCTACCTGTCCTGAACTCTGGGGCCAGTAGGCACAATGTAATTTCCAATCAATCCCCAGGAGCTTGGCCACCAACTGACTTACCTGGGAGACAAAGGCGGGCCCATTGTCAGTGCCCAGCACTTTGGGCATGCCGTACCTGGGGAAAATCTCTTCCAATAGTTTTTTAGTCACGATCTTTGCCGTTTCATGCTTGGTTGGGAAGGCTTCCACCCATCCCAAAAAAGTGTCAACAAATACCAACAGATACTTGTACCCATACAATCCTGGCTTGACTTCAGTAAAATCAATTTCCCAGTGGATTCCAGGACGATGTCCTCTCATCCGGATTCCTTGTCCTAATTTAGTCTTTCCCGCATTTACCTGGGCACAGGCTTGACATTGGTCTACAATTTCCTGGAGGATACTGTCCCGGCCTAATAAATAGAAAAACCCTTCTTCCCGGTCTATTAGGGTTTTCATCTTTCTAGGACTTAAGTGGGTCAATTTATGCAGATACTTGAGCATTTTATGTGTGTATGCCATTGGCATAACAGTCTTTCCTTTAAAGGTCCATTGGTGTGTGACTGGGTCCTGTGTGGCCCTCAAGTATTTTAAGAGTTCCAGATCTTTTTGGTCATGTTTGAAAGGGCTTCGAGGCTTGTCTGGCTGTTGCTGTAAAGGCAGAGTAGTTGAGGTGGACTCCTGTGCCACCCTCCTAGCTGTTTCATCTGCCAGGCAATTGCCTCTGGCCTCTTGGCTGTTTCCCTTTTGATGCCCAGGGCAGTGCATAATACTGAGTTTCTGGGGCAAGAATAGGGCCTTGAGTAGAGCTAGAATCTCAAGCTTGTTTTTGATTTCCTTTCCCTCAGAAGTTAGCAGCCCTCGCCTTCGATAGATTTCCCCATGAATGTGGGCAGTGGCAAAAGCGTACCGACTATCAGTATAGACATTAAGCTTCTTACCTTCTGCCATCCTGAGTGCTTGTGTGAGGGCGATGAGTTCGGCCCGTTGAGCGGAGGTCCCTGCTGGAAGGGCTTTAGCCCAGATTACCTTGGTTTCGGTGGTTACTGCTGCCCCGGCTCTCCGTTCTCCATCCTTTAGGAAGCTGCTCCCATCCGTATACCAGGTGAAATCAGCATCTTTAAGAGGGTGATCCGTCAGGTCCGGTCTGGTCCCGTGCATTTCCTCAAGGATCTTGAGGCAATCATGCTCTGCCTCCCCCTCTGGCAGAGGGAGCAAGGTTGCAGGGTTCAGGGCTACCACAGGTCCGAAATGGACTCGGTCAGTGTCCAGAAGCATGGCCTGATAGTGGGTCATGCGAGCGTTGGAGAGCCAGCGGTCAGGGGGTTGCTTGACCAGGGCCTCCACTGCATGAGGGGCCAAAATAGTCAATGGCTGCCCCAAAGTCAGTTTGCCCGCGTCCTTTGTCAGGACTGCTATTGCAGCTACCATTCTGAGGCAAGGGGGCCATCCGGAGGCCACCGGATCTAACTTCTTTGATAGGTAGGCCACAGGGCGTTGCCAGGGTCCTAGCTTCTGTGTTAGAACCCCCTTGGCATAACCCTGTTTTTCGTCTACAAACAGCTCAAACGGCTTGGTCAAGTCTGGGAGTCCCAACGCAGGGGCCGTTAGCAGGGCCTGCTTTATTTTCTGGTATGCCTTCTGTTGGTCCTTGCCCCAATCAAATAGAGTTCCTGATTTAGTAAGGGGGTGCAAGGGGGCCGCCATCTCTGCAAACCCCGGGATCCAGAGGCGACAGAATCCTGCCGTCCCTAGGAACTCTCTCAGTTGTCAAGGGGTCCGAGGCACGGGCATTCCCATAACTGTCTCTTTCCTGGCCTCTGTCAGCCATCTCTGTCCTTTTTTAATCAAATACCCCAGGTAAGTAACTTGCTTCTGACAAATCTGAGCCTTCTTAGCTGAGGCTCGGTAGCCAAGGTTCCCCAGGGCCTGTAACAAGGCCTTGGTACCTTCCCTGCATTCCTGTTCTGAGGTGGCCACCAGCAGGAGATTGTCTACATATTGAAGCAGCATGAGAGTTGGATGCTGGATCCTAAAGTCAGCCAAATCCCTGTGCAACGCCTCATTGAACAGGGTGGGGCTATTTTTGAATCCTTGTGGGAGCCTGGTCCAAGTTAACTGTCCCGAAATCCCCAAGTCAGGATCCTTCCATTCGAAGGCAAATATAGGCTGACTCTCAGGGCGAAGTCTCAGACAGAAGAATGCATCCTTCAAATCCAACACTGAATACCAGTTATAGGTCGGGGAGAGTCCACTCAACAAATTGTAGGGGTTAGGCACTGTGGGGTGTATGTCCTCCACCTGCTTGTTGACTTCTCTTAGGTCTTGGACTGGCCTATAATCCCCAGTTCCAGGCTTCTTGACAGGCAGTAAGGGAGTGTTCCAGGGGGGCTGGCAAGGTATTAATATTCTCTGGTCTAAGAGTCTCCGTATGTGGGGTCTGATTCCTTCTCTGGCTTCATGTGACATAGGATATTGTTTGATCGAGATGGGGGTGGCTGTAGCCTTTAAAGATATAACTAAAGGGGCTTGTTGTTTGGCCAGTCCCATGCCCCTAGTCTCTGCCCATGCTTGAGGGAATTCTGTCAGCCAAGAGGTCTCTGTTAAGGGGTCAGGTTTTGTGGGTGGTTTGTGGAGCCGGTATTCATCTTCCAAACTTAGGGTCAGCACATGCAGGGGCTGCTTTTGGGGCCCGGTGATCTGCACCCCCGAACTTTCAAAGTATATTTGGGCTTTTAATTTTGTTAGCAAGTCTCTTCCTAGTAGTGGATATGGGCAGTCAGGGACATGAAGAAAAGAGTGAGTCACCTTACCAGTAGCCAGATGAACTTTGCGATCGGTTGTCCATCGATACCTTTTCCCACCGGTAGCTCCTTGGACCCAAGCAGACTTGTCGCTCAGGGGTCCGGGGTTCTGGGTCAACACAGAATGCTGAGCCCCAGTGTCTACTAGGAAGGTGACTGGCTGCCCCCCAACATTAAGGGTTATCCTGGGCTCAGGGGGGGGGGCTCCTGACCCCGCCCTTCCTAGTCATCCAAGGTCAAGAGGGAGGTTTGGGGTTTTGGCTTTCGAGGTCCTCTAGGTCTCTTAGGACAGTCTTTGACCCAATGTCCTTTTTCCCTGCAGTAGACACATTGATCCTTGTCTACGCTGGGCCCCCTTCGATCTCCCCCCTGTCTATCCTGTCTCTGTCCTGAGACTACAGTGGCCAGAAGCTTGCTAATTTCCTTATTTCTCTTACGGTCTCTCATACTCTCTCTCTCTCCTCTGCTTCCTTTCTGAGTCGCTCCTCTTTCTCCTCCTGCGTCTCTCTCTTATTGAAGATCCTTTCTGCCTCCTTCAGTAAGTCTTGAAGTGAGCTCTCTTTTAAGTTATCTAATCGCTCTAATTTTCTCTTAATGTCTGGAGCTGACTGCCAAATGAAAGACATAGAAACATTTGTTTCCAGTCCTGGATCCTCCGGATCATAAGGTGTATAAATGCAGTAGGCTTCCATAAGTCGCTCTAGGAAGGCAGAAGGGGGTTCCTCAGAGCCCTGGGTGATCTGTTTTACCTGGGCCAAATTGGTGGGGCGTCTGGCAGCCCCATGGAGACCCGCTATGAGCAACTGGCGATAGTGAATTAGGTGATTCCTACCTTCAATTGTGGTGAAGTCCCAGCTTGGGCGTTCCAGGGGAAATGCTGCATCAATTTCATTAGGCAGCTGGGTGGGGCGGCCATTGGCCCCACTGATATTCTTTCGAGCCTCCAGGAGGACTCTTTGTTTCTCCTCCGTCGTCAGGAGTGCCTGCAATAGTTGCTGGCAATCGTCCCAGGTGGGCTGATGGGTGACTAGAATAGACTCAATCAAAGAAGTTAGCATGGAGGGATCCTTAGATAAAGGGGGATTATTATTTTTCCAGTTGTAAAGATCCGAGGCCGAGAAGGGCCAGTATTGGGGCTGGCCATTGGTGCCTGCCCTGAGTGGAAAAGCCTGAGAAGTGCTTGAGTCCACAGGTTGTTGTTCCCTCCTTCCTCTCAGCCTGGTAGCCACCGGAGAGGGCTCTAGTGGCTCCGCCGCGTTTTCATCGCTCGGGAGATCTGCCGGTTCTGCCTCGTTAGAGTCCTGGTATGGGGGTGGCTCTTCCAGGAGATCATCCCCCGGAGGCAGGACTTGTGGAACCGGTTTTGTCTTAGGCTTCGGTGGTTTCTTTTCCTGATAGAGTTTAGTTAGGGCGGGGTAGAGGGATGAGCGAGAAGGGGGTTGCGCCGGGGTTGGAAGGATAGGTGGAGGTAAGGAGGGTACAGAAGGGGCAGTGAAGATGGGACGTTTCGGGGGGACAAACGGCTTGACCCAGGGAGGAGGGTCATAAGCCAGGGCTTCCCAGGTAACAATATAGGCGGTCTGATCAGGGTGCCCATGTGGGCCAGGATCCATCACTTTGGCTTTGACCTGTGAAATGGTGTTAAGATCAAAAGTCCCATCCCGTGGCCATCCCACATTGAAGGTGGGCCATTCTGAGGAACAGAACGCTTCTTGTGGACGTCCACTGATTGATTATTAGCGGTGTCCTGTACATCATGCCAGTGCTGCAAAGTTAGACTAAGGGGGGTAGTTACTGACTGACCCATGACGATAAACACTGAAACTGATAGTACAAGGCTGACGAACAATAAAGAGACGAACACAACCAAGCGTCGCGGCGCGGCTCCGGTTCAAAACCGAAAGCAAAAAGTCAGATGGAGACTGCGAGAGTCCGGACCTCTCTTCTCCCAGAAGAACCACGTACCCCTCAGACAACGGGGGAGCCCCGAATAGTCCGACTCTGGTAGTTGGGTTCACTGAACAAGGGCGAGCCACGAATTTGGCTCCTGATGCTACTGGAACGTCTTCCAGAGCTGCGGTCGGGAGTCCGGGCTCGTCAGCCTCTCCACGGGTCCGCCAGATACAGATCTAGTTAGCTAACTAGTACAGACGCAGGCGCAAACACAGAGACACGGATATACACAGAGAGCTCTTGCTAGCTAGCTTACCTCCCGTTGGTGGGTCGGTGGTCCCTGGGCGGGGGTCTCCTAATCCGGGACGAGCCCCCAAATGAAAGACCCCCGAGGTGGGCTGCCTTTCAGTCTGGGGAGACCCTCCCAAGGAACAACGAGACCATTTGTGCGGATGCAAACAGCATGAGGTTTATTCAGATACACAGGTACCTGGGGCGTCTTAGTCACTCGAAGGACTAGCGCGCCTTTAGGCTGGGGCAGTGAGCTTTTATAGGGTAGGGGAGCAGAAGCCACGGTACAGAAGCAAGATGCATGGTAACAGGGCTGGGATTGGGCAACTCGGAGAAGGCCAGGTGCAAATTGGGGTTAGTTAGGTGGTTTCTGGGAAATCAGATAAGCAAGCTGACTTGGCTCTTATCCAGGGCACTGTCTGTTTTTCTGAACCCCAAGTTCCCCGTTGGCACTCCAGGTGCTCGACCACAGACATCCTGTCAGGCCTAACGCCCTTGCCCCTAGACTGAACTTCCCTGCCCTGCTTTTTAATTATATTGTTTAAGAGTTCAAGCCTTGCAATATGGCGTTACTATTGCTGTTAGCTTTATGCTATAATGTGGGGGTCTTTCAGAAGAAGATGCAGTTAGATGGGGCCGTGAGTGTGTGGGGGTTTGGGAAGAAATGCTGCTTCCCAAGGACGCTCGTGTGAGAAACTTGCTTGGAACAACCCCAAGGAGTCTGTCATCCACTATATCGGAACAACAGAGAAGCTGAATGTCAGCCCAGTAGTGACACATTTAAATGCTTCCTTCATCTAAAGCAGTCTTTGCTTTGAACACAGGCAAACATGATTTACATTTACCCGCGTCTTAGTGCAGGAGTTTGAGCTTTTTCCAGATGCAGAAAACTCAGATTCCGGATCTGTCTTCTCATTTCTTTATTGGTCTGAGCTCCTAGAGCAGGGAGATGCTGCATTTAGAACTCATTCACTGAGTCCCTAAAAT
>NC_022016.1:57568763-57571990 GCF_000317375.1 Microtus ochrogaster | reverse complement strand
TTGTTTTTTGAGACAGGGTTTCTTTGTGTAGCCTTAGCTGTCCTGGAATTCACTTTGTAGACCAGGCTGAAGCAGGCAGATCTCTGCGTTCAAGGCCAGCCTGGTCTACAGTGTGAGTTCCAGGACAGCCAGGACTACACAGAGAAATCCTGCCTCAAAAAAGAAAAGAAATTGAAAACTAACAACAGACAGGCAATTTTTTCACCCGTTATGCTCTGTCACACCTTAGTCAAATAAACTATAGCTGATTTTTACTTTCAGTTCCAAGGGTTGAATTTGGGTCCTCACCTCCACTAGGCAAAGGCTCTTCCATGGAGAGGTACCCTCCGTCCCACAGGTGGGAAGAAAATGGTGATCTACATCATGTATGAAAAAAAGTCAAATTGAATATAATTTGTTCCATGAAGCTGGATAATTCATCATTTAAAGGCCCAGATGCATACAGAGCCAGGCATCATGACGCACATCTATAATCCACATACTTAGGAGGTGGAGACAGGAGGATCAAGAATTCAAGACCAACCTCAGTTCCAAAGTGAGCTCAAGGCTAGCCTGAGCTACATGAGATCCTGTCTCAAAGAAATAACAAGCAGGTAGCCAGCCAGGCATGGTGGTGCACACCTTTAATGCCACCTCTGAGGAGACAGGATCTCCAGATGCTCGAATCCAGCCAGGTCTACATAGCTCTTGTCTCAATAAACAACAGTAATAATGGCTAGTGAGGGTGTTGGTTTACTGTGTGGGATGTTTTATCCTTTTGGCTTTTTGAGGGGCGCACCATCCAGTTCCCAAAGAAACCACACACAGAGGCTTATTCTTAGTTATGAATGCCTGGCCTTGGCTTGACTTGTTTCTTGCCAGCTTTTCTTATCTTAAATTAACCCATCTACCTTTTCCCTCTGGGCTTTTCTCTTTCTTACTTCTGCACATCTTCCTTTCTTTCTTACTCCAGCACTGGCTGGGTGGCTGGCCGCTTGATGTCCTTCTCACCCTGTTCTCTTGCTCCTCCTTCTTCTATTTATACTCTCTGCCTGTTAGTCCTGTCTATCCTTGTTCCGGCCATCAGCTCTTTATTAGGCCCATCAATGTGTTTTGACAGGCATAGTAACACAGCTTCACAGAGTTAAACAAATACAGTGTGGACAAAAGTCACACACCTGGAAATAATATTCCCCAACCGCTTACTCTATAAACCTAGCAGCTAGCCCTGAGGAAGGCTGGAATAGGAGGATTGCTTCGAGTGTAAGGCCAGATTGGATATATAGTGAGCTCCAGAATAGTCCGGGCCACACATGAGATGAGACACCGCTTAAAAATCAAAGCAGTGGGGTTGGAGAGATGCTTCAGCGGTTAAGAGCACTGACTGCTCTTCCAGACGACACAGGTTCCATTTCTAGCATCCACATGGAAACTCACAACTGTCTGTAAATCCAGTTCCAGGGGATCTGACACTTTCACACCAATGCACATGAAACAAAGATAAATAAATTATCAAAATATCTTTTTTTAAAAAAAAAAAAAAAAGTAAAAGCAGCTAGCCGGGGGATAGGTCACTTGGTAAAGGCTTGGCCTTGGGAACATGAGGATTTGGGTTTAATCTGAAAAGTCAAAGGGCCCGAGTAAAAGGGTGGATGTGGTAATGTGTGCTTGGAATCTCAGCAACATTGGGCTGAAGACAAGCTCCCTGTGGCCCCCTGGGCAGCCATCCAAGGCTAACCTGCAAGTCCCAGGTCCCAGTGAGAGATTCGGTCTCAAAAACACAAAGTGAGGCCTGGAGAGATTGCTTAGTGGTTAAGAGCACTTGGCCCTTGTAGACCACTTGGGTTCAATGCTCAGTGCTCACCTGTGCACTTACAACTGTCTGTAAATATAGTCCCAGGGGAACCAGCACCAGCGCGCTCTGCAGGCCTCTGCAGGCACCAGACATGCACAAGATGCATGTACATACATTCATACATGAAAATAAAATAAATCTTAATTTTTTTTTAAAGGTGAACAGCCATCCTGAAGAACAACACCCCAGGTTGATCTCTGGCCTCCACACCTACACATACACACTGTTATGTAAACATTCAAATGCACATACAATACTTTCACACACACACACAAAGGAACAGTGAGGGTGGGAGGGAGAAATTCAGAACACTGTAGAAAAAAAAACAGAAAGAAATCTCCTCATCTTTGCAACTCAATGAACAGTGGCTAATCTCAATGATGCATTTGTACAAACTAGAAAAACTGGCCTGTCTGCAAGATACTAGTTGGCTATTAGCCAGAAAGTTGTCTTAAGAGGGAAGGTCACTTGGACAGTATTGCACTCAGGTCCTCAGCTAAACAGAAAGTGCGGTCACCTTGTTTACGGAGGACAACATGAGATTTTTTTTTTTAAGATTTATTTATTTATTATGTATACAACATTCTGCCTCCATGTATGCCTGCACGCCAGAAGAGGGCTCCAGATCTCATTACAGATGGTTGTGAGGCACCATGTGGGTGCTGGGAATTGAACTCAGGATCTCTAGAAGAGCAATCAGTGCTCTTTAACCACTGAGCCATCTCTCCAGCCCCAACATGGGATATGTAAAAAAAATCATTTATTTGTATTTAATGTACATTGATATTTTGTCTGAATGTATATCTGTATGAGGGTGTCTGACCCCCTGGACCCGAAGTTGTGAGTTGTCATGTGGGTGCTGGGACTCAGACCAGGGTCGTTTGGAAGAGCATCCATTGCTCTTAACTGCTGAGCCATCTCTGTAGCCCTGAGGGATCTTTTCAATTCAAGGCTATTACTAATCATGCTGGTGACAAATGTGTACATTACATTTGTCCTGGATTTAAAATTTATGCTACAGTGCCAATGAGATGGTTCAGCTGGCAAAGCTGCTTGCTGCCCGAGGATACAAGCCTTCTTTCTAACCTGAAGTTGGCTCCCAGAGACCACATGAAAATGAAAGCAGAGAACCAATTCCACAAAGCTGACTACAAAAACTGTGACCTCCATACACATTCCATGGCATGAACACATACACGCACGCGCGCGCCCACACACACATGCACACACACACAAGTAAAATGTTGTTATTATTATTGGTTTTTTAAAAATATTTATTTATTTATTATGTATACAATATTCTGTCTGTGTGTATGCCTGAAGGCCAGAAGAGGCCACCAGACCTCATTACAGATGGTTGTGAGCCACCATGTGGTTGCCGGGAATTGAACTC
>NC_022016.1:57563438-57568408 GCF_000317375.1 Microtus ochrogaster | reverse complement strand
TGCGCCACCACCGCCCGGCTTCCCTTGCCTAGCTTCTAATATTTTCTTATGGCAAAAAAATCATACCTACAGGCTCTGTCATTGAGCTATCGCCTTCCATTTTGGTAATGTTATATTCTGTTACTTATTTTTTCCTGTCACTTTTAAGTGGTGTTAAGTGGTAAATCTAGGAGCAGTTGAAAGATGATAAATGCTTCTGAGAGTAAAGAACTACAGAAACGTCTAGGGAGACATTTAGGTCACTCTGGGGGTAAGAGGTGATGGAACTCAGTCTGCTCATCACGATCAATCCAAGCTGAAGGAAAACCTTTCTTTCCCCTCCCCACACCCCAAAGAATTCTCTGGGTGATATAGAAATAATTAAATATGTGGCAAATATAGTATGTTGTCCTTAAGTGACAACAAAACAAAACAGGAGGAGACAAAGCTGTTAATCCACTCTTTCTATTATTTCGAGAGGCAATCTAGACACTGATTAGATCTGCTGGGAAAGTTGAACCCAACCATTGAAGTCAACCTTCAGAAAGGTTACTCTCCTAGAATCTCAATGACAATGGAGTAATGGAGTGTGCAGAGCTAGCTGTTTGCCAAGGTGACAGAGGAAGTGGCACGGCCACTGAGACACCTAGTGGTGACAATCTTCACTGCACTATTACAGTTTATCAGTTGGTCCCCAGCTGGATTCACGTCTTGACAAGAACTGAAGGGCGAATTTGGAAGCTTAGATGCCCTCTTTCTTTGCTCCCAAACTGTCCCCAATCCAAGTAATTTCAGGTCTCCGTTGGGTGAATGAAAATCCAAAGACACATCCCAATACATCCAAAAAAGAATGGCCTGAGGAAAGTTGAGAGAATTACAAAGTTAAATTAAGGCCTGGAGGGATGGCTCAGCCGTTAAAGGCTAGGCTCACAACCAAAGTTAAATTAACAAGAGAGAATCACAAAGTTAAATTAACAAGCGATGACCGATGTTGGGTTTTCACAAGCCCTCCGGGTTCAGCTGAAGATGCAAATTTCGTTAATTGAATTAATATTCACTAGCAAGCAAAACTGTGTTTCATCAAGCATATTATTCCTATCCCTTGACCTCCTAGGCCTCATAAAAACTCAAACCAGAGGATAATTATAACGTTCGTGTATTGTAATTACAGTGTTTGAGTGGTCAGCTCACCTGCATGCAGAGTACTACGAGGTGAAGATTGTGCTTCATGCCACTAGATCTCAATAATGCACCACTACAGAGCTAGTCCCAGGACAGTTAGTGCTACACCAAGAAACCCCGCCTTAAAAAAAGCGAAACAAAACAAAAAACCAAACTTGAGCCGGGGCAATAGCTCAGAGTGGGAGCACCTGCCATAAAGCCGCGTCTCCTGAGGTCAGTTTCCCCAGGACCCATGTGCTGGAAGAAGAAGAGAGAGAGTTGACTCCCCACGAGTTGTTCCCTGACCTCCAAAAGCATTCTGGGGGGTGGGGGTGGGGCTGGAGAGATGGCTCACAGGTAAAGAGCACTGGCTGCTCTTCCAGAGGTCCTGAGTTCAATTCCCAGCAGCCATATGGTGGCTCACAACCATCTGTAATAACATCTGGTGTCCTCTTCTGTACTACAGGATACATGCAGGAAGACCCCTGTATACATAATAAATAAAAATCTTTAAAAAAAAAAAAGCATTCTGTGGCACACAGATGCATATACACAGCTACACAAAATAAATAAATGAACACACACACAAGGAACACAACAACCACCGAAGGACGCTTAGTCACTGCCCTCATGTTCACATACACATTTACCACTGTGTCTACACTGTTTTTTTTTTTTTTTTTGGTTTTTCGAGACAGGGTTTCTCTGTGGCTTTGGAGCCTGTCCTGGAACTAGCTCTTGTAGACCAGGCTGGTCTCGAACTCACAGAGATCCGCCTGCCTCTGCCTCCCGAGTGCTGGGATTAAAGGCGTGTGCCACCACCGCCCGGCCTGTGTCTACACTGTTAACATGAGTGACTGTTCTGAGAACTAAATCCGGGCTGGCCACATGCCTGTAATCCCAGCACTTGGAAGGCAAACCAAGAGGCTGGTGGCTATGGCACACCGTGCCCACTCTCACGTTGGTGCTGCAGGTTTGTGTACACTATTTGGAACATCTGGAGGACTGTGACCATATCAGGAAGAGGAAAGGAAGAGGAAAGTCTTGAGTGTCTCAAGGAGAGATCATCTGACTGAGTGCAGGGCAGGCTTTGTTGGTACAAACCCATGAACCGTTCCTGTGTCTTCATGAGCTTTGTCTTATTGGTCCATGACCATGCTGATGTCCTTATAGGCTGGTGGTCCTATGCTGTGATGCTGTGCCAGGCTTTTTGGAACGCAAGGCTAGACAATGTCTGTAAGATGTCAACATATCCACTGGTTTTCTGCTTTTCTTCTCTCATAAAGTGGGACCTGTTGGGTCCCACGAGGATAGGCCTTCGCACCCCCACTTGATGTTTTGCACTCTTGTGGTTGCTTGTTCCAAAAACAAGAGCAAAAACAAGAACAAAACAATCTTGTTTTCAGCAATCTTTCTAAAGATGTTTACCCCTACAGTGATGAGCTTCTTGCTTTTGTTGGCTAGGCCTCCCATGCTGATGGCTATATATACTGTGTGAGAAAGTGGAATAAAGGCTTTGTCTGCAGAACCTGAAGTTGTGTTGTATGTTAATCCCGACGTCCCTCGCTCAGAAGAACTACAATTGCCGTGCTGGCGCCCGCAGGACCTATTAACAGAAATGCATCAATATCTGGTAGGGAGTAATTATGTTGAAAGAAGCTGGGTCTAGTCTGTCTTCCAATTGCTTTGTATCTCTCCCTCTGCAGGTCATCCAGCCTTGTTGAGACCTAAGTGGCTGACACAATCTAATCTGAGTAGTTTTGATTCAGTAGAATAAAGAAGTCTGAGACAGAATCTCACGTAGCCCAGTTTGTTCTTGAATGCAATTTGTACAGAGGATGACCTTAAACTTCGGCTCTTCCTGCATCCACTTTCATACCTGGCAACGCAGGTATGTGCCACCATGCTGGTTTTTATGTAGTGTTGGGGACTGAACTACAAATGTTAGGTGAGCACACTGAACCACATCCCCAGCCCCAAATAAAGATAATTTTTGCCCTCTCATAAATATTTTAAAATTATTATCTTCATGCTAGGCATGGTGGCATATGCCACCTTGACACGCTTTTAAAAAGAGTCTTGTTGGGGGCTGGAGAGATGGCTCAGTGGTTAAGAGCACCACCTGCTCTTCAAGAGGTCCTAAGTTCAATTCTCAGCAACCACATGGTGGCTCACAACCATGTAACGAGATCTGGTGCCCTCCTCTGGCATGTGGGCATACATGGAGGCAGAATGTTGTATACATAATACATAATAAATAAATAAATATTTAAAAAAAATAAAAATAAAAAAATAAATAAAGAGTCTTGTTACATCGGCCCTGGCTGGCCTAGATGGCTCAGGCTGTCCTTGAACTTGCAGTGATTCTCCTTAAATTCCTGGGTGTTGGGATTAAAGGCATTAACTGCCAACCAAGTTTATCCCCTCAATTTGATGTTAAATCTGAAAACAAACATTCTTCTAAGAAGTTTCACAAAGTTCCTGTGATTACACTTTTCAGACTCAACACCTTTTGTCATTCAGGCTAGAACACGTGGGTGACTTTAGAGATCCCTGTGTTTGTGTTCATTATTTTGAGATGGGGTCTCTCTTTGTAACTCTGACTGGCCTGGCCAGCTGTCCTCTGATCTCTGTATGCATGGTGAGCATACACACACACACACCACACAAACTGTAAAAGGACAAAGGACAAAACAAAGCAAAACTTAATGTGACAATTGAAGGATCTATGGAAGCAGGGAAATTGCTGGAATCATTTTATCAGGTTAGCGTGGACCAGAAAACAAGGGTTTTATTGGTTTTTGTTGTTATTTTTGTTGTTTTGTTTTTGTTTTTACAAGACAGGGTTTCTCTGTGTAGTCTTAGAGCCTTGTCCTAGAACTTGCTCTGTAGACCAGGCTGACCTCAAAACTCAGAGAGATCCACCTGCTTCTGCCTCCCAAGCCCTGGGATTTAATGCATGTGCCCACTGCCTGGCCACTGGGAATTTTTTTAGAAGACATTTAGGCTGTGGGTCCATCCGTATACGGACATATGTGTGCACATCAGAGGACATCTTGACTTTCAGTCAGTTCTCTCCCTTCACCATGTGTGTCAAAGTGATTGAACTCCGACACCAGGCTTGGTAGCGGAAACCTGTATCTGAACCAATTTGCTGGCCCAATGCTGGGGGATTTGGGGACTTTTAAGGAAAAGGGATACTGACAATTGGTTGTTTTCATACTGATGCTTATCAATACTGTCATATCCTATAAAATTTAGATTTTTGTTTTTGTGGAGCTGAGGATTGGACCTAGAGCCTCAAAGTAGAAAAGGGCTGGCAAGCTAGGCAAGCACTAAAGAGTTTTGTCTTTAACTCTCCATAATTTTTTTTTTCACTAGGGTCTCACTGTGTAGCTCTTGATGGTCTGGAACTGACTGTGTAGATCAGGCTGGTCTCCAGTTTACAGAGATCCACCTACTTTTGCCCCTTGAGTCTTGTGATTATAGCATACCCAATATAATATATAATATTGTGACATTTTTGTTTTTGGTTTTCAAGACAGGGTTTCTCTGTGTAACAGTCCTGGTTGTCCTAGAACTAGCTCTTGTAGACCTCATGCTGACCTCGAACTTACAAAGATCTGCCTGTCTCTACTTTCTGAGTGCTGGGATTAAAGGCATGCGCCACCACTGCCCAGCATGTAACTTTTGTTTTTTGAAAGCGGGTCTCACTAAGTAGCCCTGGCTGTCTGGGAACATGATGTGTAAATGATGCTGGCTATGTGCCTCCAGCTTTTACCGCCTAAATTTTGGAATTACAGAGTGTCATCCCAGCCAACTAATTGTAT
>NC_022016.1:57561697-57562348 GCF_000317375.1 Microtus ochrogaster | reverse complement strand
TTTTTTTTGACGTTCCATGTGGCACAAGCTGGCTTCAAACTGAATGTAGGTGATAATGTACAGATAAACGAACGCCTGATCATTCTGATTCCACCTCCCAAATGATGGGCTCACATGCCAAACCTGATAGCCTCCGATGGGGTTTTAATTAAATAAAATCTTTGTGGTTAAACTCTGTGAGATTTTCCTCTAACTTCATTGGCCAGGCACAAAGAAGAGTTAGATAGCAGGTGCTCAATTTATAACTTTGAACTAGTAAACAACTTCTTCTGAACAGGAATAGCGGACTGCTCAAAGAAGAATAAAAGAGCCGGGACGTTTGATTTAACGGGGAAGTCGCGAGGCATGCCCATTCAAATTTCTTCCAACAAATCACAGAGGCGTATTCACAACTCCTTTTCCCTTCATAGGTCAAATGGAAACCGTAGCCCCTCCCTTCCTCCCGCCTCTCTCAAGGGAGCCAATAGGGAGGATTAACGGGTCATCATCAAGTACTGTACTTTCTATTGGCCGAGCGAACTGTCAATCTAGGGAAGGCGGGCCAAACTTAACTGGCCTATTTAAGAAGAGGACAAAGGCGGCGCGCAGCTTGTGTCGTCCGCCATTTTGTGTGAAGCAAGGTGGCATCCACGTTCCCCGAGCGTCTTCTCC
>NC_022016.1:57559408-57560945 GCF_000317375.1 Microtus ochrogaster | reverse complement strand
GGGCGCTCCCGGTGGCCACCCGAAGCCACCTCACCGGGGTGGCGGGGAGCCCCGCGGGGGCCGCCAGCACCACCCGCCCTACCACCAGCAGCACCACCAGGGGCCCCCTCCCGGAGCGCCGGCAGCCCGCACAGAAGAAAAGATATCCGACTCAGAGGTGAGTAATTCCACGATCGAGCGGTCCGTTCCCCTAAGATGGCGGCGCCTTCCTACCCTCGGCGTTTTTTTTTTCCCCCCTCCACTAACCCCCCCCCCGCCCGCGGCAGCCCCGGCCTCCATTTTGTTGCCTGCCGGAAGCGCGCCTGCGCACGCTCGCGAAGGCGGGGCTGAAGCCCGGCGGGGAAAGTAGTTTGCGTGGGGATTGGCTTCCTGCAGGAATGCACGCGCCTCGGGAGGGCAGCTGTTCTCTCAGCAGTGGGATGCCGGAAGCAGGCCGTCCCTTGGGAGCGCTCTAGAGCATTTCAGTGATGTTGGAGAGGACAGGGCAGTTGGGCGCAGTTCCCGTCTTCATTTTAGTCTCTTAGATGTATTTGTTGACGTCAGCATTTCTTTTTGATTGGCATTTGCTGGTAAAGGCGGTGTCTTTAAAGCAGTTTGTATGATTACGGATTACGGCTTCTTTCTGATGGTAGAGTTGGAGATCCTGTTGGGTCCCCAAATGTGGTAACAACCTGGCAGTGTTTGTATGGAAAAAAAAAAGAATCGTTACGAATGGGTGATACGGCCTATTTGGGACAACCAGAATTGGTTTTGTTTTTGTTTTCTGCTTTGGTGTCTGAATTACAGTTTTTTTTTTTGAGGGATTTAAAGCCAATTTGTCTCTCTTGCGGAGGCCTGGAGAAAAAACTTACACACAACGCTGTCGTTTATTTGTGGGGAACCTACCTGCTGATATCACAGAGGATGAGTTCAAAAGACTGTTTGCTAAATACGGAGAACCCGGAGAAGTTTTTATCAACAAAGGCAAAGGGTTCGGGTTCATTAAACTTGTGAGTGTTTTTGGTTTTTTTTTTACATACGTACTAGAAAGAAGTGTCATAATTCCTTTTTACTTCTTTAAACTCTTGAAGGCTTGGTATTAAATGTAAAGAATTAATTGGCCTTTAAGTTTTTCACCGTCGATACAGATCAGTATAGTGTGTATTGGGAGAAAGAAGCAAAGACAGACCTTTGGCCCTCGGGATGCTGGGAGGGGCTGCGAGAAGACTCAACTTCAGTTGAGCTTTGGAAATAGGAAGGGTAGGTTTGGAACGGTTTACAATGTTTCTGATATTTACAGGAATCTAGAGCCTTGGCTGAAATCGCCAAAGCTGAACTTGATGATACTCCCATGAGAGGTAGACAGCTTCGGGTTCGCTTTGCCACACACGCTGCAGCCCTTTCTGTTCGGAATCTTTCACCCTATGTTTCTAATGAACTGTTGGAAGAAGCCTTTAGCCAGTTTGGTCCTAGTGAAAGGGCTGTTGTAATTGTGGATGATCGTGGAAGATCTACAGGGAAAGGGATTGTTGAATTTGCTTCAAAGCCAGCAGCAAGA
>NC_022016.1:57553145-57559247 GCF_000317375.1 Microtus ochrogaster | reverse complement strand
TACTAGGACTCCTCGCCCAGTCATTGTGGAACCTCTTGAACAGTTAGATGATGAAGATGGTCTTCCTGAAAAACTGGCCCAGAAGAATCCAATGTATCAAAAGTAAGACTAAGCTTTTTGGTACTCAAAAGAGAAGTTAGTACTTTTATAATTCTGCTTAGAATTTTTTTGTTTGTTTTTTTGTTTTTGTCTTTTTGGCTGTGTATCTCTAGTTGGTGTAGAAATCTTTTATGTAGCCCAGGCTGACCAAAACCTTGACCAAATCAAATCCTGATTTCTGTCTCCCAAGTGCTGGGATTATAGGTGTGAGTCATTAAGCCAAGTTTTAAGAATTTTTTTAAATTATTTATTATGTACAGTATTCTGCCTGCATGCGTACCTACACCCCAGAAGAGGGCACCAGATCTCATTATAGATGGTTGTGAGCCACCATGTCGTTGCTGGGAATTGAACTCAGGACCTCTGGAAGAACAACAGTCAGTGTTCTTAACTGCTGAGCCATCTCTCCAGCCCCTAGGAATATTTTTTTTACAATGTTGCTTGAGTATGCTTTATACAGATTTCTGGCTTAGACAGATTTGGGGGGGGGATTTTGGGGTGAAGTAGCTTTGGATTTTTGGAATCAAGGTTTCTCTGTAGCCTTGATCACTGTAAAAAGACCAGGCTGGCCTCAAACCCAGGAATCCACCTGTCTGCATTCTAGAATGCTGGGATTAAAAGTCTGCCAAGACAGGCAGAACTTGAAGAGTTGTTGGGTTATTTTTAAGTACGTTCACATATGATCCAGACAAATGCTTAACATGCATGAGATCTGCTTGGTGTTGGTGGGAAAATTAGCCTGGATGATAGAAAATGGGGAAAGTGGTGTTTCTTTCCTACTCTGTCTTTTAATTTTTTTAAATTTAGACTTAGGACCTCCTTGTAGACCAGACTGGCCTAGAACTCATACACCATCATGCCTTTATGTTATATCATAACTTACTCCTTGATTCTATACAATTTAGATAAGTAATTCATGGTTGCATTTATATCTGTCTAGGAGGCAAGTTCCAGGCCAGCCAGGGCCAGCGAGACTTGTCTCAAAAAGTTGGAAATTAAAGCAAAGGGCTCAGGGGAGTGAAAGTGTTGACAGAAACCCTTTTTTAAGCAGTGCTTACAAAGTACAGTTTAGTTTTTGTTTTTTTGACACAAGGTTTCTCTAGCTTTGGAGTCTGTCATGGAACTAGCTAGTTCTTGTAGACCAGACTGGCCTTGAACTCACAGAGATCCATCTGCCTCCTGAATGCTGGGATTAAAGGTGTGCGCGCCACCACCGCCCAGCTCAGTTTAGTTTTTAATGTGTGGATGTTTTGCCTGCATGTGTGTCTGTGCACCTTGTGTGCCTGGTTCCCAAGGAGACAAGAAGAGGGTGTCATAGCTTTGTGGATGCTAGGAAGCAAACATGGGTTCCTTGGAGCAAGCTGCTTTTTACTGCGGAGCCATCTTTCCAGCCTTTTTAACCATAGCATTCTGATTTAAGTTGTGTTTCTTAACATAGTTGAGCAGAGTTGCAATTTGGGGATCTTAACAATACAATAATATAGGGAAAGGATCCTGTGCTTGTGTCTCTTTGTCCTTGGTACTGCGGATCAAGTCCAAGGCATTGTACATTATGTTCCATGCTTATACAAGTGCTTTACTGCTGGGCCTATATGCTTAAAGGTATTTAAGTTTTTTCAAGTCAGGGTTTCTCTGTACTTCTGGCTCTCCTGGAACTCAGATCTGCTTGTCTCTGTCTCCCCAGGTGCTGGGATTAAATAAAGGTCTAGTTTAGAGTTTTGATTATTTTTTTTTTTTAAGGAAGTCAGGTAATATTACATTCTCAAATTGGCTTTATATAAACTTTGCTTTGTCAGGGAGAGAGAAACACCTCCTCGTTTTGCTCAGCATGGCACATTTGAGTATGAGTATTCTCGACGATGGAAGTCCTTAGATGAAATGGAAAAACAGCAAAGGGAACAAGTTGAGAAAAACATGAAAGATGCAAAAGATAAATTGGAAAGTGAAATGGAAGATGCTTACCATGAGCATCAAGCAAATCTTTTGCGCCAAGGTAAAAAAGCCTCAGAATTTTACTGGTAAGGATCAGTTGACATTTTTAAAATGGCCACAGCCTCACTAACATGAATCTAAAAATATTAATTCCCAATGCTTAGATTTGATGAGACGCCAGGAAGAATTGAGGCGCATGGAAGAACTTCACAGTCAAGAAATGCAGAAACGTAAAGAAATGCAGTTGAGGTATAGTGTTAAATTCAGTCTTCACTTCTACCTTGTAGACAAAATGTACCAAATGCACGTGTGCATTAGGAAAGCTTATTCTTTCAGAATTGTAGATAGTTATGTCATATAGACTTTGAAACTTATATTTTAACCTACACTTTGTAAAATTCTAATACAAACCACCACTAACTCTTTTTGAAAGAAGTCATTGCCTCATGGCACTAGCTCGAGATCCCTTTCCCTCTCTGCCTTTGCTTTCGAGCACTCTGTTTTAAAGGCATGGGTCACCATACCTTGCTAGCCTCTTAAGTATAAATTGTAAAGGTAGAGATGAAACTTTATGCACCTGAAAAACATTTGTAGGCAAGAGGAGGAACGGCGTAGAAGAGAGGAAGAGATGATGATACGCCAAAGAGAGATGGAAGAGCAAATGAGACGCCAACGAGAAGAAAGTTACAGCAGGATGGGCTACATGGACCCAGTAAGTTTTGTGTTGTAGCCTAATTGGAGCTGTCTTGTGGAGCCTACCTGTAGGTACTGATGAGCATAAAAAATCTACTCCTTGTAAATGTATCTCTTGATAGAGCTGTCTTGTATTGTGTGGTTTTAGATCACATTTCATGTAATTTTGTTTGCTTGGGTTTTTTGTAGTTATTTTTTTCTTTGTGTAACAGCTTTGACTTCTAACTTACAGAGGTCCACCTGCCTTGACTCCCCAGTGCTGAGATTAAAGGCATGCACCACAACTACCCAACTCCCTGGAGGGTTTTTTGTTTTAAGATTTATTTTATTTATTATGTATTACAACATTCTGCCTCCGGCGTGTGTGCCTGCACGCCAGAGGAGGGTACCAGATCTTATTACAGATGGTTGTGAGCCACCATTTGGTTGCTGGGAATTGAACTCCGGATCTCTGGAAGAGCAGTCAGTACTCTTAACCACTGAGCCATCTCTCCAGCCCCTCTCTCTCCTTTGTTTTGATAGTCTAACCAGTTTTCATGACACTTGCATACCACAATCAAATAGAAAAACATGCTTTTTTTGAGGCATGGTCTTGCTATGTAGCTGTGGCTGGCCTGAAATTCTCTATCCTAGGTTGGTGTCAAATGGTGATCTACCTGACTTTGTCTTCTAAGTGTTGGAGTTTGTGACTCCCAAGCCCACATAAATTTCTTGTGATGTAGGTTTCACACATATAAGTAAGAGTTATTTTTTTTCCCCCCGCAGAGAGAAAGAGACATGAGAATGGGTGGTGGTGGAACAATGAACATGGGAGATCCCTATGGTTCAGGAGGCCAGAAATTTCCACCTCTAGGTGGTGGTGGTGGCATAGGTTATGAAGCTAATCCTGGAGTTCCACCAGCAACCATGAGTGGTTCCATGATGGGAAGCGACATGGTAATGTATCCTGTGGGATATAGTACAAAGGAAATTCTTAATTTCATGACTTAAGTGTTTGTTTTTCTTCTCCCTTTTCTCTCTTTTTAAGTAGCTGACTGGACTTTTAGTTCCCCCACCTTGTAACTACATACAATACTGAGGACTACTTTGGCAATGTAGAACTATGTGTGTGGTAACCGAAACAGATCTGGTTGCCAACAAGGAGTCAATGCTGTTGTTGTATGTGGAGTTATCTTTGGCAATAAGCAGATAGGTGTTTTCCATTTTATTGTCTGTGCACTAGTGAACCTTCAGTGCATGGCAAATCCAAATTTTACATGCTAGATATGGTTTTTCTTTGTCCAAGTGAGAGAAATGGCACAGTGCCATTCTTCAAGCTGGTATTTGCCATAAGTAGGAATCAGTCAAAAACTCAAGGCTTGTATAGCCTTAAGCATGTTAGAGTGACAGGTAGGACTTTGGCCTATAATTGGTGTGGTTTCTATTCTAGCCCATGAAAAAGAACTTGTCTAGTGTTTTGACTCGTCGTATCCCATCTGTTGGGTCTCTCTGTTAACATCTAAAAGAAACTGATGTTTCTACTTTGCTACAGGGTAGCAAAAGTCAACAGTAATTCAAGCATACTGATTGTGTGCATTCGTTCTGAACCCCTTGATGCAATCTTGATTTCTCTATTGAGATAGCCTGTCAGGTGCTTTATTTACAATAGCAAAGTGAATTCTCGTGTGAGTGGCTGTACTGTAGAGTGCTACTTAGGGAACTGGATTTTGGTGGGAATAAATTTTTGCAACTAAATTGAATCTAAGTAATTCACCGGTAGGCTTTTATCACAAATGAGCTTCATTTCATAGCTCAGGACTTATTTTCTATGTAGGTTTTAGTGTGAGGCCTCATTTAAAACATTTTAAGTTAGCTTTATAAATGGTTGGATATAGTGCTGTTAGGTTTCATCAAATATAATTAACATTTTGGCCTTTCTAGAAGGCACAGGTGTATATATCAAATTTGTTGACTAGTTTGACATGTATTTAAGTTCTGTCTAGAAAGAGGTTTATACATTTAACAACTATGAGTTCTTACTTAGCTATTGTAATATAACTCTGAAGCCTCAATTTTTCTTTTTAGCTCTTTTATAGAAGCCATACAGTTTTCAAGTTTTTTTTTTTTTTTTTCAAAAGTAACAGACCGAAAGTAGTTTGTTCAAGCAGTTCTGTAATGTTTCGTTTTAAGTTGGTAGGAACAGTTAAAGCCTGGTGCATTCTTTATTTTTTATTTTCAGTAATGACCAGTAACTGGGTTATTTTGAGTAGAATTGTAATGGAATGCCTGTAGGATTCTCTTGCTAGGATATATGTGGGTTTTATTTTACTTCTTGTTTAAAGTGAAAGTCCCTAAAACTAGATGGAGTAGTGAAGTCACTCTGTTTTAATGCAGTCACCCTAGCTTGGTGATAGGTTTGGGAGATAACCTAAAACATGGAATCATAGCAAAGTGACAGTTCACTCCAAAACTAAGAAAAAGTTGGACTTTTGAATTTGTGGGCTGTATATTGTGTTTGTAACAATGCAGAAAGAAACATACTGTGCATGTCAGTGTCTGGTTTCTAGTGATGGCTCTGAAGTATGATGTGCTGTGAGACTGTGGCAACATGAGTTTTTGATCAAGGTACTGTGCCGGTTAAGTAAAAAAAAATCTATTAGGTGCTATTTTTGTGCTTTTTCTTTTGTAGTCTGGTAGCATTTTATTAAGCTTCATTTCAACCTTTTAAGATTTCTGCAGCTTAGCAGATGTGTCTTAAGATCTTGAAAAGCACAAGGGTTTCTTACGCAGCACATGCCACTAACTGGTGAGTAGGTTCTTGTCACTTCGCTGAGTGAGTTGCCTTTGTCTGATTGGGCTTGTTAGGCTTGGAGATCATTTTTGTTCATACCTGGACAAGTGTTTTCAGCGGATTAATCTGATGTGAATTTCTTAGAACTCATTTTGGAATGGGTTTTCACATCTGCACTAATTCTTAAATTTTTTAGCACTACAGGGAAGATCTATTCTTTGAAACAGGTGTATGAGAATGGCTCAAGTGGGAACATACCACAAGGCATGTATTATCGTAAACTAATTTTCAAATTACCCTTTTTTCCTTTCTATGTTCCCGGTACCTGTGGATCGACTCATTGGTGATTGTATCGACGAACGTTGACTACGGAACCTTCTAAAATATTTACTTAACACACATGGACATCAACTACATTTAATGAACTGTTAATTTACTGTTCCAATAGCGTACTGAGCGCTTTGGGCAGGGAGGTGCGGGTCCTGTGGGTGGACAGGGTCCTAGAGGAATGGGTCCTGGAACTCCAGCAGGGTACGGTAGAGGGCGAGAAGAGTATGAAGGGCCAAACAAGAAACCCCGATTTTAGATTCTAGGCTTTCATTCCAGTT
>NC_022016.1:57545538-57552995 GCF_000317375.1 Microtus ochrogaster | reverse complement strand
AAACTGTATAATGTTTCTCAAGTTAATGGCAGTGTACCTTGTGCCACTGAATTTCCAAAGTGTACCATTTTTTTTACTGTGCTTCGAATAAATAGAAAAATAGTTATAATATTGATCTTCAACTTTGCCATTCATGCTTCTATGCACATTTAGGCTAGGTATTCCACTTGAAAAGCATGAGCGTGTCTAGGCCTTTGAGTGGCATATGCCATTTCTGGGAAATGTATCTGGAGGCTAAGTATTGCTTTCTGCAAATGGTGTTCTCCACCCCCTTGTTTTAAAAAGAAATGCATATTGAAGTAGTTAGGATTTCTTTGCCATTATAAGAAGCAAGCTGGTGCTAAGCATTTTTAAATGGTTATTTTAGAAAGTTGAACTGTAAATCTTAATTCAGGAACATGTATTAAGATTATGGAATGGGTAAAAACTACTGGTAGTGAGAGAAAAGGGGGTTTGGTTAAACGATCCCTTATGGCCCTATCTATGATCCTTTCCTTCGAAGCTTTGAAAATGGAAAGATCATCTTGTTGCATTTCCCCTACTGTTTTGTTTAAACCAATAAATCTCAAGCCCTACAATTGGCTTGTATTGAACTTTTGCATTTGAATTAAAGATTGTTAAACATGAAGCCTTTCATGTATTACTTCAAGTGATTTAAAAGATTGGGATTTAGTCTGAAGAGTTAAGGGTTAGTTAATCATAAGGTAGGTTTAGCCTTATTTACTCTTTAACATACACCTCCTGTGCTACTTCTATTGAGCAACATCTGTAGTCTGAAAAAAATTACTGGTTCTCTTTTAAGAGCTAGTGGACAAGAAGTAGGACTGCCAGTAACCATTCTAACTATGGAGTTGACCTGACCTGTTTTTATATCATTCTTTTTAACGTAGTACTAAACTTGGAGAGAGTTGCTCAGGCTACATATTATAAATACTCTTTCCTCCCACTGTAAGCTTGGGGGTGTTTCTATGATGTTAGTTGATTGTCAACTTCACTGAATTTCTCATTAGAACAAGAGACTTTCTGACTTGATAATAATAATAAAGTAGATTGTTTACTGTTGTCTTTGAGTATAATGGGAGCTTGATTTTCTTCCCAGTGTAAATATGTTACGAGGAAAATCTTCTAACAGTATGTAAAGGAATTGAATGGCTTGGCTCTGTTGTTAGTTACATTTCCATTCAACTCTATACATTATAGAACTTTCACTATGAAATGTCTTCATCCTTTTCACCTCTATCCTTGGTGCTAATTGGCAAAAGAAATTCTAAATCACTGCTGAGGTTGAGTATTGTGCTTGAGTACAAAAGGAGACCTATTGTGAAAATAATTGAGTACTTCATGAATAGGAAAATACCGTAATTTTTAAAAGTTAACACTAGTGGATGATTATAAGGATGCCACCAAATGGTTTTATGATTGACAGGTATATGGTGTATTAAGAGAGAAAATCTCCTTAAGAAATACATTCATTTTTCTTCACCAGTACACTTGGAAATAGGTAGTTCCATCATAATTTTAGCACTCGGAAGTTTTTGGCCCAAGTGAATTTAACAATTGATGGTACATAAAGGTTTTCTGTATGGAAACAAAGGTCTGGATTTGAAAGGAGGTCATTTAGTTGAATTGTATAGTAGGGACCATAATAATGAGAAAATTGAAAGGGTGTTCATGGGACACCCATAGAGGGTGAATTTGAATGTATGTGGGTGGGGGCTGGAGGGGAAATGGGAAAATCTGCCTATAAAATTAATGTTTCAGTTTATTTTTCAGATTACATGCCTTTCTTTATAAGGGATGCTGGCACAGACCCCTAAAATAAGCTTTTGGTAGTAGTATACCTTTGAAGAGTGAAGGCTGCGTAAAGGATAATTTCCTGAGGTTGTGGCTTTGATAGCCTTTATTGTGGGCTGTAGAGTTGCTAAACAGTGTTTAGCAGATAAGGTTGCGTAGTGTCAACCAACATTGACTTTGATCAGTGTACCAAGGGTTTGTAAACTACTGAGACTTACAACAAGTCTTACATGTGATGGTTTTAGCCTAAGAGTGAATTTAAATCAACTGGAGCAGTTGAACCAAAAGCTAAAAAAGAAACTTAGGGTGGGAGGGGGAGATAATAGGATGTATTTTAGACATTTTCTCTTGGAAGAAATCACCTGCATCTATTTCTTCCTTAACTTCCTCAAAATTATGTTTGTAGGATACAATTGAAAAATTTTTCTCCTTTTAAAAAAGTTTCATTCTCAGCAGAGAGGTGGTGGCGCATGCCTTTAATCCAAGTATTCAGGAGGCAGAGGCAGGTGGATCTATGAGTTTAAGGCCAACCTGGTCTACAAGAGCTAGTTCCAGCAAAACTAAGACTACAGAGAAGCCCTGTCTCCCCCCCCCCCCAAAAAAAAACGTTTTAATCTCTAAGACAGTAATATATTTGATAGGCATGCTATAAGCTGGACCCATTGACATACATACATTATGTGGTGAGAGCATATTCTCTTGTCCTTAGGACAGTAAGTTCCTAAGTACATTAAAACCCACCACTCTTTATGTGTGTTGTACCACTAATACAAACAGATAATCTGGGGAATCTGTAGTGATAAACCTGTGAAGTTCTTACAAGTGGCATAGCATGGCAGATAAAAAATTTAGGTATTTGGCTTGGGCAAGCCACAAAGTTGTGGTGGAATGTTTTGTGGTGTTCTTGGACTGCAATTGTGCACTATTAAAGTAGTGGCCTGCTACATAACTGCGTTTAGCCAGCATTTCTGCAGTGCGTAACTGTGAGGAACGTAGTACCGCAAATGGCAATGGACATTAGGACCCGGATGTAGTATTCCTGCTTGCTCCAAGATTCTCATTGCCGACTGCATACAGGTAGGTAACAAGCAATATAATCTAACTTGGTGACTTGCTATGTGCTTTTATTCAGTGGGCATTCTGACATCACACTTCTGACAGTGAAATTACAGTGCAGCACCTGATACTTGTATGATAAGCTAGGTTAATTCAAAATCGGTGTGGGCTTAGATCTGTAATTTGTTAGGAAGAATTCAGTGTTGTTTGAGATCTCAGAAAAAAAATGCAAACTTGAATCTGGTGTGTCTTGAAGTTTTGTGTATTTGTTTAGTTACATTGTAACTGAAGATAAAATGGAACACATCTGGTGGTGGGGGAGGGAAACAAACCATACTTGACCTGGGGTGCTCATAGCACCTTGGAGAAGACTTGTAGTATGTGACAATTAGTCTCCTTAGTAGCAAAACTTGGTCTCCCATTGGTCAGCAGTGTCTAATTCTATGATACAATCTTGGTAATTTGTTTTGCAAGTTGAATAAGACTAAATGACACAGGGTCGGGGTGGGGTTTTTTTCTGGATTTTATTTTTTGTTTCTTTTTGTAATGTGATCAATTTTTTCCAGATATGGGCTTCATAGGAACACTTTTACTAACATGGGCTTAGATGGGAATCTTATGAGCAGTTCAAGTTATGTGGCTTGTCTAAGTATGTTTATACTCTAAACTTGGGGGAAAGTAGTGTGAAACTCTGGCTTTCCTACAGTTGAAAACATTGGGAATTGCTCCCCACAATAAGACTTCGTCGTATTCTGTAGAGTGAGTGCATTGTTCAGAGTAGCTCTTTGAACTTCGTGCCCTAGTTTTAGGGATGTGATTGATTACAATCCAAAATGTTTAATAATAATCCCAGGAATACATAAGTCTTCAAAGCATTTTCCTTTGTTGCTTAGGACTTGAGCTTTCTATCCACTGTTGTTCTAGACCCTAATCAGTTTAAACCTTGGTGTTTAGTAGGTAGCATGCATGAGAAAACAGCTTCCACTCATAATGCTTCCTACTCTATAACTGGAAATTTGGTTCCTTTTGCATACGTGCCGCTGAAAACATCAGGACTGTGAGAATTTTCTTTCACTGTACCAAGAAAAATGGCTTGCTTTTGGTCAGGCAAGTCAGATGGTGGGGCAGATTTGTATTTACTCCAAGCAAACAACTTGTGAATGCTGATAGATGACAACAATGGTGACTTAGTTCCTTATAGACAAACCTACAGTGTGACTTGAGTATCACTCTCCTGTCTGGAACCCTGATGGGGGTATTGCAGTGTCATAGTCTGTTAAATCGGTAGCACAAGCTTGCTACCGTGGCTCAGTTTGCGATTTTCAATGTTAACAAGAGCTCAGGTTTATTCTGAACAGTAACAACTTGTAGAGAATATACTTGATACAATATGGACTTAGGGAATTTGGGGTGGGTGCTTTTTTCCCCCCATTGGTCGGTTTTTTTAGGATTAGCTTTTGTACTTCAGAATGAGAAACCATTAACTTAAGTAGATTCCTGCTAGTTTAATTTGTATGCAGGTGTAAATTGTGAATCTTACAGCATATTGGGGTTTGAACCACTCAAAAAAAAAAGACTGGGAATTAAATGGGTTTCAGTAATACTATATACTGAGGTGCTTGCATTGTATTTCATAACCTTGTTGCAACCAAAATAAATACTTTTTTTTTTAAATGAAAACCTAGGTTCAGAGGTGTGATGCCAGAATGTATTATCGTACTGTTAGGCCCTTGGAGCAGATCCCGGTGCTTTCTGAAAGATGAAAGAGATACAATGGGTGCTCTTGATAAAAGGCTGCTTGCAGCCTACCAGCAATGCATACTCTCACTCGCCCTAATGAAGAGATGCGTGTGATTAGTTTTGGACTTTAATGGGGGTGCATGTCTCCTATTGTTAATCATTGTCAGCTGCAGTGACATGATCCACAGTCCTGCATTTACTGCTGCCTTTGTGTTAATGATTTTGGATAGGTTTTAGAGCTCTGGGGTGTTTGTTCTGGGCCTTTTCTTGGTTTTGGCTTTAGCTGATAATGTTTAGTGCTGTCTAGCTAGTGCAGTTCTCAAATGGCTCCCTACTAGGGAGAGAATCCAGAGGATTTAACTGCTCCTTTATCATCTGTCATTGCTGCTAGATAATGATTGGCAATTTTTTAGATGCAAATGTGGAAATCTCAACAGCTATTGATAACCAACCATAAAAATAGTGTTTTGAACACCAGTGCTGGAGAAAAAATTGAAGATGAAAAGGGCCTGGACATAGAATAGGGATAATTGGAGAATGGGGAAAGAATGCAAAACGATATAGTATCCCTTATGGAGGGTCCATGTGCAACAGAACTATCCCATATACCTGTAGCAGTAATGATACAGGCAGGAAGAAAAACCTGGAACTTGAATTTAAGGCTGAGCTTTCTGTTTCTTGTGTACCGTGCCAGGCCATTGACTTCTCCCTGAGAAAAACTTTCCTTGCTGTTCCAGTAAGGCATAGCTTCCTTGCCCTAACTTTAAAACACAGTGAGGACTTGGAGGACAAAGATTGAGGCAAATGCATAGGGTTGCAGGGTAAAGAACTGCAGTGCAGTGTTGTGTGCTGTGGGAAAGGGGCCAAAGCACTCTTGGAGGTTATTCTACCTAGGGATGAAAGCCATAGCAAATTGACTGGGGAAGCAGGGTGTGCTGTAGAGCTCATGGCTCACTTAGTAAGGTAGACGTTGTCACACACCTTCACATAAGGGATAGTATATTTTGGGTTGCAGTCAAACTTCATTGTGCTCAGACTGGTGGAAACAGAAATGAGGCTTTTGCATTTTAAAGAAGATAGTCTTCATCCTAATTCTGTCATCTACTTAGTACTTACAGAAAGAATAATTTTAGATTCCCCCCATAAAGTTTCTTCCTTTTTTTTTTTTTAAAGTGCTACAACTTATTCCAGTCTTTAATCTCTGGAATTTTGCTCTTTTAAGTTTGGAAGTTAACTAGCATTTTTCAAGCCTTTATCTTATACCCTTGTCTTCCATATTAACATTTTCTTATTATTCTTTAGGTGAGAATGATTGATGTTGGCTGATTTTGGAGTCTTTACTTGAAGTAAGTATCCTTAGAAATGTGAGCTTTTAAGACCTGAGTTAGAGCCTTGATGCTGAAAATTCTTTGATTCTCAAAAATTTACCAAGATATGTGAAAGTATAGGAATTTGGAGCACTTGCCTTGCGTGCAGCCTCATACCTGGCTTTGATTTGTAGGACCTCCATGGGACTACCCAGAACACTCACATTAAAACAATTTTAAGTTGGGCAGTAGTAGCCTACTCTTAATCCTGGTACTTGGGAGGAAGAGGTGAGGTACCTAGATTTCTGAGTTCAAGGCCATCCTCTACTACAGAGCTAGTTCCAGTACAGCCAGGGCTTCCCAGAGAAACCAACCCTGTCTCAAAAGCCACAAAAAAGGACAATTTTTAAAATTCTTCGCAGAACCTCAAAATGCTGCATGCTTAAAACAAACATCACCAGTTACAAAGCAAGCTTGAATTCAGAGAGGAAATAAAGCTGTGCTTTCACACAGTATTTGCAGGGTTCAGAGCTGCCTTGGTCTTTGCCACATGTATCTATGCTGTACATCTATATTGTGTGTTGTTTATTGTATTTATAATGAACAGTTGTTCAGCGGCTGGGGAGGTGACTGGATTCTTCCTGAGGTTCAGTTCCCTACAAACACATGGAAGCTCACAACCATCTGTGTTGAGTTGTGGTGCCTTTTTCTGGCATTTAGACAGCCTTACAGAACACTATATATACACATAAAAAATTTGAAAAGAGAAAGTGTTCAGTCTTTGCCCCCAAGAATTACTTTTTGTTAATACCAGTACAAAATACAAAGGCTTATGGGATGTAATTTAAATCTTGTTTTATAGGTGGAATAAGATGTTTGTTCTCAAGACACCACACAACATGGGCCAACCAAGAAGGAAATTCGTATGTTTAGCCTGAAAGACTGTAGGTAAGTGTAAATGGTGGTCAGATTTTGATATCCTTGTTTGTACTGGGATGTCATGGAGCTTGCTATGAATTAAAACATGACCTTTCATTTAAATTTTTGGTCCTCCTATATCCAGAGAACTGGGATTATAAGGAAGGTGTCACCAAACTTGGTGTGGTGCAAAGAATTATTAAGAGCTTCATGGAAACTGTTAGGAAGACCCTTAAACTACACACCTGACCTTGCAGTTTAAACTCTACTCCTACAAAACTTCCACTAATTCCTTGATTTTTAGCAGGGTTAGGAAAAAATTGGTTGATGTTAGACCTTAGTTAAATTGTTACAAATTTTGATACTTTGTTCTTTTGGATTAATCATATTTTTTAATCCACAGGATCAAGAGAGAGCTGTATCAGAAAATGAGTCAAGATGGAAGAGGAATGAACTTACTGACATTTAATAAAGATTTTAAAATCTTGATTGTCTTTTGTTCAAGTAGGGCTATTCTTTGATTTTGTCTGATTTTTGTGCCTAAAGGTAGCAAAGATGAGTTTTCAAATTTGGTGTCCTACACGTACATGATCAAACTGGGGCTTAGCAGGGTTGCAAGAAGACCCAATGAAATCTTTCTCT
>NC_022016.1:57534283-57545352 GCF_000317375.1 Microtus ochrogaster | reverse complement strand
AGTGCTGGGATTAAAGGCATGCGCCACCATCGCCGGGATGAAATCTTTCTTATTGGTGCTGGAAGAACCGGCTATTTAGTTGGCTTAGCTAAAGCCTGAAACTTAGCAGATATTTTAGCTAGTCAGGTCTTACATGTGTGCAAAGAAAAGAGCTAGCTAGAGTATATCCCTCAGAAAATTTCAAGAGATTAACAACCTAGAAAAGTGGGTCAGGCCAGGGACAACTGTCTAGCAAAGCTCTTTGGCAATTTTTAGGAAAGTTGGCTAAATCTAAAGGTGCTGGGAAAGTCTGGGGGGGGGGGAGTGAGCCTTATACACTGCTAGTAAAATATAATTGTGTGGCCGCTCAGAAAACATCTGGAATTACCATGTTCAATTAATGTTGACAAGTGGGATTGCATTGAGTATTTCCCAAGTATCCCTTACCCTAGACGTGAGTCTTAACTATGACCCTAATAGGGATGTGAATATTCTTGAACTTTAAAAGCTAATAAAAACCTAAATTGGTCATTACAACATTGAGTATTAACAGTATGCTTATGAAAATAGCCAGTGCAAGATGATTGGGCAGAAGCAAACTGAGCAACAGTCTGAGAGAGGGCTAAGTGGAAATGAGAAGGAAAAGTGATATATTTCACTTAAGAATAGGTTTTTTTTTTAGTTTTGAGCTGTCATGTAAAGCCAAGCCCAGGTGTTTTTTTTTAACTTATTATGGTATACAATATTCTGTCTGTGTATGCCTGCAGGCCAGAAGAGGGTACTAGACCCCATTACAGATGGTTGTGAGCCACCATATGGTTGCTGGGAATTGAACTCAGGACTTTTGGAAGAGCAGGCAATGCTCTTAACCACTGAGCCATCTCTCCAGCCCCCTATTTAAAACTTTTTGTCATGTTCTTAACGGTCATATAGAGTACTAACTAATTCTAGAAAAAGGTTTCATCTACCCTCCTGTACAGGACTTCTGGTTTGAGTCTCTATCAGTTTTCTGCAGTGAACCATGAACATGCTTAACAGCAACTTTTGAAGTCTCCGTAAGAAGGATGGGGCCCCACAATGATAATTCCTCCAGGACTATGATAACACCACTAAGCTGAAAAACACCACCCAGAGATTGGCTTTGGACTACCAAGTGCTCAGGACAATTTCAAGGTGGCTAGCTGAGATGATTCAGTCTCACAGACTACTCTAGCCAGGACTTGAGACAACCTCTGCATTTTCCCACTACACAGAGCCTGGACAAGTGAATGGAACAGCTACTTCTCCCAGAAGTTAACAATTGACACAAAACTTTCTTTTCAGGATCACCTAAAGATACTGTTACCCCCAACCCCAGACAGCATGAACTAAATTTAATATGGCGCCCACATTCCCAAGAGGTGGAGTAGGTGGTTTTTAGTCATTCAATGGGTTATGGATAACTGTCTTTTTTTTGGTTTTTCGAGACAGGGTTTCTCTGTGGTTTTGGAGCCTGTCCTGGAACTAGCTCTTGTAGACCAGGCTGGTCTTGAACTCACGGAGATCCACCTGCCTCTGCCTCCCGAGTGCTGAGAGTAAAGGCGTGCGCCACCATCGCCCGGCTCATGGGTTGGATTCTTGTCTTGGAGACCTTGTCATGTCCAGGTCAGAAGGAATGCTACCCTCACAAGGTCTTTTCTATCCCGGTGACCCAAGGGCCCTCTTCCTAACAAGTGCCTCAGACTGCATGGGGACGGGACTCCTATTCTGCCTTTGGCTTCCCCTGGAGACTGAATCAAGACAGCTGATTGACCAATGACTACTGGTGGCCCAGAGTTGAGGTGATGTGCTAGACTGCCGAGCTCTGAGCTGGACAGTCCCTGAGAACCTGGAATGAATTCCCTGCTCCTGAATGATGGTCAGGGGCTACCTGCTTAAACTTCTTGGCTCTACTTTTTAAAGGAGTAAACCTTTAAGTGAGAAAACCAAAGCTGAGCTCGGCTTTGCTGAAATCCTACTTCCCTGCTTTCGTTCCTTCTGGAATGAGCTGAAGCAGATATTAAAGGGTGATCACTGCCTACTCCCTCACTCTGTACTTTCAACCTTATGTTCACAGTCACTCCATGTCTCTCTACCAGTGTCAGGGTCTTGTTCTAGCTAGGCCTTGTGTCCTATACTTCTGTAGCACTACTAGCTTCCCAGCAATGACTTCTAATTTAAAATGTACACAAGCTGGACAGTGGTGATACACGCCTTTAATCCCAGCACTCGTTTCTGGTGTGTAGTGGTTTCTCATTGTGCCAAATGTACATGTGCCTAAAACAATCTGTCCACCAGAATACTTCAAAAGGGAAAAAGTATGTAAAAGTGGGTGACAAAACCTCAAAAATTCAAGATTAATTTAAGCAATGTAGTAAGACTATTTCAAAAGAATAAACAACAAATATAAACTTTATTAGGATTCCAATAAAAACATAAAATTCTTTTTTTTTTAAAAAAATATTTATTATGTATACAATATTCTGTGTGTATACCAGGCCAGAAGAGGGCACCAAACCCCTTTACAGGTGGTTGTGAGCCACCATGTGGTTGCTGGGAATTGAACTCAGGACCTCTGGAAGAGCAGGCAATGAATGCTTTTAACCTCTGAGCCATCTCTCCAGCCCCCATAAAATTCTTTTAATTAAGTTCAAAGTTGCAAGTCATATGTATCTTTCATTTGGCTAATAAACTTTTCCACAATTCCACTGAGTCTTTCAGGCTCCATCAACCTCTTTACCAGCTCTTGCTCAACAGCCATTAGAGCCAGGCCAGTTTGTCTCTCTTGTCCCATGGTACGAAGTAAGTATGCTTTAAGACGAGGCAGTGTGGAAAATGACTTTTCATTATTTGTTGAAGTAACTGGCCAAGATAAAGCAATATGTAACAGTTTCGAGAGACGAGGAATATTACTGTGGAGACCATGCTGAGTAAACAAACGGCCAAGGTCCATGAAGCTCAAGGAGCCACAATCCGTGACAAAGTTGAGATTTGCATACCGCCGGTAAAATCGAAGTTCAGGGATAATGTCTCCATCGAGCTTATAAAATTCTTGAACATGTTTAGCTGCTGACTCATTTAATGGTTCATTCCATTTAAACAATAGCTCAGAAATTTGTTTCATTTTGCAATAGTCAAACTCTGAAAAACATAACTTTAAGTTTTTTAACAAAGTATCCAGACCTTGGTAATAAATATTAATTTTATAGTGTTCATCTGCTGAGGTAGGAAAAAACACACTCTCTGAGTTGCCAGGCTCTTCTGTTTTCTGAATTTTTTTTCTTTTTTGAAAAGAGGGTTTTTCAACTTCAAAACCCTTACTGGTTACCTTTTTACATATCTCATCTGTTCCATCCCAGATAGTCTGGAAATATATTTCATCCCTTTCAGAAGATAAACACTCCAGAATTGCTTCGATTTTTGAAAACAAAGAGAAGACGTCTACAGTTTCACTTTGAAACTCTCTGGAAAGAATTCCTGTAATACTGAGTACTCGATAAAGAAATTTCAAACAAAATATAAATTCAAACTTGGTAACTGCTACCAGCAAATCATTCAGTTGGTCAGCGGCAGCTGTGCCTGCGGACTGGCGGGCCACTGAGTACAGAGTCTCAATGACCTCTGGGAGACACTCCGTCACCGATAGCAACAAGTCCTCATGGGCTGGCCAGCACGACTGGGATGCGTGCTTCTGACAAGTTTTATTTTGACTTAGCTTACACATGGTTTGCAAAGCTGCCAACATCTCTCCCCACGTGCGAACAGTGCTGAACAAAGAGCTCAGAGTATGTAGTGTCCTTCGGAGTTCTTTCACTTCTTTACAGAAACTAATGACTGCTAATTCAAAAAAATGTGCATAACAATGGACATACAAAATTCTTGGTTCTTCCTTCTTGAATTCTGTTACAACTTCATTAAATTTTACCCTCAAATTTGTGGCTAGATCATAGGTTTGACCACATATCTTATTAAAATCAATTCCTACCTGCTGCAGGTAAGCTTTGATACGCCTGTGTACGTGGACTGCAGTCATTTCCTCAATATTAACAAACCCCAGGAACCTTTCTCTAACGAGGACAGCACTGGAGGTTGTGCGCGCGTACCGCACACACACTGAAAGCTGTCCTCCAGCGGTACCGTCCGCCGTCTCCTCACAGATGATGGAGAAAGCCGAGGCGACACGGAGCTCACCCACAATGTCTTGCAGCATTTCAGCCTTTATTATTTCAATAATCTCCTCCTGAACTTGTGTACTGTGATAGAGATCACCATGTGAACTCAGAAGCCGAAACACTTCTCCTTTATCTCTTGCTCGAATTTCTAGTAATTCCAAAAAATTGCCTTTATTAATGGACAGAATAGACTGGTCACTTCCTTTTAGGAGCAAACACTGTTTTCCCAGAAATAAGATGCTTTCGATGACAAGCTTTAGGTACCTTCTATTTCCCTCAATAGGTTCTGAATAAACAGATGAACCATCACGTGGAACTTCATCCAGAAACTGGTACTGTCTCCAAAACCGCAGTGTCTTTAAATGCACTTCACTTTCTTCATGCTTCCTGAATTTTTCTAGGGTCTTCTCCCAGTCAGCAGTTCCTTGGGTTGCAAATGATTCTCTCTGGCAGGTAAAATTTTTCTGGTAGAACAAGCAGCAAGAATAGCAGAATGTAACATCATTATTTGTATTGGTGCTAGAATGTTGAAAACATGAGCTACCCGACTTTCTAGTATTTTGTGGTTCTTTTTTAACTTTTTGCACTGTGGATGTAGACGTTGGACAACATGGTGTATCATTCACTATTACATATTCCATGCTGTGTACCTGGTTTGACTCCCTGCCGTTCTGTGCTTCCACAGTAGGGCCTGCTGTGTCCTCAAAGAGCACTGGTGAAGACGGGAGGAGGCTTGGCTGCTCCACACTATTACCAACACCACTACTGGATTCACTGGGTGAGTGCTTAAGAAAAAATGATAAAAAAAAAAACAACACTCGTTTAGTTGTTTTCAAATAAAAAAATACCTAACACATCTATTGTAATAACAAAGTAAAAGGCACATTTTGTAGTATAAGCTCTTCTTTCTTTCTTTTATTTTTATTTTTTTTATTTTTTGAGATAGGGTTTCTCGGTAGCTTTGGAGCCTGTCCTAGAACTAGCTCTTGTAGACCAGGCTGGCCTCGAACTCACAGAGATCTGCCTGCCTCCTGAGTGCTGGGATTAAAGGCATGTGCCACCAACGCTCAGTTCTTTGTTCTTTTTTTAAAAAATTATTGTTTTTTTTTTTAGAATTTATTTTTATTTTATGTGCATCGGTGTCTTGCCTGAATGTGTGTTTGTGTTGGATCCCCTGGAGATGGAGTTACAGACAGTTGTGAGCAGCCACATGGTTGCTGCGAACTGAACCCGGGTTCTCTAGTAGAATAATAGCCAGTGTTCTTAACCACTGGGCCATCTCTACAGCCCATATAAGTTTCTCTATGAGAGGCATTAATAATTCTTATTCACCATGTAGATTCAGTACTAAATGTTTAAAGGAGTTCTAGAAATATAACTACAGAATATATATTTCTTTGTTTGTTTGCTTTTTTTTTTTTGGTTTTTCGAGACAGGGTTTCTCTGTAGCTTTGGTGCTGGTCCAGAACTAGCTCTTGTAGACCAGGCTGGCCTCGAACTCCCAGAGATCCGCCTCCCTCTGCCTCCTGAGTGCTGGGATTAAAGGCTTGCACCACCACCGCCCGATTTGTTTGTTTGCTTTTCAAGACAGGGTTTCTCTGTGAAGCCCTGGCTCTGGAACTTGCTCTGTAGGCCATGCTGGCCTTGAACTCAGAGACCTGCCTTCCTCCCTCACTCCCCACCCCTGCCAAGTGCTCATATTAAAAGCACATGTGATGTTTTCTTTCTTTCCCTTTCTTTCTTTCTCCCTCCCTCCGGTTTTTCAAGACAGGGTTTCTCTGTGAAACAGTCCAGGCAGGTCTTGAGCTCACTGAGATTGGCCTACCTCTGCCTCCCCAGTGCTGAGATTAAAGGTGGTGGTGGCACACTAATCCTAGCACCTGGAGGCAGTCAGGTTGATCTCTGAGTTCAAGACCAGCCTGGTCTACAGAACAAGTTCCAGGGCAACCAGGGTTATAGAGAGAAACCTTGTCTCAATAAATAAACAAATATCTCTGTATGAAAACATACACACACAAAAATCTATATAAAACTGAAAAAATTGGGATAAAACTTACATCGATGACATTTGTAGGTACAGAAGAAAGTGAACCTGTTGAAATAAAGCATATATTCAAGATTTCTTGCTCTAACAGTATCAAAAGCTCATGCTGCTCATTTCATATCAAGAAACAAAGAGATTCAACAATATGACAAAACATTGTTTATGTCAAATGTTTGTTTACCTTGTAAGAGATCAGTGTTCATGAACAGGTCAACATGGTCATTTACTAATGACCTTATATTGCTTATAACTGGAATTGGATATTTCCTTGGAGAAAGATTCTCTTTTGAAGCACTGTGTACTGTGGAAACATTTACTGGCAAAAATAAACAAAAATCCTTTTTATAATCCAGGCAGAAACAAAGGACGGTTTAATAGTAAGTGTTTTTGTTCTGAAGGTTCTATGATCAGAGGGAGAATGCTAGTCTAACGTGAAGTCCGAGTGCAGCAGTGGGCATGGAACCCAGGGCTTCATATCTGTTGGGCAAGTCTCTGACAATTGAGCTCTATTACTGGTCTGTTTGGAGACTGGGTTTCTCTGTGTAGCCCTGGGTGTCCTAAAACTCATCTTGTAGACCAGGCTGGTCTGGAACTCAGGGGTCCATTTGCCTCTGCCTCTTGAGTGCTAAGATTAAAGGTGTGCACCATCACTGTCTGGCATACTGTTTTTCTTTTTTAAATAAAGATTATTTAAATTGTGAGGTGAATGTTGTTACACAGGTTATAGGGTCTAAACTCGGGTCCTCATGATTGATCAGCAAGCATTCTTAACTGCTAAGCCATCTCTCCAGCACTCATTTGCAATTTTAACTCACTCTAATATGGAAATTAATCAGTTATAAATTAAAAGCAAAGAATGGCTGTGTCTCCCAGGATTTAGTACAACTTTGGAGTTGCTGGGTGTTACCTGTTGAAGATTCCATCACCGCACTGTTGTATGAAGAAAAACAAACAGAGCAGAAAACCTCTGCGTTCCCCAAGTCATTAGTAATCATAATCATCTCATCTGAGAGTTCCAGTGTTTTGCAAGGAAAAGATCTAAGTATTCTGGGTGGTTCCTGTTTAGAGATTAAAAATAATATTCATATTTCTGGTATATCACATGCAATGGTTAAACACTAAGCATATCTACTATAATTGCTCTTAGCTGAAATATTACAGACAAAAACAACTTTTTATACTTCTTTATAAACAAGGAGAATAGAGGCTATAACAATAAAATGAAGCAATTTGGTCATTTATCAGAAAACTACCTTATCATTTAACAATAGTAGTAATAACACATATGCAATGAAAGAGGTCACAAGAGAGGTTTATTATCCTGGGCAACTAAGCCTACTGAGTAAGAACACATGCCTAATTAGTTTTCTTTCCTCAGTACATCACCCTTGAACATGAGTTCAAGAAAGCCGCCTTTCTACCAGGGCTAAGGAGACCAAAAAGGGTACTTATATCTACTATGAGATACTGAGGCAAAAACTGTCTCTCTAGGCCAGTGGTTCCCAACCTTCCTTGTACGTGGTTGTTTTTTTACTCTTTAGGCTCCTTATTATTTAGGGGTGTGCCACCTGGTTCCCAAATAAATACACATATGGAGACTTATTTTTTACTTATGAATACCTGGCCTTAGCTTATTTCTAGCCAGTTTTTCTTAAATTATTCCATCTACCTTTTGCCTCTAGGCCTTTTGCGTTTCTTATTTTTTATTTTGCCTTTTTTAAAACTGATTTTTATTGAGCTCTACATTTTCTCCATTTTTCTCTGGTCCCCTCCCTGCTTCTCCCTGCAATCCTCACCCAATATCCCCCGAATCAGCTGCCAGAGGAACAAGATGTATTAAAACACAGGTAAAGCTGCTTGAACAACATTTACCATGCATGGGTCTTGACAGAATAATGCTCCGGCTTGGCCTATTCCATGCTCCCAATTTACTTAGGAGATCTGGTCTTTTTCTACTTCCCATGTAGATTAGATCTATGTAAGTCTCTCTTAGTGTCCCCATTGTTGTCTAAGTTCTCTGGGATTGTGGTTTGTAGGCTGGTTCTTTGCTTTATGTTTAAAATCCATGAGTGAGTACATGTGACAATTGTCTTTCCGTTACTTTTCTTACTTCTGTATATCTTGCTTTCCCTCTTACTCCGTGGCTGCATGGCTGGCCTCGACACCCTCCTCTCCTGCTCTCAGGTATCCCTTCTCATTTATTTTCTCTTCTGCCAGCCCCACCTATCCTTTCTTCAGCCTGGCTACTGGCTCCTGGCTGTGGGACAATGGTCCTTTATCCTGCCACTTGTATTTTAATAAAATGCTGACTGGCCAGTAACCAGGCAGGAAGTATAGGCAGGGTGACCAGGCAGGAAGTAGAGGTAGGGCGAAGAGAATAGGAGAATTCTGGGAAGAGGAAAGAGTCAGTCTGCAGTCGTCACCCAGATAGCGAGGAAGCAAGACGAGACTGCCTCGCTGATGAAAGAGGTACCAAGCTACGTGGCTGAAACAGACAAGAATAATGGATTAATGTAAGATGCAAAAACAAGTTAATAAGCCGGAGCTAGCCGGGCGATGGTGGCGCACGCCTTTAATCCCAGCACTCGGGAGGCAGAGGCAGGCAGATCTCTGAGTTCGAGACCAGCCTGGTCTACAGAGCGAGTTCCAGGACAGGCTCCAAAGCCACAGAGAAACCCTGTCTCGAAAAACCAAAAAAAAAGAAGCTGGAGCTAATAGGCCAACCAGCTTTCATTAATGTAGACCTCTGTGTGTTTCTTTGGGACTGAAAACGACTGCAGGATCCGGATGGGACAGAAACTACTGCCATCAGCTCTTTATTAGAACAATCAGGTGTTTGACAGGCAGAGTAACACAGCTTCTCAGAGTTAACAAATGGAACATAAAAGAATGCAATGCATCTTTGCATCACTAAACAAATGTTCCACAGCACAAATAAATGTAACGTATCTTAAGCTAATAGTCTACAATACTTCTTAATGCTGTGGCCCATTAATATAGTTCCTCATGTTATGGTGACCCCCAACCATAAAATTATTTCTTTGCTAACTCATAATAGCAATTCTGCTACTGTTTTGAATCACACTGTAAATTTCTGATATGCAGAGTATATAACATGTGACCCTCAAAGGGGTCATGACTATAGGTTGAGAATCATTGCTCTAGGTTAACTTCATGGTAAAGAATCACAAGCACGGGGCTGGAGACATAGCTCAGAGGTCAAGAGCACTTGGTGCTCTTCCAGAAACCCTGAGTTCAATTTCTAGCAACAACATAGTGGGCTCACAACCACCTATAATGAGATCTGGTGCCCTCTTCTGGTGTGTGTATACATAACAAATAAAGAATCACAAGCATGCCAGGCAGTGGCGAAACATGCCTTTAATCCCAGAAATCAAAAGGTAGAGGCAGGTTATCTCTGTAAGTTTGAGGCCAGCCTGATCTACAAAGCTAGTTCCAGGACATCTAAGGGTGTTATACAGAGAAACCCTGTCTCAAAAAACAAAACAAAAACCAAACCAAAAAACAAACAAACAGAAAACAAAAACAAGAATCACAAGCACTTGCCAGGCACTGGTGGAACAAGCCTTTAACAGCAGCACTCAAGAGACAGAGGCAGGTGGATCTCTGTAAGTCTGAGGCTAGGCTGGCCTACAAAGCCAAGTTTCAGGACCACCAGGGTTACAGAGAAACCTTATTTTTTTTTAAAATGATTTATTTATTTTTACTTTCTGTGCATTGGTATTTGTGAAGGTGTCAGATCCCCTAGAGGTAGAGTTACTGGCAGTTGTAAGCTGCCATGTGGGTGCTCGGAAGTGAACCCAGGTCCTCTGGAAGAACTGCCAGTGCTCTTAACCACTAGCCATCTCTCCAGCCCCGAGAAACCTTGTTTTGAAAACAACAAAATAAAACAAAAAATCCTAAGCACAGACAGGTATGATGGCATACACTTTTAATCTTAGTATAGGAGGCATAGACAGGTGGATCTCTTGTGACTTCAGAAGTCAGCCTGGCATATATAGTTACTTCCAGGACAGCAGGCACTGTCTCAGAAAAAGAAAAAAAAAAAAATCACATATGTTGAGTGATAAAAAGCAGCATACAAGCAGGAAGCAAGGCCAGCAAGTTCAGTGAAGAGTGAGGGGACAAAGGGAACGGTTGTATAACGAGGGGCTTTGCCCTCTAATCTTTCTACATCACTGAAAGCAGCGGTGAGAAAGAACCACTTTTTGGTACAGTGTCTCTTTTCCTGCAGGGACTAGAGTATCGATAGAAGTGACAGAAAACAGGTTGGTGAAATCGTTCTGCAGTGAGGAGTACTTCCTGCTCTTCCAGAGGACCCAGGGTTATTTCCCCATACCCAGGTTGAGTTACTCACAATTTCCTGTAATGTCTGTACCCCTTTGTCCTCCATGGGCGCCTGCATGCAAGCGGTACACATGCAGGCATGCAGGCACACAACCATGCACATAAACACATCCTAAATGAAGTTACCCTATTCATTTATTTGCATGTGTGTGGAGCATACAAGATCATCCCATGAATGTGAAGGTCAGAGGACAATTCAGAGTCAGTTTACTCCTTTCTTCCACCATGCGGGGCCTGGGGATTGTACTCAGGTTGTCAGATTTATTTTTATTTTATGCGTATGAGTGTTTTGCTTGCATGTGTGTGTTGTGTGCATACATTTCCTGGAGAGTCTAGAAGAGGGCACCAGATCCCCTGTTGCTATAGTTATAGGTGGTTATGAGCATCACGTGGGTGCTAGGAATTGAACCTCTGGGTCCTCTGGAAAAGCAGCCATTGTTCTTAACTACTGAGCCATTTCTTCAGTTCTAAATAAATTTACCTTAAAA
>NC_022016.1:57531007-57534093 GCF_000317375.1 Microtus ochrogaster | reverse complement strand
CAAAACAAAACAAAACAAAACAAAAAAATCAAACAAGAGCCAGTGGTGGCCCATGCCTTTAATTCCAGCACTCAGGAGGCAGAGGCAGGGGGATCTCTGTGAGTTCGAGGCCAGTCTCGTCTACGAGAGCTAATTCCAGGACAGGCTCCAGGCTACAGAGATAAACTTGGTAAACAAGGCAGGCATACTAGTCACATAGTCACACCTTTAATCCAAGCAACATCTGTGAGTTCCAGGCTAGCACGGTCTACAGAGCCAGTTTCAGGACAGTCGAGGCGACTCAGAGGCTAATTTTTATTTAATCCTTTATAAACATGAATATTTTTTTCCTTTGAGATGAGCAGCCCTTGCTGATCTGGAACTTGGTTATACAGACCAGGTTGACTTCACTCTCGAGGTTCACTTGACTCTGCCTCCAGAGTGCCACAGTTATAGGCATGAGCTATCACACCTGCTCTCATCCTGTCACTAAATCAAATGCTCTTGAAAATGACTTATTCTGGGGCTCAACACACGGCTCTTAAAAAAAAAATTTTTTTTTTTAAATTTATTTTATTTTTTTGGTTTTTTGAGAAAGGGTTTCTCTGTGTGGCCCTGACTATCCTGGAACTTGCTCTGCAGACCAGGTTGGCCTCAAACTCAATAGAGATCCACCTGCCTCTACCTTCCAAGTCCTCGGATTGAAGATGTGTGCCACCATCGCCCTGCCTTTTTTTGTTTCACTATGTACCCCTGACTGACTTGGAACTTGGTAACTTGAAAAGATCCACCTGCCTCTTTACCTCAAATACTGGGATTATGTATTACTAGATGACAAAGCATCAAATAGCAATCAAGCTACGCAGTAGTCCTACTTCATCGACAGGGATCAGACCAGTAACTGCTCCTCTCACTTACCCCCCCCCCCATTGTGGCTAGCCTCTCTGTTCTCAGGAGCACCCTAAGGTTCTCCTATAGGAACTGTCAGAGTCTTCTCATCTTCCTCAACTGTCAATCAGAGATTTCCCCAAGGATAGCAAACACACTCCCAGACTCTGATGGGAGGAACAGCAGCTCTTGTCCATGCATTTGGATTCTCTGCACTAGTCAAGGACGGAGACTGTGCCGTCACACATTACACACCATGGGACAGTAAATCCCACAGTCCTTACACCAACTCCTCATGAAACTGGCAGCAGAAAGAAAATTTGAAAACTAGGCGTTACTGCCAAGATGAGAACAAGAGTAACAACGGCCGTTTAAGCAGACTCCCCGAACTCGCCTAACTGATGGAAATCACCCAGACTCACAGTAGCGGTCTTCTGACACATGCTGCACTTGGGCAGAGTGCTCTCGGGACACATGGTGACAAATAGCTGTCTTTTCTCTTCGTAGGATGAACGGCAAGACCGGCTACAGAAGTTTTCGCCAGAGCTGCTGTCCTCCAACTGGACATTCTTCATATCCTTCAGATTTAAAATGTTTCTAAAAAAACAAACAACAAATGTTTTTTAAGAGGACGATAAAGTTATGGAGTAACATGAGTTTGTGTGTGTACGTGAGAGGCCCAGAGCAGGATGCTGGGTCCCTTCTCCTCTGGCTCCTATATAGTTTCTATACTGTCCTGGCTCACTGAATTGGGACCTAGAGTCACTGTTTTGGCTATGCTGGTTGGACAGTGAACTCTTGGGCTCCTTCTGCTATGCATTTAGTGTAAAACAACATAAACCAATTGAGTTTTGGAAATTAAGGATGTTGCTAACAAAACAACATTGTCAAGTTGTTTTAATTTGAACCTTGATAATCCCCAGCACACATATGGCAGCCCACAACTGTCAATAATTCCTGGTTCAGGGGGGGATACAGTGCCCTCTTCTGGATTCCATGGGCAAGGCACACACCTGGTACACAAACATATAAGCAGAAGCTGGGGGATGGTGGTGCACGCCTTTAATCCCAGCACTTGGGAGGCAGAGGCAGGCGGATCTCTGGACTCAGCATAAGAAACAGTGTCTACAGAGCTAGTGCCAGGACAGGAATCAAAGCCACAGAGAAACCCTGTCTCGAAAAACCAAAACAAAACAAAAAAAAAAAAAACAACTGTCCTGGTTGGCTTTTACTGCTGCGATAAAGGCCATCCATGGCCAAAAGCAGCTCAATGAAGAAAGGCTTATTTCAGCTTCCAACTCCCAGGTCACAACCCAGCACGGATGGAAGTCAGGGCAGGAGAGGTCATAGAGGGTGCTGCTTCCAGGCTTGATGTTCAGAGTTTGCTCAACCCGCTCTCTTAGACAACACAGCACCACCTGCTCAATGGCTGTGCCAAGAACAGTGGATGACCCCCCCACATCAATCATTGGTCATTTCAATGCCCTTGTCTACAGGCCAATCTGATGGAGGCACTGTCTCAATTGAGTTCCTTCTTCCAGATGACCCTAGCTTGTGTCAAGCCGACAGAAAAATCAACCAGCAGTGATAAAATGAGACATAAAATAATTGTCCTGTCTATCAGTGGTCGATTACTGCCTCAGGACAAAGTCTAGACAGGAAATTTGAGCTACAACCGTAGCCATCCTTTTCATGAATCATATTTTCACATGAATATATGCTAAACTATTGTCCAGCAGTGGACACCAGGCAGGTATTTTCTTTTTTTTTTGGTTTTTGGTGACAGGGTTTCTCTGTAGCTTTAGAGCCTGTCCTGGAACTAGCTCTGTAGACCAGGCTTGACTCGAATTCACAGAGATCCGCCTGCCTCTGCCTGGGTGCTGGGATTTAAGGTGTGCGCCACCACCGCCTGGCCAGGCAGGTTATTTTTTGAAAATGAAGAAAGGCTGCCATTTCAAGAAAAACAACTCACAGTAATTACCATCGAGCTTGTAAGTAAAAATTAGAAATTTTAGGGGCTGGAGAGATGGCTCAGAGGTTAAGAGCATTGGCTGCTCTTTCAGAGGATCCTGAGTTCAATTCCCAGCAACCACATGGTGGCTCACAACCATCTATGATGAGATATAGTGCCCTCTTCTGATATGCAGGTGTACATGCAGGCAGATATTGTATACATAATAAATAAATAAAACTTTATAGAAAGCAATTCTTTTTTTTAA
>NC_022016.1:57526761-57529438 GCF_000317375.1 Microtus ochrogaster | reverse complement strand
AATTTAAAAATTTTGGACTACAATTGGCGGTGGTGGCTCACGCCTTTAATCCCAGCACTCAGGAGGCAGAGTCAGGAGGATCTTTTTGAGGTTTTACTACAGCCTGGTCTACAGAGTGAGTTCCAGGACAGCCAGGAAACCCTGTCTCAAAAGAAAAAGATGCTATGGAATGTGAAATTTTAAAAAGCCTCAATAAGGGAGCGGGAGAGAAGCTCAGTGGTTAGAACAGGGGCGGTTCTCCCAGAGTCCCTGGGTTCAGTCCCAGCACATGTTGGTTCATGGCTACCCATAACTACAGCTCCAGGGCATCCAATGTTTTATTCTGATTTCTCCAGGCATCAGGCAGGTATGTGTTGCACATACATATATGCAGACAAAACACTCAGACATGCAAAATAAAATAAATACAACTAAAAAGTCAATAAAAACATAGGTTATTACTACGAATGATAGCCTCTTCCAGTTTTTAAGCACAACTATCATCTTTCAACTAATCTACAATTTGCAATATATATACATATATATTTTCATATTCCAGAGGAAGCCATACCTAATTTTTATGCCTTAGAAGAACAACTTACATAATAAATTCTTTCTTGTATGCGTCTTTTTCATGCAGGCAGAACACTGTATATATAATAAATAAAGAAATCTTTAAAAAAAAAAAAAGAGCACTGATTGACTGATTGCTCTTGCAGAGGACCTGGGTTGTATTTCCAGCAAACCACAACTGTCTGTAGCTCCAGTTTCAAGGGATCAAATGCCCTCTTCTGACCTCTGTAGGCCTCTGCATGTGGTACACAGACAAGCAGACAAAATACTCATACACAAAATAAAATAAACAGACCCTAAAAAAAGAAAGAGGGACAAGAAAACCAAAGGTAAAGTTCAGCAGAGTTCCAGAAAATAGGACTTGAAACAAAAGACTAGTCAAGAATCGAAGCAATCCTATACAAAGGGTTTGTGAACCCATTAAAGTGCAGAAAGCCCAGTGTGGTAGCATACACCTGTAGTCCCCAGCACTTGGAAAGCAGAGGCAGGAGGATCTTTATGAGTTCAAGTCCAGCCTGCTCTACACCGTGAGCTCACAACTGTAGAAAAAGGATACACAGTAAGACTCCGCCTCAAAAACTTAAGGGAATTGGCAACAAACATGACAAAATTTGAGTCCTGACTTAAAAAAAAGAAAAAAAAAGTAAAGATAACATACCATATCCATTCTGAGCACTGAAAACATACTATTTTAATACTCCTAATTCCAACATTTATTTACTGAAACAAACAAATGCTATGAAGTTCTCAAGGCTTCTCCACCCTTTCAAGAACCACCCCCAAACTACTTCTGAGAGATCTATTAAAGGAACTGGAAGTAGAAAGCAAATTCTGCTCACTCATGAAGGTGGCACATCTTCAAAGATGAGAATACAAAAACTTGTGATCAGGAGTCTGACCGAGACCCATGTAGCAAAATAAAGGACATAATTTAGCCCTCCATACCTTGAGCAGTTCAAGCACGTCCTCCGGAGGGCAGCTGGGGAGTCGGCAGATGAGCTGTATTCACTGATACAAAGTCTGGAGCAGAAGAGTTCAGCAGACCCTTTCTTCTGGTAAGCAGTCTGCCCCTCCTGAAAAACTCTCTTACAACCACAACAGGAACGCTGGACCGCTGTGGCTGGAACTGCAGGAAGCATTGTACTCATGCCAGAGGATGCCAGAGAAGGCTGAAAGCCTGCGGTCAGCTGTGCAGCTTTAGAAACAGGACAGGAAGAAACAGGATTTCACACGTGTGCCCTTTTACTTTAGGTTACTTCTGGACATAAAACTCAACCATAGCAAAATATTCAAAGGCAATTTCAGAAAGTGGAGAGACTAGCTGGGTAGTGATGGCAGACACTTTTAATCCCAGTATTCAGGAGGCAGAGACAGGTGGAACTCAATGAGTTTGTGCCCAGCCTTGTCTACCGAGTAAGTTCCAGGATAGCCAGGGCTATGAAGAGAAATTCTGTCTCAAAAAAAACAAAATACAAAAAACAAACAAACAAACAAACAAAAAACCCACCAAAAAATGAATAAACTAACTGACTAACTGGCTATTTTATTGATCAAGAAAAACCATGACTGCCAGGCGGTGGTGGTACACACCTTTAATCCCAGCACTCAGGGAGGCAGGGGCAGGTGAATCTCTGAATTTAAGGTAGCCTGGTCTACAAAGATACACAGAGAAACACTGTCTCAAAAAAACAAAACAAAACAAAAAAAAGTTATGATTAATTCTATTATCATTGTCTGAAAATGTAAAGTTTCTTTTCTCGTAAATTTTGGATTTGACAATATTCTGAAAATAGAGAATTGAAAATAATGTATAGAATGTCTTCAAGGCAACTGGCCAATTCAGCAGAAATTGACAAATTAAGCTAAAGTCGGCTCAATGATTTGTATAAGGGGACTGAACAAGTTATGGCTGCTATGTGTTTGTTTGGTTTCCTCTGTGTAACAGCTCTGGGTATCCTGACACTCACTGGCCTCGATCCACTTGTCTCTACCTCTCAAGTGATAGGATTAAAGACATGAGCCACCGCCGCGGTTTCTCTATGGTTTTGGAGCCTGTCCTGGAACTAGCTCTTGTAGACCAGGCTGGTCTCGAACTCACAGAGATCCACCTGCCTCTGCCTCCCGA
>NC_022016.1:57522086-57526286 GCF_000317375.1 Microtus ochrogaster | reverse complement strand
ATTTATTATGTATACAATATTCTGTCTGTGTGTATGTCTACAGGCCAGAAGAGGGCACCAGACCCCATTACAGATGGTTTTGAGCCACCATGTGGTTGCTGGGAATTGAACTCAGGACCTTTGGAAGAGCAAGCAATGGCTCTTAACCTCTGAGCCATCTCTCCAGCCCCTACCATTTCATTTTTGTACTAGAGATTCTAGCCAAATAGATAAAACAAGAAAAAAAAAAGACTAATGTAAATCTGTAATTATTCATAGATTTCATGACTGTGTATACAGAAAGCCCAAAAAGAATCTATAAATTTAACAACATCAATATAATTAACCCCCAACCCATATTCCTGTAAGTAATCCCAATAAAACTCACTGGCCGGGCGATGGTGGCACACGCCTTTAATCCCAGCACTCGGGAGGCAGAGGCAGGCGGATCTCTGTGAATTCGAGACCAGCCTGCTCTACAGAGCTAGTTCCAGGACAGGCTCCAAAGCCACAGAGAAACCCTGTCTCGAAAAACCAAAAAAAAAAAAAAACCTCACTGGCTCACCAAGCTGGACTTTGGTGACACATGTATTTTGGTCTGTTGTGAGATCTTTATCTAGGGTGAATATGTGTGTCGTGTCTTCCCAGGAAACACAGTCTTGTCACACAATGCTAAGAGAAAAGGTAATGAAACTGTTGAGTGCAGTGTAATTCCAGCACTCAGGAGGCTGAGACTGGAGACTTTCCTAGTTGGAGACTAGACTGAGCTTTATGGCAAGATACCACATGAAAACAAAAATAAATTTATGAGATATATTAACTGTACTGTATATTAAGTATTAAATAATTAGGTACCTCCAAAGCATTAACTTGTGTATTTCTGATACCTGATAGTTAAAATTCGTAGTATTGACTGGGGAGTTACAAGTTTGTATCAGTCCTTTTTGAATTTTGGATTGCAAATTTCTTGCTTCTATTTATTTATTTATTTATTTATGAATGAGACAGGGCTTCTCTGTGTAGCCAGGGTAGGCCCAGAATAAGCTTGGTCGCCCAGGTTGGCCTTGAAAACTCTTTCACCCTTCCAGGCTCCCTGTTGGGATTAAGAGTCTGCACACACAACCAGCATTGACTTGCAAATTTATTCACAAGTTAATAGCTGAAACTACTTTAGCTGCAGGGCGTGGCAGGGCACGCCTCTGATTCCTGCACTTGGGAAAGCCCAGGCAGGCAGACCACTGTGAGTTTGAGGCCAGACTAATCTACAGAGTGAGTTCCAGGGCAGCCAAAGATACCCAGAGAAACCCTGTCTAGAAAAGATAAAAAACAAAATAAAACAAAATCAAACTACTACAGCAAGGGTAACAACCCCCATTAAAGCACTTTTCTTGGTCTAAGAATTACAAAGTTCTTGTTATGAGGGCTCGGATTGTAGCTCAATTGGGAGACTGCTTGCCTGGCCTGTACAAAGCCTTGGGTTCCTTTCAAAGCCCCTCACAAAGCAAGCACAAGGGAGGTATGCCTAGACCTGTTTCCTTACCGAGTGCTGGAATTAGAAACTTGCTACACCAGCAAACAGGAAACTGGGTTCTAGAGCAGCTTGAGTCACAGTAGTGAGACCTTGTCTCAAAAAAAATAAAATAAAAAAAAAATAAAAACCAAAACAACACCTCTCCCCTGACCCAAAACCCTGCACCTTCATCCAGTCTCAATTTGAACTTCCTATTTTGGACAATACTGAGGACTGAATCTCGGAACTCACTCACTGATACAATACCAGCACAAGTTCAATCTTTTATGACTTAGTTTCTTCTGGCTGGGATTCAAGTACAATCCTATTTGTAAAAGCCTTTTCGCAGTTTGTTGTGGTGCTGGGTCGAAACTGAACCCAGGACTAGAACCTTGGGTGTGCTCGGAATGTACACGATCGCCATTCAACCCAAATCTTCTAGTTTTCGTTTTTTGTTCAATCTGGCTTCGAGCTCTTGATCCTCTGCCTCAGGAGCACAAGGCAAATTCATGTTCTTGTCTTTTGAATATGTTAACTTATTTTATGGTCGCTGGTGTTTTGTCTGCATATATGTCTGAGTATCAGAACTGGAGTTACAGACAGTTTTGAGGGTCCATGTGGATGCTAGGGACTGGCCTGAGTCCTCGGGAAGAGCATTCAGTGCCTTTTTTTTTTTTTTTTTGACCTGGAAATCGCTTTGTAGATGGGGCTGGTCTTGAACTCATAGAGATCCGCCTAATCCTGCCTCCCGAGTGCTGGGATTAAAGACGTGCGCCACCCACGCGGGGCACAGCCACGGTTCTTAGCCTCTCAGCCATCTTTGCAGCCCAATGTTTTTGTTTTTTGAAACTAGGTATCGTTATGTAGCACTGGCTGGCTTTGAACTCAGAGATCCCAGTCTCTGGGATTAAATGCACGCGCCACTACACCCAGCTTTTTACGTTTGTAAAAAACACTGCTTAGTGGAAAGAGCCACAGGTGTAACCAGAAAGACAGTTATAGAAAGAAGTCGAAAAGAGACCCAAAGGCACCCAAAGAGCTCAGTCACCGCCCAGGGTCCGGGGCCAGGGGAGCAGGGACCCTGGAAGCCCGGGAGCCGGGGTCACGACTTCCCCAGCACTGGAGGCGTCCCACCTGTCGCTTCACCATCCTCGGGACCGGAGAAACGCCGCCTCTCTCCGGAAAAGCGAGCCTGAGCCATTCCACCAGCTGATCAACTCTTCTCCAACTCGGCGGCGGGAAGCACAGGTTCGCAGAAAATAGCGCCGCCGGCTCCTCCCCTCTTCCGGAGATCTTTGCGGCTGAGCATGCGCAGCGCAGCCCGCTAGTTTGGGTCCCAGTCCGATGCCAGGGAGGTGGACAGGGCGGGGCAAGAGGTCTCATCCTTGAAGTGACTTCTCTTCAAGTGAAGGAGGCTCTCCTTGAAGTCACTTCTAGCTGTCTGTAATTTTATTATTATTATTATTTGAGACACTTATGTAACCCTGGCTGTGCGGGAACTCACTATCGTAGACCAGGCTGACCTCAAACTCACAGAGATCTTCCTGTCTCTGTTTCCCAAGTGCTGGGAGTAAGGGCGTGTGTGTCACCACACTGGGCATATTTGGGTCCTTGAGTGAGCAAATCAGGAATTGACGGCACAGGCCTGTAATTTCAGCTCTTGGGAGATGGTGGAATGAAGTTCAAAAGTTCAATTTAAAAAAAAAAGCAGGGATGGGGCCTGAGCAAAGAGATGACAGTTATGTGCTCCCTACCAAGTCTGACTAGCTGAGTTCGCATCACTGTTCACAGAAACCACTTACCGCCACAATAAGCACACAAACACAATAAAGACATACATGCATACAGAAATAAAAATGTTTAAAATGTAAATGTTAGCCTGGTGGTGGAGGCTCACTCCTTTAATCCCAGCACTGGGGAGGCAGAGGCAGATGGATCTCTGTGAGTTCGAGGCCAGCCTGGTCTACTCCAAAGCTATCCTGGTCTACTCCAAAGCTACACAGAGAAAACCCTGTCTTGAAAAAAGAAGAAAGAAAGAAAGAAAGAAAGAAAGAAAGAAAGAAAGGAAGGAAGAAAGAAAGGAAAGAGAAAGAAAGACAAAAAAGAAAAAGAAATAAAAAAAAAAAGGCTTACAACCGTCCTGTTCTGGTGGGCAACCAATAGCAGTGGCAGTGACCAGTATGGTTTTGGGGACCTCAGGAAGCTCCCTGGCCAACAAGTCAGAGAGGTAGTTCACGCCTGGTAATGAAATGACCCAGGGCTTCTGGAATCTGTTTTATCCACTTGCACAGCTTCCATCTGTTGGGAGCACAAAGGTCTTCATGCTCACAGAGAGCTCAAGGGAAAGATATATAACCAGTTTTTCTACTCAGAAGGCTGGAAATGGGAATGGAGGTGATTAATATCCTGTTTATATGTCCTATTTGAAGGGCCAGGCCATATAAAGCTCGCACAAGCAGGACTGGGGGTGGCTATATAGGTGACCTTTGTATTCTATGTGTGGTCTGGGGATTCCCCCAGGCTCTCTCAACTGGGACCAGAGGTGGCTAAACGCCCAGATGACTTCTGTGCTAAATGTATGACTGAACTGACCACACCAGATCCCTCCCTGATAGAGGAAGGTCATTGGTTGATTTAATAAAGAAGCTGCTTGACCTGATAGGTTAGAACGTAGGTGGGAGGAGCAGAATGCTGGGCGGAAGAGGAAGTGA
>NC_022016.1:57520159-57521821 GCF_000317375.1 Microtus ochrogaster | reverse complement strand
GAATACAGTGTCCGTGTAATTATTTCGGGTAAAGCTAGCCTTGTGGGCAGCGGGGTGCTGGGGACAGCAGCCCCGCCGCTCCTATTACTACACCTCCCTAGGGCCCTAAGACAATGCACGTAGCCTATTGCTAGAATCCATCTTCTTGGAAGAAGTGACGTGTACTTTTTGTTTTGTTTTGTTTGAGGCAAGGTTTTCTCTGTGTAGCCCTGGCTGTCCTGGAACTCTTTCTGTAGACCAGGCTGGCCTTGCCTCTGCCTCTGCCTCTGCCTCTGCCTCTGCCTCTTGAGTGCTGGGATTAAAGTCTTGTGCCACCATACCTGGTCCATGACAAGTACACTGAGTTGCGTTTCTATGTAATTATGCCTCCTTGTGCCTAGAAGTCCTGCAAGATCACTGCTTATTGGCTTGCTCCTATGGTGTGCTCAGTCTGTGATACAATTCAGGACCACGCACCTGTATGTGTGGGGGGGGGGCTGGCACTACTCCCTGTGAATTGGGCCCTTCCACATCAATCATATCACCAATCAGGCCATGTGGTTGGAGGGATTTTCTCAATTGAGTTTCCATTTTCCAGATAACCCTAGCTTGTGACAGGTTGATAAAAAAAAGATCAGATTCAATGCAATGCCCATCAAAATCCCAGCAAAATTCTTCAAAGACCTCAAAAGAATGGTACTCAACTTCATTTGGAAAAGCAAAAAACCCAGGATAGCCAAAACAATCCTAGGCAATAAAAGAACATCTGGAGGCATCACAATCCCTAACTTCAAACTCTACTACAGAGCTACAGTACTGAAAACAGCCTGGTATTGGCATAAGAACAGACAGGAGGACCAATGGAACCAAATAGAAGACCTGGATATCAATCCACACATCTTCAAACACATGATTTTTGATAAAGAAGCAAAAAATATCAAATGGAAAAAAGAAAGCATATTTAACAAGTGTGCTGGCATAACTGGATATCAACATGTAGAAGAATGAAAATTAACCCATATCTACCACCATGCACAAAACTCAAGTCCAAATGGATCAAACACCTCAACATAAAGCCAGCCACACTGAACCTTATAGAAGAGAAAGTGAGAAGTACACTTGAACAGATTGGCCCAGGGAACCACTTCCTAAATATGACCCCAGCAGCACAGACACTGAAAGAAACAATTAATAAATGGGACCTCCTGAAACTGAAAAGCTTCTGTAAAGCAAAGGACACGATCAACAAGACAAAATGACAGCCTACAGAATGGGAAAAGATCTTCACTAACCCCACATCAGACAGAGGTCTGATCTCCAAAATATACAAAGAACTCAAGAAATTGGACACCAAAAGATCACATAACCCAATAAAAAAATGGAGTATAGACCTAAACAGAGGACTCTTAACAGAGAAATCTAAAATGGCTGAAAGACACTTAAGGAAATGTTCAACATCCTTAGTCATCAGAGAAATGCAAATCACAACTCTGAGATTCCATCTAACACCTGTAAGAATGGCCAAGATCAAAAACACTGATGACAGCCGGGCAGTGATGGTGCACGCCTTTAATCCCAGCACTCGGGAGGCAGAGGCAGGCGAATCTCTGTGAGTTCGAGACCAGCCTGGTCTACAGAGCTAGTTCCAGGATAGGCTCCAAAGCCACAGAGAAACCCTGTCTC
>NC_022016.1:57518214-57518769 GCF_000317375.1 Microtus ochrogaster | reverse complement strand
GATGTAGGTGCTGAATGTTTGGGCACCATGCAGAGGTAGAATGTCTCTGTGACTTGGCAGCTGCTGCCAAATAACTATTCTGAGACTGATTATTAATTTTAAATGTTTGGCTGATAGCTTAGGATTGTCTCCAGCCAGCTCTTACAACTTAAATTACCCCATTTCTGTTCATCTATGTGCTGCTCCCCGAAGCTTGTTTACTTAGTCTATGGACTTTCCATGTTGCTGCTTCTGCGTCTGGCTAGTGACTCTTTAGAATCCAACCTTCATCTTCCCAGCATTCTGCCCCCCAAAATCCTGCCTAGCTATCTGCTAATCAGGTTTTCATTAATAATGAGAGCAGCACATATTTACAGTGTACAAAGATTGTTCCACAGCACTGGCCAATCACGGTAGCTAACTCCCTGGTGACCTAAGGAACAAATATTCAAATATATGAGCATATGAGGGCTATTTTCATTCAAACTACCATACTTTGTAAGCCTAGTACTCAGGAGCCTAAGGCAGGATAGTCCAGTAGTTCTAGATAAGCCTGGGCTGAGGGGAGAGGGGGAA
>NC_022016.1:57516061-57516730 GCF_000317375.1 Microtus ochrogaster | reverse complement strand
TGATGAGTGCAGTTGCACTGGGATTCCAGAAAACGTCAACAGATGCCCCTTAAGCTGGAGTTATAGATGGTTGTGAACTACTCAATTTGGGAATTGGGGACCTAACTTGGGTCCTCTTGAGGAGCAGGAAGTGCTTTTATTCTTTGTGTTATCTCTCCAGCGCCCTTAACATCATTTTGGAGACTAAAAAAATTAAGAGAATAACTATCTATAGGAGTGAACTACCCTTCTACAGGGGCTAACCCACTCTACACACTCCATAAAAGCCACAGATACAGCTAGGTGATGGGTGGTGGTACAGGGATGAAACATACAAAGGATGAAACCCCTGAATTTAGGATGCTTAGATTCCCCCAGTACAACCTGCCATGGCCACTATAGTCAGGCAAACGCTACTCTCCTGACTCCTTCGTGTTGGGTTAATTGAACTAGACAAGTTCCCGATGAGGGAGCATGTACAAGGGAGAGTAGGCATGGTGGATGCGCATTAGGCTTTCCTGATCAAAAACTGGGGCAAATGGGAGCAGGAGAGAACACTGAGTGGCTAAGAGCACTGGCTGGTTTCCCAGACGACCTAGTTTCAATTCCACGAACCCATGTGGTAACTCGCAATGGTCTCTAGCTCCAGCTTTATGGGATTTTTTTTTATTAAAAAATGGTGAAGAGGTA
>NC_022016.1:57505969-57506975 GCF_000317375.1 Microtus ochrogaster | reverse complement strand
TGCAGGCCAGAAGAGGGCACCAGATCTCATTATATATGGTTGAGAGCCACCACGTGGTTGCTGGGAATTGAATCCAGGACCTCTGGAAGAGAAGCCAGTGCTCTTAACCGCTGAGCCATCTCTCCAGATTTTTTTTTTGTTTTTCTTCTGTCCCCTATCATGGCTTTTCTGACATGTGACAAAGATTTTGGATTTCATTTTAATAAGCATGCTTGGGTTTAGAGAAGGAGAGGACACACTCCAGCTCCAAAGCCAGTTTGAATCTTTAATTGGACTGGGATTCAAAAAGACCATTTGTGTTATATGTCTGTAGAGAACAGCAGAAACAAACATTTGAGAAGATTTATGAAATTTTACCCTGTTGGAAATGTAACATACCAGTAGGCCAATTTGCTCTTTTTCTTGAGACAAACCATAAATTAATGTATGTTTCTCAGAAAAATATTACAAGATATTACAAAGGACAGTCACTGACCATTCAGGAATAGACCCAGCAGAAGTTGTAGTACCTCTTAATAATGATAAAATTGACAAATTATGGGAAAACAGTGAACCTGGCAAAGACTTCGTAGTAATTTTTTGGGAGAGATTAGCAACTATCCCAAAACCAAGAGAATTCAACTCTTGCTTTTTTCAACAATAAAGAGAACTAGCTGGGTCCTTCCTTACATTGTATGGGACACAGCAATAACTGGAGCCCCTACAGTCTATACTGATGCAAATAAATCAGGAAAGGCAGGTTACAAATCAGAAAATTTAAGTAAAGTGGAACAAAGTCCTTATGATTCTGTCTAAAAGTCAGAATTATATGTTATTTTCATGATACTAAGGGATTTTAAAGAACCTCTCAACATAGTTACTAGTTCACAATATACAGAAAGGGTTGCTTTGCATATTGAATCCATTGAATTTATACTAGATAATAAGGAATTGATTTTATTATTTATTCAGTTACAAGATACAATTAGGAATAGGCATCACCCCATCCATATACATAGTACAATCT
>NC_022016.1:57499554-57504924 GCF_000317375.1 Microtus ochrogaster | reverse complement strand
TTCTGCCTGCAAGTATGCCTGAAGGCCAGAAGAGGGCGCCAGATCTTTATTATAGTGGTTATGAGCTAGCACGTGGTTGCTGGGAATTGAACTCAGGACTTCTGGAGAGCAGCCAATGCTCTTAACCTCTGAACCATCTCCTCAGCCCCAACAAAGTCTTTCTTAAATGACTTCTCAGTGATTTTTTCACAGGCAACAAAACAAGTAACTAATACATAAAAGTGGTACCAGAAATGGTATAGACAGGTATAAAAATGTGCAGATTCCAAAATAAAAAGTTCAAGTAAGTATGATGTTGCAGCCAAGACAGGTGCTGAAAAAGGGCTGGTGAAGTGATATTTCATTTGCATTTTAATAAATAAAGCATGCTTGAAGATCAGAGAGTAAAACAATCAGCTGTACAGACCGGGCAGTGGTGACACACATCTTTAATCCCAGTAGCCACACTAGTTGCCATAGAAACTGGGTGGTAGTGGTGCACAGCCTTAATCTTAGCCCTAGAGAGGAATATAAAACAGGAGGAGACAGCTCTCAGACAGTCTCATTCTGAGATTTCTGGAGGCAGGATCACTATTTTGGACTGAGGTAGAGGTAAGAGCCAGTGGCTGGCTGTTTTGCTTTTCTGACTTTCAGACTGAACCTCAATATATGTCTCTGGGTTTTTATTATTCATGATACAGGCTCAAACTGGTAAAAAGAGAAACCTATTGCCCTGTACTGCACCAATTAGAAAAGTGCTCCACCTCAGGTCAACAGCTGACTGAGCAAAGCTTTCAACTTGTGAAATGCAATTTAATATAAAAGGAGTTTATATCACTACTGAAAGAGTTCCCTGCTCCTCAAAATCAGCAACCTAGGGAAGGATGTGCTTCCCCAGGGTCGTCAGACAGAGGCTGTTACAACTGCAGTCCCCTATTCTGTTTGGCAGCATCACCCACATGGTATTGGTTCTGACAGAATGAAAGATGAGGTTGGGGGTATTGTAGAATCTTGTACTACACTTCCACAGAGCCACTGTGGCCAGATAATGTGTGGCAGAGTTGAAATTCCTGCATGGAGGCTTGAGAGGTCACTACATGAAACTGAAAATAGTCTGAGTTGCAGTGGAGACCTGGAAATCTCAGGATGTTGAAGATGCCAGAACCATGAGATATCCACCAAAGAAAACTGGGTATGGGCCATCCAGAAAGGCTCAAGGTAAAGGAACTTAGGGTTAACCCTGGCCACTTGGGTTGTTCCCCTAGAGCCCTCGTGGTGTAAGGAGAGAATCAACTCCTGCAAGTTTTCCTTTTACCTCCACTTGTCTTCTGGGACATGCACAAGCTCCTCCAATAAGTAAAGTTGAGGGGGTTCCCTGCAGATGTCTGTCACAGAAGTCAGGAACCAAACCACAAAGAGGTAGGAATGAAAACTCTGTTCAGATTTTACTACATTAACCTGCATTAAACTTCAGGCGGTCTGATGCTAGGCGGTTCATGGCCAGCATGTTAAAACACAGCACAATTTGGGGAAAAGTTCCTACGTAACAATCATTCCAATCCAGGTGCACAAAAAAGCTTAAGGTGTGACTACATAGAAATTCCTTTGAAAAGTGCACGTGGCCATGAGCTTGGGCTCTATAGCTAAAAGGCCTGGAACCTGGGTGGTTTCTGACAGAGCTAGCACAGCGTTCAGCACGCTATAAAGTATATATGACATTCCCCTCTAAGGCTGGGTTCTCGTAACTGGGAGCTACAGATAAAGATCTGGAGGTAGAGTCTGGGATGAACATTTTGAACGGGGGTCTACCTCCACAGATAGCAAAAGGTTACCAGATTATTAAAATGATCCACCCCCAGCTTTCTAGACGGCATTTTATCTCCTCTGCTGAGCAGAGGCCCCTGCATGTTTTTAACATTCCTGGTTTCCCTAGTGATCTGTGGGAGCAAAGACCTCTTGTGCCCCCAACATAGAGTTATAAAAAAGAAGAAAAAGTAAAGGAGTATGCATGGAGTGGAGCTTTCATTAAACAGGTATGTTCTGCTTGTCCCAGAGCTGGACGGGTAAGGCTACCTGAGCTTCTGGAGTCCAGACGAGACCACCAAGATCTCTAAATTCAGACTTGGAGTTTTAGGACTTGGTGTTTGCCCTGCTGGGTTTTGGACTTGCTTTGGTCTGAGGTCTCCTTGTTAAGCCCCTATTCTTCCATTGTTGAATAGCAATGTTTGGGGCTGGAGAAATGGCTCACTGGTTAACAGCACTGACCCTAGGTTCAATTCCCATCATCCACATGGCAGCTAACCACTGTCTGTGACTCCAAGATTCGACATCTTCACACAGACATCATGCAGGCAAAACACCAAAGCACGTAAAAACAAAAATAGGTAAATGGTTAAAAATAGTAATGTTTATTTTGTAACACTGTATATTAGAAATATATACCTCAAAAATTTAAAAACAATTTTTGTGTGCGTGCATGCACATGGCACACATGTATGTATACTCTGTCTTGTAGGGATGCTGGGATTACATGAATTCTGGGAATCTAAACTTAGGTCTTCATGCTCCTCCAGCAAGAGATTTACACAGTCATTTCCCCAGTCTCCGATTTTATCTTAACTAGTTCTGTCAGCAACAACCCAATTTCCGAATAAGGAGACATTCTGAGGGTCTTACTGCAGCATACCTTTTGAAGGATGGAAACACAATGAATAACAAACAGAGTCAAGTCTGTTATTATATAGCTAGATGCTGTCTCAATAATAGAAGTCTATCAGCCATATTATGACATGGATAGTCATGAAGATTGTAAATACAGAAAACATTCTATGCCGTATGTCAAAATAGAGAATAGCTTCACAAATCATATCTCAAAAATGAGGATAAAAATTTTATTTTAATTTTTCCAGACAAAAATGTATACCATATTAGAATTTCTGTCACTATTATGTGGAATGATACATTATTGTATAGCAGTAACTTTGATTAATAAATGCCCAAGTTTTATGTTCTCCTAGCATCTATCTTTTTAAGGACAAGGTCATTATAGAATAAAACAGAGTGGTGGGTTGTGGTAGCCCACGCCTTTAATCCCAGGACTCTGGAGACAGGCAGGAGGATCTCTGTGAGTTCGAGGTCAGCCTGGTCTACAGAGCGAGTTCTAGGACAGTTAGGGCTACACAGAGAAACCTTGTCTGGAAAAATTAAAAAAAAAGAAAGAAACCAGAAGAGGGTATATACAGTGGCACCTAACACTCCTCATGTTTTTTTCAAACGCTTCCTTCCACGTTTTCATGGCTCAACCTACGTCTCTTTAAGACGTCAGTCAGAAAAGAAACGAGCATTCTGGGACGGTCGCTCGGTTCCAGGTCCACGGCATGCTGGGAAAAGAGGGCGGGATCATGCCTGGAAACGGCCAATTACCTTAGGGCTAGGGCCTAAGCAGGAGTGCGCACGCGCAGTTGGCAAAGCATTGCGTTGCAATGGCTCGGGCGCTTTCGGGAAAGGCATTTGTTGTCCCCACGGAGGACCCTGAATGCTGTTGTGCATTGCCAGTCTCCCACCCCCTCGGAGGCAGCTAGGTGACTGGAGGTGGCTGTGCAGAGGGGCTGTAGGCGGCCGCTCCAACTTCTGGGTTTGTGGGCGGGACACCGCATCACGTGCCCAGACGAGGGGGCGTGTCCACCACGTGACCAGACGTCGCAAGGGCAGCTGGGTATTTCCTGTGACTGGGCCCGGCACCTTCAGGCGTGGGCGGGGCGGCGGCTGGTCACGTGACGCGGCGGCAGCGAGTCCGGCGAGGGTTGCTGGGGTACCCGGCAGTGGTGTTGGGGCGCTTCGGGGGCTGCCTGCCGCCACCGCCTCGCGCGCTCTGTTGCAGAACGCGTTCCTCCGCTGGCTGGTGGGGAATTCTGCTTGCGAACCGGAACGAAAGGAGCGCTTGCGACTCCTATATTGTTACAGCCGTGTCAAGCGGTGGTAAGTTCTCGATCTTGGCTTCGCGACAGGCTTTTATAACTCCGTGCTTTTTGCGGCTGCTTGGATTGATGAAAGGCCTTTTGCGAGGGTTCTTTTTATCTTTTAAGCCTTCGTTTGTACGTTTGGGAATCTGAAGAGCAACCAGAAGACTGCTTATAGCAGCGGTTCTCATATTTGCATTAGGATTCATAACAGTGGCAAAATTACAGTTACGAAGTAGCAACGAAATACTTTCATGGTTTTTGGGGGGGTCACCATATCCCGAGGAACTTTATTAAAGCGTCGCAGCATTAGGAAGGTTGAGAACCAGTGGCTTATAGGAAGACAGGCCTGACCTCCATGGAGGCTCCAAGAACGTCCAGTTGGTCCACTTGCAAACGGGAACTTAGTGTTGGCTTGTGCTGACACCTTAGGCTCTGAACTAGCTTGGAGTCAAGAAAAGGGCGCTTGATTCCAGCGCAGGCCGAGTTAGAGGGGACGGTTAGGCAATTGCCTCATTTTGAGAAAGCAAAGCTAACTTGCACCTCAAGTCAGTGCCTATGCAATCAGGAATTGTACTGAGTTCAGTTCTCCAAGAGCTTGGTAGCTTCCTCCCCTGGCTCGTTTGGCCAGTCTACATCTCAGCAACCTTCATCATGGTAAAGACCATCACGCTTGTCTGAGGCCCTAGGGGAGTGAGAGCTTTGACGGAAAGACTTTCCTCATTAAAAGGTAGCTAACCCAGGAACAGGAAGAAGTTTGAGTCCTGGAAGGGTTGACGCTTCAAATGCTGGAGCCTGAGCTATTAACACACGAATATGAAGGAAAACAAAATCCGAGTATCAATTCTTTATATTATGTTTTAGGAGTCTAGCTAAGAAGTCTTCATTTTAAACGGGAGAAGAACTCTGAACAAACAGAGAATGAAAGAACCCTTGGATGGTGGCTGTGAGAATACACTGGCACAACAAGGGCTTCTGGACAGAGTCAAAGAGGAGCCTGATAATGCTCAAGTAAGCGTTTTCTCTTGACTTTTAAACTATTAAAAGTTAGAGTCGAACATGGCGGTTGACAGCTTCTGGTTTCTAAGTTTGTGGAATTGGTTCTTTTTTTAAACCGTTAGATGTGTGCTATGAAGGCTGAGGGATAGTTAAGTAGCAGAGTGCCTTCCTAGCACTCTGAGATACCGTGTTCAGTTCTCAGTGCCCGTCGAAAGTGAATAGATGGTCATGTTTTGAATGTACCCTCCAAATTTCATTCACTGGAAACTTGGTTCCTGATGCATTGTTGCTGGGGGTGGTAATCCTATGTGCAGATTCAGATTCTGTCATTACCAGGAGTGAGTTTTCTGTAAGTGCCAGGTAAACTCCTCTTTGCTTGCTGTCTTGTTCTTTCTTGGATGGTCTTCACCTTTTTTTTTTTTTTTTTTTTTTT
>NC_022016.1:57494264-57499380 GCF_000317375.1 Microtus ochrogaster | reverse complement strand
CCACCACCGCCCGGCTGGTCTCCCACCTTTTGCCACAGGGAATGTGTCTAGAGGACTTGGCATCCCCTCTAGCTGGGAATTTACAGCCTTCAGAACTGAGAGGGAATTCTTTTCCTTATAAATGACCTGTTACATGGTTTATCTTATGTTTTTGGTGTGAACATAACCTTTAATGGCTGAGCCATCTCCAGCCATGCATGATTTTTCTTAGAGCAATACAAAAATATCGAAGACAATGGGTTAATCAGGTTTTTGGTGTTTTGAATAAGAAAAGAGAAAAAGTAGCAACACTGATAGATGGTGTATTGTGTAATATGTATCATATGATAGTATGTGGCATTAATATCATTATTAATATCAATGCATGCTTAAGAGAGTGCCCATAATAGCTAGGTGGTGGTAGTGCACGCCTTTCATTCCAGCTCTCGGGAGGCAGAGACAGGTGAATCTACAGAGGAAGAAGTTCCAAGACAGGCTCCAAAGTTACAGGGAAACCCTATCTTGAAAGACCAAAAAAAAAGTGTGCTCATTATAACTCTCACATGTATGATAATATTCTTATTTTACACATGAGGATGCAGAGCTTAAGAAAACCAAGCAGTATGAATGGATCAGTTAGTAAACATCAGATAGGATTTAAACCCAGATAGTAACATTTCAGAGAACCCGTTCCTCCACATGTAGCTTAAGTTGAAAAGATTATGCAGAATAGAGCCTTCTTATGAATTTTGATTATTTAAAAATTCATTTAACTTTATTTTATGTACATTGGTGTGAGGGTGTTGAATCCCCTGGAACTGGAGTCACAGACAGTTGTGAGCTGCCGTGTGGGTCTTGGGAATTGAAGCCAGGTCCTCTGGAAGAGCAACCAGTGCTCTGAAACCTCTGAACCATCTTTCCAATCCTGAATTTGATTTTTAAAAGCAACAGGAGACATTATAGGGTTAGTTTTTATTTTTATTTATTTATTTTTTGAGACAGTGTCACCTAATCCAGGATATCCTAAGATTTGCTCTGTAGCTGAGGACGACCTTTAACTGCTGCCTCTTCTCAAATGCTGCCATTGCAAGTGTGTGCTGCCATGCCAGGTTTTCACTGTAGAGACAGTAACGTGAAACAGATGTGCGTTTGGAAAGATCCCTTAGATAGATTAGAAACGAAAATAATTTGTGGACAGTCAGTTATTTTGGCAAGAAATTTTTTTACCTTCTCTAGCATTTTGTTTGTTTGTTTGTTTTTGTTTTATACTCTTTGGTTACTGACCTTATTGAGGAAACAATAGTATTTAAACATAATGAAAATTAATACATTAAAAGTAAGATTTAATGCCAGGGTGTGGTAGTACACATCTTTAATCCCAGAACTTGGGAGGCAGAGGTAGGTGAATCTCTCTGGGTTTGAAGCCAGCCTGGTAACAAAGCGTGTTCTAGGACAGCCAGGACTGTTACACAGAGAAACCCTTCTCGAAAAGCCAAAAACCAACCAACCAAAATAATAATAATAATGATTATTATTATTTAACGTCTCATACCGCCTCATGGCAGAATTATTCCAGCACAGGAATGCCAGATAGGTTTTGTCTTGTTCATGAATTCCATGCCCTCTTTGCTCTAGTAGTGAGCTGAGAAGGTTTGAAGGTGGTGTTTGCAGAATGTGAAGTGGTGGAGGCCTCCAGTGTACTTACTTCTCCTTTCAGTATACTTAATTTCCCTTTAGTTGGTAAATTGTTCCTCTTGCCTTATCTAGTATAACCATTTGTTTGCCAAGTTTTGTGGATTCTGCTTTTTAAATGTATTTTGAGTCTGTTTCCTAGATTTCTCCATTTAATTATTTTTCTTGCGAATTGTTTGCAGCTTGCCCTTCCTTCACTCATGTAGTTCTTCAAAACACTGTGTAGTGGTGTCATTTTATTCTTTACAGATCTAATATCACTACCCCTCCCAAGTGCTAGGTAGATATTCTACCATTCAGCCGGTTTCCTCCTAAATGGTAATCATAAACTTTTGAGTGTGATATCCAGTGTTTCCCTTTTCAGTACCGTTGGCCATCTGTCTCAGTTTGAATCTGTGCTCCTGTAAACTATTTGTAGTTCACTAAAAGATAAAAATTAAAATTCTATGTGTTTGCTTTAGGTAATCCAAATTAGCTTTGAACTCACTAGGAGTTAAGGTCATCTGCCTTACTTTCTAAGTGGTGGGATTAAAGGTACCTGTTCCATACTCAGCTTAATAGATATATTTTAGTCAGTGTTTTTGGCCTCTTTTGCCTCCTTTTTTTTTTTTTTTTCCTTTACTTTGTAGAGTCCTGGTCGGCCTGGAACTCTGTGTAGATCAGGCTGACTTAGAAAACTCAGAGATCTGCCTGCCTCTGCTTCTGGAGTGCTAGAATTAAAGGTGTGTACCACCATACCCAGTTCAAATTTTTCTTTTATTTATTAGATTTTTTTTGAGACAGGGTTTCTCTATTTATTAGATTTTAATGTTATTTTTATGTATTTAATTTTGAATTTTTTTGGAACTCAACTCTGTAGATAGACCAGGTTGGCCTCGAACTCACAGAGATCCACCTGCCTCTGTGTCTTGAGTGCTGGGATTAAAGGTATGTGCCACCACTGCCCGACTGTAATTTTGATTTTTTAATAACGATTTTTAATTTGTGTGTGTGTGTGTGTGTGTGTGTATCTTGTGTATGCCACATAAGTTTGAGTGCCCTTGGAGATAAGAGAGCATCAGGTCTCTGGCTGGAGTTTGAGGTGATTGTGACTGACTGACATGGGTCCTAGCGCTGAATTTAGGTCATCTGGAAGTGTAGGCAAGGTGCTGGGAAGGTAGCTTAGAGCTTTACATCTTGCTCCTCAGGCAGCAGGTAGATAGAGGACAGAGACATACAGGAACACTGAGCCTGTTGTAAGGTTCACCCCACTGACACACTGCCTCCAGTAAGACCACACCTCCTAGTTCTCCTCTGGTAGCTTATCAACTAGGGACTAAGCATGCAAATTTATAAGCCTGTGGGTGCCACTGTCATCCACACCACCACAATTATAGTTGTTTTCTCAACAGCAAATTTGTCTGTTTCCTTTAAATTCAACTTTATTCAAGTTCTCAAGACACAGGCACAATAAAAAAAGATTATTAGCCAAAAAGCACTTGAATGAGTCCATCTCAGTTTCTGACAGTTTCCCTCTGAAACTTAATGAATCAGGTCTCCACTGTTCACATTTATTTTAGCATTCTTCTCATCCCAGTTCTTTTCTGGTTTTTTTTTTTGTTTTGTTTTGTTTTTTGAGACGGGGTTTCTCTGTGGCTTTGGAGACTCCAGCTCCTTTCATAAAGCACATTAAATCTCTGCTTTGAGTCTTTGAGTATGCAAGGGCTTTCCTAGCTCAAAGTTTAAACTCTGCCACATCCCTTCCACAAACTAGTTCTTAGCAGTTCTGAACTGGTAAGTGTATGGTGTTGTGTTATTTCTGGTGAGAAGGTGGAAGGGCAAGCAAATATATATGTAACAAACAAAGCAGAAGGGAGAGCCCACTCAGTAACTAGTCCAGCACTGTAAGGAAGAAACCAGTCCATCTTGATAACCTAATTACCTCCAAGGAGTCGCACTGCTAGACTGTTAAATTAGGAGTCAAATTTCTTTATATTTTTCTTTTCAATAACCCTGCAATCTACAGTGGTGACCCACTGGTGCAGTAGTGGCACAAGAACTTGTGGTCACCAGCCACTATCTGGTTGTATTGAAGGTCCAATCCATGAGATGAAACTCATACCTAATACTGCTTGGGTGTCCAAGAACCTGAGACTAGATAGGCCATGGACCTAGCTATGGGGAAAACAATACTACAATTCTCTACTAAAGGAATGTAGCAATAGAATGACTCCTAAAACACTCTGTTTCCCAGCTGTTATCAGAGATGCTCCCTCCTGTAGCAGATGGGGACAAATACAGAGATGCAAAACTGGACAATGTGTAGAGAATTAGAGACCTTGGAACACTCAGTCCTAAATGAGGTGTTTCCATTAAATCCCTCCCTTCAGGGCTCAGGGAACTTTGTAGAAGAGGAGGCAGGAAGATTGTAAGAGCCAGTGGGGATGGAAGACAAGAAGGCAACAAGGTCTTCTAGACCCAACAGGGCTGATTCACATGGACTCACAGAGACTGTGGCAGCATGCCAGAGCCTGCACAGGTCTGAGCAAGATGGAGTCCCTGTGCTGAAAGAGGAAGAGGATACAAGGCCCCCATCCCTAACCCAGAAGTTGATTGCTAATTGACAACTGCTCACAAAGGAAAAATGAGTTTTCTCCAACAGAATCTGGGTGTATGAGCCATTGCTCCCAAATCATGATATGGGGACTTACTATTAATTATGAATGCTTGGCCTCATCTTATACTTGCCCCTCTAGCTCTTATATAATAACTTAATTTAACCTGTTTGTTTTCATCTACTAAAAGGCTTTGGGCCTTTTACCTTTCTTTCACTCTAAATGTCTTACTTTCACTGCTTCTTCCAATGTCTAGCTGGTTGGAAGCTACCTGGCTGACTGGCCCTGGGAGCCTTCCTCTCTTCCTCATTCTCTTCTCTCTCTGGAGCCTAGGTTCCTCCTCCTATTTTCTCTCTCTTCCCACAAGCCCCGCCTATCCCTCTATTGCCTAGCTATTGGCCATTCAGCTTTTTGTTAGACCTATCAGGTGCCTTAGGCAGGTGAGTTTAAACAAGCATAACACACATTTATATAGATAAAGTAATATTCTACAACAAACCACACTTAAGGGTAGATCCATGTCTAGCAGCAGATGGCCATCACAAAATGAACTCAATGATATATTTGAAGGTCTTTCATCTCATATTATTTATTCTGGACTTTTTTTTTTTTTTTGAGACAGGGTTTCTTTGTGTAGCCTTGATTATTCTGGAACTCTGTAGGCCAGGTTGGCCTTGAACCCCTAGAGATCTGCCTTCCTCTTCCTCCTGAGTGCTGGGATTAAAAGCATGTGCCACCATGCCCAACTGATTTTGTGTTCTTATGAGATTCCTATGTGTGTGTCTTTGTGTTTCTTGGACTTTTTCTTTGGCTTTTTTTGTCCTTTTTTATTTGTATTTTTTTGTTTGTTT
>NC_022016.1:57491618-57493915 GCF_000317375.1 Microtus ochrogaster | reverse complement strand
TCTGCCTCTTGAGTATTGGAATTAAAAGCATGCCCTATTTGCGTCTTTTGTTTTTTTTAGTTGCTCGTTTGTTTTCTAATGAGAGAGAAAGACTGTAGTTTTGTGTGGGTGAAGAAGTGGGGGAAGATCTGGAAGGAGTTGGAGGAGGGGAGCTGTGATCAGAATGTATTATATGAAAAAGAATCTATTTTCAGTTAAAAGGAAAAATATTTTCAATTGAAATAGAATGTTATTACTTTTTCTTCTCCCTTCCCTCCTTTTAGCTGTCCCTCAAGCTCCTCCTATGACTCCCTCCAAGTTGACAGCCTCTTTTTCTTTATTGTGTGTGTGTGTGTGTGTTGTGTGTGTGATGCCCAGGGGTGGAACTAGGAACCAAATTCCGGCCCTCTGGAAGAGTCGGAAGTACTCTTAACTGATGAACCAGCTCCCATTGTGATGTCTTTATATATAATAAGCAGACTGCATTGAACTTTTTTCCCTCTGAGTCTAGTTGTCCTGGAACTTGATCTGTAGACCAGGCTGGCCTTAGAGGTAAGGGGATCTCAGAGTTTAAGCCCTCCCACATGCTGGGATTAAAGGCATGAGCTACCACTGCCCAACTTGCATTGAACCTTTTGTATCTTGTTGATTATTAGTAGATATGACAGCTTGTAAATATATTGGCTAAAGTTACTAATTTAGGGGCTAAAGCCTTAACTCAATTGGTAGAGTATGTTTGCCTAAAATGAACAAAGTTCTGGGTTCAGTCCAGCATTGCATAAGCCAGGTGTGGTGGCTCATGCCTATAATCCTAGCTAGAGCCTGAAGGATCAGAAATTCAAGGTCAGCCTTGGCATGTGAGACTGTCTCAAAGGGAAAAAAATTATTAATTGAAATCTAAGCTTTATGCCACTCACATTTAATTTTATATTAAATATTCAACTAAATATTAATTATAAATGTCACTCATTTATCACTCTTGAATATATCATAAGAAATAAGTAGTATGCAAGTACTCACTTTTGCAAGTATATCTGATATCAGATTTCCAGTATGCACCTAAAAATCTGAAATATCACTGAAGGACTGCACCTATATGAAATAGCCGATTGCTAGAAGTCCACTTTTAGAAACAGCTCAGGTAAGGGGTGGCCGGACTTCATGTAGTCATTTTAACTCTGAGACTTCCTTGGAGAGGAAAATCTGCAGTGGCAGAGGGACTGGTCAGGATATTCTGAGGGTTACAGTCAACACTTCTTTGGAAACTGGATATCTTACTGGGTATTAGAATGCAAATACAGGTATTTATTGTTGGGTAACTTGAATTCATTGATTTTTCAAAATCAGTGTTTAGGTGTCACTATTCATTGGATTCTCTTCTTCACCAGATAAACTGATTGAAGCAAAACCAGGAAATTGCTTTTGTTGTACCTTTTGTGTATTTTACAATAAAAATGTTGGTAGCAAATTTAGGAAATTGCTGGGGAGATAAGAGGATTATCTCTGGAGCCTGTTGGGTTAGTCTAGGCAATTGGTAAACTCTGACTTTAATGAATGAGAGACCCTAGCTTAATAAAGAAGTGTATAGTGATTGAGGAAAACCCCTGATATTGAACTCTAGTATCTCCATGCACAAGCACACATTTACCCTCACACATGCACATACACAAACATACCCAAATAAGTAGTGTTCAAGATTGGAACATTTTATATTATATATATTTTCATCTACCAAGATTACTTTTGAAAAATAGGTGTAACTGTAAATGTTTTCTAATTTTGGAAGATGGTCTTTGTAAACAGTATATCTATTCTAATAATTGTGATTTTTTGAGGTATTTATGAAGGAGACTATGATTAGGGTATATAAAAGATGAATGTGACAGATCAGATTTTTTTTTTCTGAGATAGGATTTTGAAGTAGAATTTCTCTGTGTATTTCTGTCTGTTCTGGAACTTGCTCTGTAGACCACGCTGGCCTCGAAGTCACAGAGATCCGCTTGCCTCTGCCTTCTAAGTGCTGCAGGGGCTAGAGCCATGCACTTCCATCGCCGAGCTCAGAGTCATATTTTTAATTGAATTTCTAGTTTAATCGTGCTTATTGTATTTATTTCTCTCCCTTTCCCCTCCCTTGTTTTTAAGGAATATGGACTTCAGGAAAGTGAACTGAAAATTAGTGCTGTATTCTCAGCTAATGACGCTCCTCTTGGTAAGAAATAGAACCAGCTAAGTGTGTTACCATTGGAATTTGTTTAGTGGAATCAAGGGAAGTACCTCTGACTGGAGACCTTTCCCTTCTTTTTTTTTTTTTTTTTTTT